>NW_028141159.1:27875237-28292737 GCF_030444845.1 Prenolepis imparis
AAGCAGTGGTATCAACGCAGAGTACTACATCTTATTGTATTATTAATGTATATATTAAGAATTGTAATTTATTTTTTATTCAATCTGCTTAAAGTACGTTTTGAATTAATCGCTTCTCTTTCGTAACTGTTTGAGTCCTTAACAACGCTTAGCAACGAGTTATTGATTAATCATATAAATATATAATAATTTATTATATACATATATGTACAGAGTTATAAAAATTTAAATTTTAAATTTTAATGAACTTAACAATTTCATTTAAAAAGAAAGTAATTTCATTATACACTATTGTATTATTTCGATATAAAATGACTGATAGAAAAAATATTTACATTTTGTTTAGTTTTATAAATAATAACCAGTAAAACCTTTAACTTTATTCTTTGAATACTTTCATTCTCTATATTATTATTTATCTAATTACTATTATCTATATTATTTTCTTTATTTTTTATAATAGAAAAATTATATGTTTATAAATAAATACTTAATTAATGAGAAATTAATATTATTATTATTATTATATTATTAATATTTAAAGACGCGAGCGATAAATTGATCTTTTGCATATTTCATATTTCACGTTTCTCATTAATTAAGTATTTATTTATAAACATATAATTTTTCTATTATAAAAAATAAAGAAAATAATATAGATAATAGTAATTAGATAAATAATAATATAGAGAATGAAAGTATTCAAAGAATAAAGTTAAAGGTTTTACTGGTTATTATTTATAAAACTAAACAAAATGTAAATATTTTTTCTATCAGTCATTTTATATCGAAATAATACAATAGTGTATAATGAAATTACTTTCTTTTTAAATGAAATTGTTAAGTTCATTAAAATTTAAAATTTAAATTTTTATAACTCTGTACATATATGTATATAATAAATTATTATATATTTATATGATTAATCAATAACTCGTTGCTAAGCGTTGTTAAGGACTCAAACAGTTACGAAAGAGAAGCGATTAATTCAAAACGTACTTTAAGCAGATTGAATAAAAAATAAATTACAATTCTTAATATATACATTAATAATACAATAAGATGTCCAAAAAAGTAATCTATAAATCAAAAGGTAAGATAATATTATAAATATTAATATAACGTTCAAAAGTTTTGTTTCTCCATTTTCTATTTTTTAGATAAAATAATAAATATAATTTTGAACATTAAAATATTTCTATAATGATAGTTAAATTGTAGTTTATATATAATATTACTTTTTTGCTATTTCATTTTTTAATAAGATTATTACTAAAGAACAAAATATTTGAATTTGATAAGCTCATTATAAATTTGTTTTCATCATTCGTGTATTTTCGTTATTTAAAATTATTATAATAACCTATTATAATTATCTTAGAATAAAAAAATCGTCAATATCATTTAAATATACAACAGAAGATAGTTAATTTAATTTATATACATATATATAAAGTATATATTATAAAGTTAAAAGTGTAATTATCTATATTATTTCAACAATTAAGCAAAACAGGATATTTTTTATTTTCTTGTTAACTGTTTATGACAGTATAATGTAATTTAATAAAATTAATTTTTTTTAAATAAGATCGTTAAGGTTAGAATACATTTTCCTTGTTTTTAAAAATAATAATTTGTAACATTATTGCCTTTATATATGATATATATTTTTAAAATAGATTATCATATATTTATATAATTATAATTAATAATTTATTGCTAAATACAGCTAAGATTTTAAATAATCAGAAAAGGTAAATCAATCAGGCTTTTTTTTTCTTTATTTTTACACTCTTTTAATTTAGAATATTTTTATTACATAATTTTTTCATAGATTTATTTTGTCGTCTTTCATGTATTCATTTTATATTCTTATACTTTTCTCTTTCTTATTAATCTTTTTAATTTTAGCTAACAAAGCTGATGTTAAAATTAATAATGATGCAGTAAGAAATGATAATGATACATCGACAAACAATATTACGGAAAAAAGTGAAGTCATTACGTAAGTTTATTTTTATATTTAAATACTTAAATTTTACATTTTATTTATTAATTAAATATTCTATTCTATTGATTAAATGTTCTATTAATTCTATTAATTAAAAATGCTGTTTTATTAATTAAATATTCTATTCTACTGATTAAATGTTCTATTAATTCTATTAATTAAAAATGCTGTTTTATTCAAACACGTTTTATATTTTAATATAAAAATTTTCATGATATTTATTTGATTTTTAACATTATTAATTTAAGATAATAATAGAAATTAAATTATTTTATTATTATTTCTAAAAATATTTGAAAAATATCATATACATACAAAATGTTCACAAATAAAGTAATCATTTGGTAATTATTTCATATTCTTTATTTTCTGAGATACATAGGTTGAAAGCAAAGTTAACAAATAAAATTTATTTAAAAAATACGAACATTAGCTTTGTGACAAAAATTAAGAAACATAGTTTATTTAAATTATATAATCATTTTTAACAAAAATAACGGTTTATAAAAGTCTTTAATTTTTATAATAATTTAGTATAAAATGTTACATAACTCGTAAAGATGACTGTATGACATTTGCGCGGCATTGATTCGATTAATTGAGCATCAAAAACCGCTATTTAAAACAATATTTTTGTGATCTTTTGCATTAATTCCGTTTTATTGGTAAAAGAATGACTTCTCAATTAACGGCCAACATAATCCCACATATGTTCTATTGGGTTTAAATTTAAAGATTGACTTGGCCACTTAATTACATTAACATTTTGTTCCATGAAAAATGTCTTGATTCATTTGGAAGAATGTTTCGGATCATTATCATGTTGAAATGACCACTCTAATATAATTTATTATGTTTTAATAATTTGATTTAGATAGTTTAATATACCTTTAAATATATACTCTTTGAATATACTTTTATATACATATATATCTATTAATATTCAGAAATCCTACACCAAATACACAAGATATTTCTATCTTAAATATGAAAATAATGAATTAGAATCGTTACAATTTTCGAGTGACAAAATAATGGAGTCAATACAAATAGAAGATGCAATAGTGTAAGCTTTCAGATTCAAATTAATACACTATATTTATATAAAATTGTGTTTCAAACATTATAATTTTAATCTTAAAACAATTTTAACGAGTTTGTTGTACATATTAATTTTTAATCCAATAGATTTTTAAAACTTTAAATATTTAATTTTATATTTTATATCTACAAAAATATAAGATATAATAGATTATTAATTTTATTTCAAATTTTGTTAGTGAAATTATAGGTTTCATAGATGAAATAGAGGGCCCAAAAATGGTTGGAACATCCCAACGTTATCACCTGTTAAAATTTATATTGAATAATAATAGCAGACATAGAGTTCAGGTTGTAGCGTGGAATAAGGAAATTGAAAGAATCGAGCATCACTTGAAACCAAATAGAGTCAGTAAATTATAAGTATATTTAATATATATATATATATATATATATATATATATATATATATATATATATAGGAATATAGACTTAGCTGTAAAGACGAACGCGGATGTCGGTGCGTTGATTTTTATTTGTACAAATTAATTTTTTGTTACAATAATTAAATGTACATAAGACTCGAATTTTTGCTTGGTTACTTCCAAGACTTTTTTGGGAGATTTTTACTTAATTCCCATATTCTCCCCTTTAATCCTTCTAAAGAAATATAAGCAAAAAAAATTTCTTAATAATAAGTATATTTATAATTATAAGCATGTTATTATAAGTAAACTTATAATAACTTAATAAAATTATAATCCAGTAACTAAACATTCATAGTTATTATTAATATAATATTATATTATTTAAATAATAATTAGATACTTAAAAAGTCGCTAGTAAAATTTTAAAATAGGAACGAAGTAAAGTCGACCCAACTAGCCAAAATTATATTTATTTAAAAAACACACAACGTTTCGACCATATGGATGTGGTCCTTATCAAGTGTAATACTGAAACAATACAGTTTTAAATCATAAGTGTGAGACGGTTTGATATGTCAAAAGTTAGAGATTTTTTACATACTTCATTAGTAGAGGTGCAGCCAAATTAACGATAACGTCAACTTTTCCATAATATAGTTACAACATATTTAAATAAAAATAACATAAATTCAATTTTGTCAAAACATTGTGTTTTTTAAATAAATATAATTTTGGCTAGTTGGGTCGACTTTACTTCGTTCCTATTATATTATTTAATTAACTTTAATTCGTTATCGATAATGTACTCTATCATGTCTTTTTATAATTATATTTTTATCTTATAATTAATTTTTGGAAATATATTAATAATTTTTTTATTATATATTTTTGTTAAAAATTTTTATTTTAAAAGAACTTTAATAGAATTAAAATTAATTAAATTTATTTAAAAATTTTAATTTTAAAATACAACAAATTTAATTTTACATACGTGGTTAAATATTAATGAGTTTAAACATTATATTGTTATTATGTTTCCTTTACATATTCTTGTCAATTAAAATAATAACAAACTTTAAATATAAAATTTTTAAATAAGTTTTATATTTTTTCTTTATTTTAATAATAGAATATTGCAGCAATTAACTATAAACTTAAACTTATACTAAAACTTGGATATAGCATCAAATTTGTAAGGTCGGGAAAGATAAATGATATCAATCCACCTAGCCTGTATTACGTATAATACTTTTCCTTTATTAGAACGTGGTGAAACCGTACAAAGAAGAAATCACGTGCCGCTGACTCTCGCCATCTTAGCTCTTATTCTTTTCTTGCGCCTCATGCGGTCTTGTACAAAACTGTTATGTAAGAGAGTAACTAACGCTCACGCACGCTTTTATCATACGCTCGCTGCCTTATCATATGAATTAAATATTTTTAACAAAAGAAAGAAATCCCTTCTTTCGATAATTTGTCACATAAGTCCTTAACGGCGCGTACACCGGCGGGCTTGAAAGGCTCGACTTTCAAATAAAAAAAAAAAAAACAATAAAAACGAATGAAGAATAAGGAGAAAATAAAGTGAGGAAGAAGTTAATATAATGCAATAAAGACAGATTATTCAATAGGTAAAACGCATATTTTAGGTAACGTTCGTTGGATAACTCCAGTTTGAGTCCTTATAGTAACAGTACGAACTAATCCATCCCGTCCAGGATGTAATTCCGTTATTCTTCCCAAACGCCAATTGAGCGGAGGAGTAATGTCACGAATTAACACCATAGCGCCAATCTTAACATTTTCATTAGTATTTTCAGATTTCCATTTTGTTCTTTGTTGTAACTGAGCGACGTACTCTCGTGACCAACGATGCCAGAAATCTTGTTGCATCTTGATAAGAAGCTCATAACGAGTTAATCGATTTGACGCTATGTCTGATACATCATTCTCCGGAAGAGCGGTCAAAGAAGTACCAACTAGAAAATGCCCCGGCGTGAGCACCTCAAATTCGTCAGGATCAGACGAAAGCGGGGTCAAAGGACGCGAATTTAGACATGCTTCAATCTGACAAAATATAGTGTATAATTCCTCGAAGCTGAGACTAGTATCTCCGATAACGGCCTTGGCATGCGTTTTTGCAGATTTAACTGCGGATTCCCATAACCCTCCTACATGCGGGGAACGCGGTGGTATAAATTTCCATTCTATAGACTGATCCGCCGCATAATCCACCACTCTTTGCTTATGAGTTTTACTCAATAAGAAATCAAATTGTTGCATAACATTGTTAGCGCCTACGAAATTCGTACCGTTATCAGAGAAAATAGTCTTACATCGTCCTCGACGCGCTATAAATCGCTTGAACGAGTTTAAGAATCCTGTTGTAGTCATATCGGAAACTGCTTCCAAATGAACAGACTTTGTCGCTAGACACACGAATAAACATAAATATGCCTTAGCAGTTTTATTTCGGGATACCTTAATTGTATATGGACCGGCGTAATCAACACCTACATTTGAGAACGGCCTACTGGGCGTGATTCTTTCAGCCGGCAAGTTTCCCATTAATTGGGTTGGACTAACAGATCGCAACCTAAAACAAGTAACGCATTTTCTTAAAACACTACGAATTACACTTCTAGCTGAAATTATTCAGTATTGTTCACGTATTGAAGCTAATAAAGCGGACGGTCCGGCGTGCAAATTTTGATGGTGAAAATGTGATATAATTAATTTAGTTAAAGAGTGTGCCTTAGGTAAGATAATTGGAAACTGTTTGTTGTATGGTAACGAAGCGTTCTTCAAACGACCACCGACCCTTACAAATTCACTCTCATCGATGAATGGATGAAGATCAAAAAGACAGCTTCTTGAATTGACGTTTCGGCCATTCTTCAAATCGGTGACTTCTTGTTTAAATGAGTGCCGTTGTGCCGATTTAACGAGAATGTCAATTGCATGCCGTAATTCTTCGACGCTCAACGGTCCTGTTCGCCGTTCAGCCTTTGTGATATGAGACCTCGAATTGTTGATAAAACGAAACATGTATGCAAATACTCTTTGCAATCTTCGCAGAGTGGAGTACCTCGTGAATAATTCTTCGGCCTTTGCAATAGCGTGAAATGATAAACCCGATGGTTTCGATTCTGGTATATCAGACGCCGGCGGGCATGTAGAGGTAGGCCAAGTAGGTTCTTCATTTCGGAGCCATCCTGGGCCATGCCACCAAATAGTAGCCTTAATCAATTGCTCAGGATCAACTCCGCGCGATATAATGTCCGCTGGATTATGTTCTGTTCTCACGTGTCTCCAACACTCCTTATCAGTGATATCTTGAATCTCGGTTACTCGATTACGTACGAACTCCTTCCATTGGCATGGTTGACCTCGTATCCACGCGAGAGTTATGCTGGAATCAGTCCAAAAATAGGTGTTATTGATCTCTATTGTCAACGCGGTCTTCGTCCTTTTGTATAGTTGAGAGAGCAGTAAGGCTCCACATAATTCAAGACGGGGCAAAGTAATCGGCTTTATCGGGGCTACCCGAGATCTTGCGCATAACAAATGTACGTTGACGACGCCTATTGAATCCATTGATTTTAGATATAAGCATGTTCCATACGCTATGGTAGAAGCGTCGCAGAAACCATGCAGCTCGATGTGAACGGGGTTGAGGCAGAGTACATGTCGAGGTATCACGATTTGATTCAACGCCGCGAAGCTGAACTTGAATTTTGTCCACTTCGTATGAATGTCCATAGGAAGGCCCTCGTCCCAGCCTACTTGCAATTGCCATAGTTGTTGTAGGAGAACCTTGGCGTTGATTGTTGCTGGTCCGATTAATCCGAGAGGGTCAAATAATTGTGCCACAAATGATAGTATCGCTCTCTTAGTTGCTCTTCGCTCCTGATCAGTACTGGACACCCTGTAATGAAGTTGATCGTGATCCGTATTCCATCGCAAACCAAGGATTTTCGTCTCCTCGCCAATTGTGCCAAGATTCGATGTGTCGATGCCTTCTCCGTCTCCCAAGATTGCTTGCGAATTTGATTTCCATTTTTGCAACGGGAGTAACGCTGATTGCAAGATTTCCATTACTTCCGTTTTTAGTCGACGAAGTTCTTCAACTGAAGATCCTCCTGTTATGAGGTCATCTACGTAAAAATCTCTTTTGATAATACCACAGGCTTCAGGAAATAGAATAGAATTCTCGATAGCTAATTGTGTCAAGCATCTCGTTGCAATGAATGAAGCAGGTGCCGTTCCGTAGGTTAGTGTATTTAACCTGTAACTTCCCGGAGGTGAATTGGCGTTGGGTCTCCATAAGATTCTTTGGAAGTCTCTATCCTTTGGATCAACCGAAATCTGTCGGTACATTTTTACTATGTCTGCGGTCATCACATAAGCGTGTTGTCGGAATCGTACCAATATATCTATTAACTCATGTTGTATGACAGGTCCTACCATCAATATATCGTTTAAGGATTTTCCTGATGTGGTACGACTCGAGGCATCGAATATGACTCTAATCTTCGTTGTACTTTTCTCTTCATTTATCACCGCATGATGTGGTAAATAACATTTTACCCCGGCGGTGTCATTTTCTTCAATTTTCGACATGTGATTCAAGGATTCATATTCTTCCATGAATGTAATGTATCTATCCTTTATGGTGGGATACCTTGTCAATTTACGTTCAATCGATCGCATTCGCCTAAACGCATTGTCGTACGATTCTCCCAGTTGACTCGAGTCTTCACGGAAAGGAAGCCGCACCTCAAATCTTCCCGATGGTAATCTTCTACAAGTTTGCTGGAAATGCTTTTCACAGCGTACCTCCTCCTCTGAATAGGTTTGACCTGTCCGTATATCTTCTACCTTCCAAAAGCGTTGTAACTGATCCTGCAAGTCATTGACATTCGACAAGCCACAAAATTCTCGCGTTGATTCTTGTTGAAGTCTAGCTGCGTAAGGGCCGCCGATTATCCATCCTAATTTCGTCCTTTGAATAACGGGCTGATTCTTATTAACTCTAATTTGTTCCGCACAAATCAGGTCCCAAAATACTCCCGCACCTAACAACAAATCTACGTTTTGTGGAATGTGATATGATAGATCGGCTAAGATAATATGATTAGGAATCGTGATTAATTGAGCGTCAAACATTGCGTTTGGAATTTTATCGGCAATCTCATTGAGTATGGAAAATGACAACTTTATTGAAAACGCGTTAACTCTTGACCTAATAGTTGCGCTTGTGGCTGCAGAAACGTGTGTTATTGATTGAGCTATTGCTCCGATCGAGTGAGAAATTTCTCGTTTAGGGAGATTCAACTTGTCGCACAATACTCGCGATATAAAGTTTGACTGTGACCCGTTGTCTAAAAGCGCTCTTGCCTCAATTTTATGACCCGCATTGTTTTCAATATATACGATTGCTGTTGATAGCAAAACGTGTGATGGTTGCTTCAAACTACAAGTTGAAATTGACTGAACAGGCTGATTGTCATTTACTGAAGACGTGGCCTCGTTTACATTAACATTTTCGTTTTGATTTGTTCGTGTAACGCTAGCCCTTTGCTGTGCACCGTTCGATCGATCTTCTAAATGCAATAGAGAATTATGTTTCTTGTCACACTGTTTACAATGTCCGGCCTTGCAACTTTTCACCATATGTCCCTTTCCGAGACAGTTCAAGCATAAATTAAGACGTTTAACTTCATTAATTCTTGACTGAACATTAAGATCGCGCATTTTTTGACATTGATAGATTTTATGACTTTCTTGGCACATAGGGCAATTATTTTTATTATCTCTGTCTTGAGTACTTAAGTGAGATGTGGAATGATCAGACCTTGGTTTTGAATTTGAATTAATTTGGGTTTTACAATTAATTTCTTTCCTTTGCTGAACAGCCTCCAAAATTTGACATCTATTTGACAAAAAACCCTTTAAATGTTCGACTGTAGAAAGATTTTCTGAAATTACCTTTTGCTCCCATTCGCGCTTTGTAAATGAGTCTAATTTGGTTATTACCATTTCGACTAACAACGTATCCCAAGATTCAACTGGTTCACCCAGGTTCTTGAGAGCTCTTAGATTTTTACATAGCTCGTCGGACAGTGTACGCAAAGCGCCTGCGGATTCCTTAATGATTTGAGGCAAATCAAAAAGAGCGCGAACGTGATGTCTTGTAGTAAGCCGCTTGTTTTCGAATCTGTTTTTCAAAAGATCCAAGGCTGTCGCGTAATTTTCTCCTGTGACTTCAAGCGAGTGTATTACTTGTGCCGCTTTATCCTTTAGTACGGACTGTAAATAATAAAACTTTTGTACATTTGTTAAAGACGCATCCGAATCAACGAGGGCCTTGAATAAATCAAAAAAATGATTCCATTTTTCGTAACTACCATCGAAATGTGGCAATGCAATCGTAGGTATTTTTACGTTATGATGAGTGATTTCATTAATTGCTTGTATCACATTTGCAGGATTATTAGGAGGATTTACAGGCGCTACTAATTGTCACGCCTTTGCAATTGCTGGAAAATAAAGAGTTTCAAACACTCCGTTCTCTCTGTCTAATTCATCGGATAATTTTTCTTCGATATCTAACTCTCGAAGCTTATCTTGACAATTATTGAATTCAGTTAAAAATTCTTCTGCTCTTTCTAATCACGCTTTTAATTCTATTTGGTTGCCTTGATTAGGTTCATACGCATCGAGATATTGCCTGAATCTAGTTAATTTAGTTTTTATACCTCCACGAGTGCGCTTTACTGACGTAATATCTGCAGCCATTGTCGTTCAAGATTTGTATATATGTATGCGTGTATATTATAACCCTTTATCAATATTATTCTACTTACGCAAATGTATGTTGAAGCATGTCTAAATGTGATGGAAAGAACAAACGGAAATGGACGATAACAATGTAATAAAGAAAAGATGGACTTACTTATATTGGTAATCGACTTAATACTATGGTACTGTTAATGACGATTGTGATATCGCAACTACAATCGATGTCTTCTCTTTTCTATTATACTGTGGTTGCTACGCTTTCCCAATATGGATGTCGATCGAGAATGTTCTGCCGATCTATCCTTGTACGTCGTTGTATATTGCCAGTTGCCTCTTCGCAGTGGTCTTTCAATCGTTTCCTTTACTATCCTTGGTTGTATCCGGCTCGAAGGACCATTTGTAAGGTCGGAAAAGATAAATGATATCAATCCACCTAGCCTGTATTACTTATAATACTTTTCCTTTATTAGAACGTGGTGAAACCGTACAAAGAAGAAATCACGTGCCGCTGACTCTCGCCATCTTAGCTCTTATTCTTTTCTTGCGCCTCATGCGGTCTTGTACAAAACTATTACGTAAGAGAGTAACTAACGCTCACGCACGCTTTTATCATACGCTCGCTGCCTTATCATATGAATTAAATATTTTTAACAAAAGAAAGAAATCCTTTCTTTCGATAATTTGTCACATAAGTCCTTAACGGCGCGTACAAAATTTATAAAAGTAATAGGAATACTCAATTTATAAAGAATTTAATAGAAAAAATAAGAAAATTAATATATTATATTGAATAATATAATATTTAAAGTTTTATTAAACATCGTTTATCTATTAGATAATCCATATAGATGGAGGAAAGGCAAAAATTCCTAAAAACTCGAATTTTAATAGTGGAACACTCTCCTTTGAAATAATAATACTTTCCAACACCATTATAAACACTTTAGGAGTATTTGACATAAAAGAATCTTTTGATTTGGGTCAACCAAAGTCGATAACATTTAAAGAAGTACCTGATAACTTGAATTGTTATATATGTAAGTATTAACATAATAATAATTTTAATTACATATAATTGTAACCTTTTACATTATTAGAAACAATTTTATTATACTATTAATTTGTACGTAAAATTTCTAATTACGTAGATAATTATTAATGATATTTTATTACATATTTTTATAATTTGAAACAGATTATTAAAAATATATAAAAAATATATCTTCTTACTATTTTTACTTCAAATTTTTATTTGATAAAAACTTTAATAGAATTAAAGTTAATTAATATTAATTAATAAGTTTAAATCTTAAAATTAAATAAATATATTTTAAATAATTACGTAATAATTAAATATTATGTGAAAGAATAAATTTATTATTATTCTATTTTATAATAAGTATTTTATATATATTAATAGAGGAAAAAAAGATGGCCGTTGGAGTAGTGACAGGTGACGGTCGGTGCTCCGAGTTTAGGTGAGATGTGGTGGCGTTATAGAGAGGGTGAGGAGGAAAATGGGTGTGGAGGAGATGGCTTGGGAACAATGGAGTGAGTGGCCGCGAAGGAAAAGAAAAGGATGGAACGGCGGAGGTGCACTGGCGGAAGGAAAATTGGAGTGTGGAAAAGAAGGAAAGATAGGCAAGGGATGAGGAAGGATGACGTGGCGGATAAGGAGAAGCGTCGGTAAAAGGAGGATAAGGAAGAGAGCGGTAGTATGGAGAAGAGGCGTTGTCAGAGAGGGCGCTGGATGTAGCAAGAAGAGACACGTGCAGGATCGAGGGCGCCATGATAGCGGTAGAGAGAGCGGAAACAGGTGGTTGGAACAGTGCGTAGCAGTATAGAAGTAGAGAAAGGCAAGAGGAAGAGAGAAGGTGGTACAGATCGGTAGCAGTGTTAATACGGAGTTGGTTGGATAGAGTGGTAGCGGAAGATGGAGTGGATAAAAGACGGTGTGAGAGAGATAAAGGAGATGAGGAGGATGATGGAGAAGATGTTGAAGATGATGGAGAGGAACACGGAGAGGGAGAATGTGGAGGAGGAAAGGAGAAGAGGAGTGGAAAAAAGGCTAGAGAGAATGGAGGCGAGTGAGAGGTTATGGAGGATGAGCATGCAAGGGGAGGAGAGTAGGGAAGAGGAAAGGAGAAAAGGGAGGAAGGAGTGCAAAGAGAAAGAGTTGGAGAGCGGAGAGGACAGGAGGTGGAGCGATGTGGTAATAGGAGAGCGGAGAAAAGAGGAGGAAGGTGAGGAAAGAATGGAAGAAAGAAAAGGAACAGCGGGAGAGGACGGGAGAAGATTCAATTAAAATAATAACAAACTTTAAATATAAAATTTTAAAATAAGTTTTATATTTTTTCTTTATTTTAATAATAGAATATTGCAGCCATTAACTATAAACTTAAACTTATTGGATATAGCATCAAATTTATAAAAGTAATAGGAATACTCAATTTATAAAGAATTTAATAGAAAAAATAAGAAAATTAATATATTATATTAAATAATATAATATTTAAAGTTTTATTAAACATCGTTTATCTATTAGATAATCCATATAGATGGAGGAAAGGCAAAAATTCCTAAAAACTCGAATTTTAATAGTGGAACACTCTCCTTTGAAATAATAATACTTTCCAACACCATTATAAACACTTTAGGAGTATTTGACATAAAAGAATCTTTTGATTTGGGTCAACCAAAGTCGATAACATTTAAAGAAGTACCTGATAACTTGAATTGTTATATATGTAAGTATTAACATAATAATAATTTTAATTACATATAATTGTAACCTTTTACATTACTAGAAACAATTTTATTATACTATTAATTTGTACGTAAAATTTCTAATTACGTAGATAATTATTAATGATATTTTATTACATATTTTTATAATTTGAAACAGATTATTAAAAATATATAAAAAATATATCTTCTTACTATTTTTACTTCAAATTTTTATTTGATAAAAGCTTTAATAGAATTAAAGTTAATTAATATTAATTAATAAGTTTAAATCTTAAAATTAAATAAATATATTTTAAATAATTACGTAATAATTAAATATTATGTGAAAGAATAAATTTATTATTATTCTATTTTATAATAAGTATTTTATATATATTAATAATCCAAATCTAAATTTTAATCTTAATTTTAATAAAAATTTTATTTATTTACAGCAATATGTGGATATATTAAGACAAATTTTAACGTTCTTAATAATTCTTATAAAAGTTATGGATGCGGATCCATAACAGATGGATTATATAAATTACAAGTACAAATTATTGATTACGAACAATATTCTTATTTTGAAAAAGGAGAATATGTAGAAATAAAGGCTTATATAAAAACAACAAGTATGTTATTATAAAATTTCAATTAACAAAGTACTATATATTAATTTCTATATATTAATTTTATATTTTTTAATATTTTTTTATATTTAATATTTTTTTAAATATTTATTATTTTAATATTTCTATATATTAATTTCTTAAAGTTTTTACACAAAATTTAATATATTAAAATTAAATTTTTAAAATACAAAAATTAATAATTATTTTATATACAATTTAATAGATATTAAAGTTTTGAATTTAATAATTATTCAATTCTTATAAAATTAAATAACGTCTATTTATATTTTTATTTCCCTTTGTCTTATTTATCTTTGACGTAAATTAATTTTTTTGTATTATAGATGACTTATTCTATATTGAGGTTGATAATATAGAAAAAATAAAATTAATAAAGGAAAAAAGAAGATTATCATTAGCAGAAAGTTTAAAGGCGACAAAAGCAATATTGAAGAGACCAAGTACCGATACATCTAGTGAGAAACAATCGAGTTCAATAAAATTTCAAAAACAATAATTAATAATTTATATATATATATATATATATACATATATATATATATGATATATACATATATATGCATTATATATATTATATTATTAATCTCATACATTATATTATTAATTTCATTTAATTTTTACAGTTAATCGCGATTATATTTCAATTTATTTTAATAGTTATATAATTTTGAAATTCAATTAAGCACAATTTCTCTTAATGTTCTCTTAATGTTCTTAATGTTCTTTTAATGTTCTTAATGTTCTTTTAATATATCTTATTAATTAAAATAAAAATCTTTATTTATAATTAAAATACTTTAAAATGTATTAAATGTGTACTTTTTATAATAATTTTAAAATTTAATAAAATGGTATAAATATTATCCTTTAATTTGAAAAAATTAAATATATATTATATAATACAATATAAATAGGCTATAAGAAAAAAATTTAAATTGTTTATTTAGTTTTCATTTTCACTTCAAATACGATTAAAATAAAATAATTTCTAATCTTTAATTAAAATAATTTAATTACTAAACTTTAATTAAATAATAATCTTTAATTAAATTAAATATTTGAAATAAAAATCTTTTAAATTTTTATTTATTTTATCATTATTTATTATTATTATAACATAATCATATGTCATATATTTATTTGTTATCTTTCATTAATCAAGTATTTCTTTATAAACATAATTTTTTATTTTTTTAGTCACATTATTATCTTTTAAATAAATTTTCTACGAATCCCAAGAACGAACTCGTGAAAATGCGACATACAGTTGTCCATGACTGAAAATATCTTTTCGAAGATCTATTGCAATTTTATCGAAAGTCTGTCCTTGTGATTTATTTATGGTCATAGCAAATGCCAATTTCACTGGAAATTGTCTTCTTCTGAATGTAAATGGATATATATTTTCGCAATACAAAGTGATACGAAACAATGTACTTTTGAAATATGCAAAATATTAATTTTAGCGCTCGTCTTTATATATTAAGACTCCTTTAATAATTCTTTAAATATTCAATATTGACAATTGTCGCCGCGCGGTATATTCGACGCGGACTTCATTAAAGGTATATTAATATTTAAAGACGAGCAATAAATTAATCTTTTGCAAATTTCAAAAGTATATAGTTTGGACAACATTTTGCTGCCAAGCAGATGTCGGCTTGCAAACTCTTTCAATTTCTGCTTCGTTTTTAAATATCGAAAGCCGACAACTGTCGCCGCGCGATTTATACGTCGCTGACTTGATTATTAAAAGAGTATACATATAAAGACGAGGCAGAAATTTAAAAAATGTGCAAGCCGACATCTGTTTGGCAGCAAATTGTTGTCCAAACAATATACTTTTGAAATATGCCAAAATTTAATTTATCGCTCGTCCTTAAATATTAATAATCCTTTAATAATCAAGTCAGCCCCGAATAAACCACGCGGCGACAATTGTCGGTATGTAATATTTATAGACAAGGCAGAAATTAAAAGAGTGTGCAAGCCGAAATAATTAATTAATTAAGTATTTAGTTAATCAATTAATTAATGGTTGAAAAAGGCGCGCGCGTTAGCGCGCGCTGCGTGCTAGTCCTTTTCTAAAAAAGGCATGTTATTTATTCTCGAATGTATCGAAGTATTGTTGCCTTTAATCCGCGGTACTGATTGGTTCTTTTGCTGATCATGCTTCGTAGTGTTTGATCGTCAAGATTATTTTGACAGTTTCAAGTCAAAATTGGTTATAATATTAAAAGTGTGTAAATTGTGCAGGAAGTTTTAAGAAGAATAAGGTAAATAATAATTATATATTTATATTATTATATATATATTAATATATATATTTATATTATATATTTATATATTTATATACGTATATATTATACGTATATAAAATACGTATATTATTTTATATAATCAGTTTATACCATATTGTATTAATTAGCCAGTTGTCGAGAAGAAAGAAAAGGAAGAAGAAGAAGAAAAGAAAAAGAGAGAAGTGGAGAGAGAAATAGAGAAAGAGAAAAGAGGAAGAACGTAGAGACGAAGAGATAAAAAAGTAATTAAGGTTACGTTCCAATACGTCCTCTTCGAGGAAAATTTTACTGATAATCAATAATGTACGTAACGTGTGTGTGTACCATAGCTTTTAAGTAAAATTTCTCTCGAAGAGGACATTTTGGAACGTAACCTAAAGTGACAAATAATTTTGTATATATACGTGTACATATGCGTGCGTGCGTGCGTGCGTGCGTGCGTGCGTGCGTGTGTGCGTGTGTGTGTGCGTGTGTGTGTGCGTGTGTGCGTGCGTGCGTGTGTGTGTTTGTGTGTGTGTGTGTGTGTGTCTGCCTGTGTAATTATATGTGTACTACTATACATTATAATATATACCCAGACAGCACAGCATATTTGTAAAATATTTATAGAATATTTATAATAAATATTTTAATATTTTATAAATATTTATCATAATATTTATCTTTACATACCATAAATATTATATGAAATATTTAATCTGTTTTAATAATATGTTATAAATCATAAATATTTATGAATCTTTATCATAAATATTGTGTGCTGTCTGGGTAGTATATATACAATATATATACTATATATTATAATATATCTCTAATATATACTTAATAATATTTATATACAATGTGAATAATATTTCTTAATTTATCAGTTGTCAAGCCATTAAGAGGAAAGACAGAAAAAGAAGGAAAAGGAGAGAAAAAGAGAGAGAGAGAGAGAGAGAGAGAGAGAGAGAGAGAGAGAGAGAGAGAGAGAGAGAGAGAGAGAGAGAGAGAGGTAGAAAAAGAGAAAAGAAGATAGAGAGAAAGGAGAATAAGAAAGAGAAAAGGGAAGAGAACAAAAAAGTACGTTTAACAACGCATCCCAGCAAACACAAAATATAACTGCTATGTAACATGTATATAATGCTATATATATTAGGGTGGTCGTTATATGGGTTTTTTCAGAATTTTAATGTTGGATATCAGTCGTGTATAAAGTCGTAAATCGGCTTTAAATGTGAAAAAAAAATCTCTAATTTTTTCAGATTTTTATTTCGAGTCCTGAGTCTCCCTGTTGGCACGTAATTTTCTTTTTCATTTAAAAAATATTTATTTAAGTTAGTTCTAGTCTAAAATAGCGACATTTTATGAAATACGTTTCATTACCGTGAAAATAGTAAAACATCATATATGGGTATTTCACTCGAGTTGTGTGTGTTATACTACAGACAAATCGAGTGAAAAAATTTAAATTATTATTAAGAAATATTATTTAGGCTCTTCTGTATTAAATACAAATATATAAGAGGTAGGCATTTTATTAAGAGCCAAACGCGGGTGTTGATGCGTATTCCAGCGAAATTTAATTTTTCGCTGGAATTAAGTTAATTGTGCACTGGGCACTAATTTTAATACTTGGTATACTGCCAAGTCTTTGTGGAATGGTCTCTTACTTGAGATTTTTATTCCATATATCCCTTCTAACCCCCCTAAAGAATTAAATGCGAGAGAAAAATATAGATCCGAAGTCGCTGAATCGGGAATCGAACCCGAGACCTTTCGCTTGCCGGGCGACTGCTCTTCCATCTGAGCTATTCAGATCATTTCGATTCTATACTTTTCTCTGCTTTTTAAATAAATACTTTAAAACGCCTTATTTAGCCGGCGTAAATAAACATTAAGAAATATTATTTAGGCTCTTTTGTATTAAATACAAATATATAAGATTAAATTATTATTTTACGGAGTAATCAATATATCGATTAATTTATTATTTTCCATTGACTTTTTTTTGTTGAAGATATAATTTTTTTTTGTATTCTTTTTTAATATAGCTTATTTTCTTGTATTGATAGTCCTGATGATACATTGGGCTTTTGTTTTAGGTATTTCACATGAGAGTTTAATATCTTAACACCACAGTTCTGCAGCTGCTTCTGTCATCAATTTTGTTTTTTTTCTGTTATTAATTTTTTTCTAAAAAAAAAAAATTATCGAAAATTTGCGCTTAATCATTGAGCACTGGAATGGAATTCCCTACACATCTTTTTCCTATATAATCGAAAATAACGACGATTTAAAGTTCAAGGAAGATTCAAAAAAATATAAGATACGTCGTTATATTGCTTGAAAAATGAATAAAAAATAATTAACTGAATTAAAAACACCCACGATTCGTGTGGAATAGCTCATATACGATTTTTGACTATCTTTTATGAAAAATTGAATAATTTTGTTCACTACTTTTGCAGCTGACTCCATCTAGAACTGAAGTAAATTAGTATTTTTTTCAAATTATTAAAAGGTATCATATAAATAATATTTAAATAACATATAAATGAATAAATAAATGAATTGATATAAGAATATAACATAACACACAACTCGAGTGAAATACCCCGTATACAATTTCATGCTATACCTCACGGCAGCGAAACTTATTTAAATCAGGTTTGTTGATTCTATTTTTAATCTAAAAATTACTTAAATTGGTATTTTTTTAAATGGAAAAAATCCACGTGCAAACAGGGAGACTCAGAGGTGAAAATAAAAATCTGAAAAAATTAGAGAATTATTTTTTCTACATTTGGAGCTGATTTATGACCATCCAACATGATCTTCCATTTAACGACCACCCTAATATATATACTATATAACGTGCATGTTACATGTAACGTACACGTTAGTTGTAACTTCCCACTCATAGATGTAACATTTGTAATATAACATATATTGTTTAATATATTTTAATTATATTGTAATTATATCCCAGATAGCATCGATATTGTAGGATGCCGAAGATAATCAAATTTTTTTAGTTGGAATATAAAACAATATAACTACAATATAACATATGTTACATATTACAAATGTTACATCAATGAGTGGGAAATAACAACTAACGTGTACGTTACATTTAATATGCATATTGTTGGGGTTCTACAAGACACATGTACGGCCCTATGTTTAGTTCTCCTCTCTCGGCACCGAAGAAGGCGCGCTGCGCTCGGGAACGAGTCAGTAGATGTTAGGTTGTCCTCGCTCTGGCATCTCGTTTTGTATTCGCAGCATTCAATAAAACACATCTTTTAATTTATAGTAATAACCAAAAGGTGTATTATTATAACTTCATATCCACAAAAATAAGTGGTCCAGAAGTTAATTTTTCTGCCACTATCGACCGTTTTCTCGTGCATATACAACCATAAGCAAAGGGCACGACGACAGCTTATCAGGTCGAAACACATATTATAACGAGTTACATAGCAGTTATATATTTGTATTATTTAAAATCCTAGACAGCACAGCATATTTATAAAATATTTATAGAATATTTATATTAATTATTTTATAAATATTTTATAAATATTTATTATAAATATTTTATAAATGTTTTTGGAGTCTTAGATTCAATAGATCATAAATATTTATCTTAAATATCAGAAAATATTTACGATAAATATTATGGTAAATATTAAAAATATATTTATATATTATTATAATACAGATTTTTTTTTTAAATTTATATTTTCTTTAATAAATACCCAGTAAGAAATCATGAGTTAAAAAGACATAATTAACGATTTTTCAATCAAAGCGATCGGTTGATATAGTCTAATTTAAAATTTGGTTGATTAGATGTTTTTGTGTTTTTAAAACTATATTAGTCATTTATAAAAAATTAAACATGTGTAAAAAATGTTTATAAGTAACTTATTAGACATTTATTTTAAAATAGCATATAAAATTATAATATACACTGAATATACTTAGGCAACAGAGTAGTTTAACAAATAAATTTACGTACACATCGATATATACGTAAATTTATTTGTTAAAAGACATTCTGTTGCAAAATGTAGCTCAAAAAGAGAAATAATGTTATGACATTTTTAATTTTATTAATTACCGTTTTTGCCAGCCTTATATAATTCTCACGACGAAAATTAAATACGAGAAAGATACGTCACAAAGCGGTAAATGAAAGAACTAACAATTTAGTTAAAAGATATTTACAAAATAATTACTATAAATATTTACATACCATAAATATTATATGAAATATTTAATTTATGTTTTAATAATATGTTAAAATAAAGGTTTTTATAAAACATTTTTAAAATATTTATATAATATTTGAAAAAAATATATATTCATAAATATTTATGAATCTATCATAAATATTGTGTGCTGTCTGGGATAGGATACTTTTGTATATATGTATATGTGTGTACAAGCAGGTGTTAAAAAAAAAGTTAAGTTTCCCTATTTATTTTCGATTTATTTTAGATATAGATCTGAAAACATTGGTACGCAGTTTGGTGCGGAAGCGACTTGGCATTTAAGTACGTTTTTTTCAACTAATGGAGCGATTTTTTAGTGTGTCCAACTGCGAGATACGGGCGATTCTTTAATTTTTGACTGCGAGAAATGAGAGTGCAACAAATATCTATTAACAGTTAAGAAAAGTTTATTAGAAAAAATGTATGAGCATTCAAATATGGTCCGTGTTGTCATCAGTATTAAACATATCTTTTTTAAAATTCTTGACAATGAGCTCCAACGAAAAATTATTTGAATACTCATACATTTTTCCTCATAGTTGGACACGCTAAAAAATTCGTTTCATAGTTGCAAGAAGCGTATTAAAGCTGCGAGGTCGTTTTTTATTCAAACTGTATGAATTTTTTTAAATTTCTAAACAAAAGTTTTTGACGCCAGAGAGATCTGTTAATTTTTGTTGGAAGAAAAAAATAGCGAAACTTATTTTTGGTTTAACCTTCGTGTGTGTGTGTGGGGGGGGGGGGTGCGCGCGCGCGTGCGTGTGTGCTTGCGTGCGTACAGTGTCCCATGACTTAAAGTCATGGAATAATGATAATATAAAAATATAATATAATTATCTCTTTCACTCTTTCTATCTCTATTATGGTTCCTGCACACAGAATGCGGTAAAGCTTGTTGCGCGGCAAAAAGCAACGTGGCAAACAAAATTTACGCATAGAAAATGCATATAAATGAAGAATATTCAATAGAAATTATTTCCGTCTCGCGGAAAAGATTCAGTTTAATATTTTCCGCGCGGTGGAAGTTATATATCTATTATTTCTGTAATAGTAAGCATTCGATTGGCCACCACGTCACTTCTTGCCGCGCGGCAAGTTTTACCGCGTCCTGTGTGCAGGAGCTATAGTCTTTAAAATTTATAAAATATGATTTTTTCTATTTGACATTAATATTTTTTATTTTATTTTCAGGTACGCAGTAAAAATAAGGACGTTTGCAGATATTTAAATATAATAATAGTGTTCTCGCTTCTTGGAATCGCTAATTACCGTCGGGTGGAGGCTCGGAATTAATGTTAAATGTCTGATGGGGCGCGGTGATCCCGTATAGGGATTGCAAATTTATCGATTTTTTCAATTACCGGTAATTCGGTAAAATTTTCAATCGATACCGGTTTACCGGTAATTTACCGATATTTTTTGTTTTTAAAAAGTTACTAACATTAAAAATAAAAAACAGTAAATATTAATATTAAATATAAAAATTCTATTATAAATATAAATATAACATAAAATATAATCAGTAAATGAAAAAGAATGCTTTTAATTTGAAAACATTTTTTATTTATCATTTTTTTTAAATAAATGCGCAAGAAACATAATTTATCGTTATTATTATTACAATTTATATAAACATAATAATAAAGGATTACAAATAATATGCAAATAAAATTGTATTTTAAACATAAATATAATAAACATGAAATATAATTAGTAAACGAAAAACATTTATTTTAAAAACATGTTTTTATTTATCAATTTTTTTTTAAAATATGCGCGTAAAAAACATAATTTATTGAGACTTTCGTTTCCTAATTGCGACCGGATTTTTGTACAAATTAATCCAGCCGCGGAAAAGGTCCTCTCAGATTCGACACTTGTTGGTCGACTGGTCAGTAGGAAATCATATACCATTTGTATATATTTTCCTCTTATTTTTTCTTCTTGAAAATACGTCAATTCTTTTTCGACGACCTTTTTTAGATTTTTAGTTTTCTTTTGCATTAGAGTTGATTCTTCATGGGATACTTCAGTTTTCTTTTTTATTAGGAATTGAAATTTTTCTTTCATTGTTAACGTTGATGTTGATGGAATTGACATTAAATTCACAGAATCTTGAGGATCGATATCATTAATCTCTAATAATTCAGTAGTATTTTCTGTTTCGTTTTTCTTATAAATGCGTTCAATTAACTCCACGATTATCTTTATTATTGCAGATTTGCTAGTTTTATTAAAAATTCCGTAATCTTCATCATTCGAATTTTTAAGATCATAACCATAAAGATATTGCAAAACATCGGAATAAGAAGTTCGTCGTTCTTTTATACGATCTGTCAAAGCATTTTTAAGTTTATTACTTAAAAACGTGTTTTGATTTATTAATTCATCAAGCATAAATTTTAATGTAACATCAGCGATATACAAATTAACATTTTGAGAACATAGTGTTTCTACAGCAATTTTTATCGGTTGTAACGCTAATATTGTATTAGAGAGCAATGTAAGTTCATTATCGGTAAAGGTAATATTTAATTTCAAATCTATGAGACTTTTTCTAACACAATTTTGAATAGTTGAAAAACGTTCTAACATATTTAATAAACTATTCCAACGAGTTTTAGAGTCTAATATTAACGAAAGTTCTTTACCAAATTCTTCTTTTACATGTTTTTGTAATATATCGTCGTTTTTCGTTGGTGATTTTCGAAATATTTTAACTACTTTACGTATCTTTGCTATTAAAGAACTTAATTGTACATTTTTTACAGAATTTAATTGAGAATCAATAGACATGTCTTGTCCTATTTGTAAAACTTCATTATTTTCATCATCATCGTCTTCGTCGTTGTCACAGTCAGAGTTCTCACAGTCATCTGTATCGGGTAGTTTAACAGGTTCTTCGTCTTCAATTTCTTCTAAATTATTTTTACTATAAAGTACTTTGATTACAGCTAACTGTATTCCATATGCAAGACATAATTGATGATTTACATTTACATCGATCAACTTTATTACTTTCTTCATTACTGAAGCTCCATCTGTAGTAATTGAGATAATATTTTTGAAAGAAATACCAAATTCTTCCAATTTATTTTTAATGAGAATTAAACATTTGTCAGCAGGCATAGATCCATGAATACGACATAATCCAAGGTTCCAAAATTTGTTATCATTTGTATGGACATTAATATTCATATATCGACGGTTGTTAATAGATGTCCTCGTCTAATGTTAGGCTAAATGCTTTATTATCAAGTTTATATTGTGATATTTCGTTGACTACTTGTTCCTTAATTTTATCTGCATATTCCAAGACAATTTTTTAAATTGTGTTTGAAGATTTAGGAATGTCTTTATAGCCTTTTGCGATTAATAACATTCGCAAATCTTCAGATGTACAAAATTTAATAAACGGAATTCCATCCCGTGCTGTCATTCGCGCTACTACAGCAGGAAAAGATTCATCAATTGCTTTTTTTAAATATGAAGTAATGTTTGATTGAGAATTCAAATTGCTCTTAATCTTAACATCAACAGTTTCAATCGAACTAATCGAAGTAGATGTATCATCAGTGTTTTCTTTTTTTCGTCTTAATAAATTAATTTTATGTTGGCTTTTGAGATGGCTATGTAACCCGCTAGTACTTCCACCAGCTGCTTTGATTTTTTTTGAACATTGTTTACATACAGCTACATCTTTGCTTCTGTACGATTAAAATAATACCATGGTGAATTTTTATCCATGGCTATAAAAAATATTTTAATATTTAAAATAATATAATTTTACAAGCAGTCTTGTTATTTTTCTTAAATTTGCATAAGTATTTAAAATATATTTTATTTAAGTTATTTTAAGAAATTGTAATTTTTAGAAATTATAATAAATGGTGATATTCTTACCTTTGATTTTTCGTATATAATTGCTGTATATAATATAATATTTGTTTCGATTGTAGTCGCTATTGTCGCTAATTCGATTGTAAATTTTCGTAAATCGTATAAAATACTTGCACGTGTGCAATGTAGCAAAGCGAGTAATCAACTAACCGAAGATCGAAGTGACCAAAACAATAGACAGCGGACAGCGTCGCGGAACTCGCGGACGCTGTCCGCTGTCTAAACTTGCGCGTCTCAATAACAAATGACACATCAGAGACGTATATTCACATAAGAAATATATTTCATAAAATTTTTTTACTATAAAATTATTAATATATGCTATATATATAATTTACCGAATTACCGGTAAAAAATAGCGAATTTCCGATAAAAAAATTAAAGCAATATTTCACTATTTACCGGTAAACCGGTTTATCGATTTACCGGTATTGCGAACCCTAATCCCGTAATCGCGAGAAGGCCGCGATTCTCCTTTTCTTCTTCTATTTCGCGCTTGTATATCTTAGGCACCTCGAAAACGCTGTCTTCGCAATAACGCTTGTTCTCGGAAGGTCGCTATCGATACTACTGAAACGTGTACAAATTCGGCGAACCTCGCTCCTTGCTCCCGGAATCGATCGCCCCGAGGCAAGGGGAGATCTGAGGAATTTACCCAAAAAAATTGTTGTTTCAAATCCGAGAGCCTAGACACTCAGGGACGTAAACGCGACGATTACGGACCTGGTCCGCAGCCCAACAAATAATAATAATAATAATAATAATAATAATAATAATAATAATAATAATAATAATAATAATAATAATAATAATAATAATAATATAGGATTAGACTTCCGAAAAGTATTTATTGTGTCTCTCTACATACAATCTTACGACGACTCTCGTCCACTCTCCCAGTCTCTCACTCACGTTCTGCCTCTCTCTCTCTCTCTCTCTCTCTTAACGCCCTCTACCTTCGTGCCGTCCAAGGTTACGCTGTCTTAGCGGTTAGTTTAAAGTTATGATTAGATATTATAAAGAGCGCTTGCTAACAACATATCCCACATTCGGCCATTCTGCTTAATCATATGTCTCGGATGATTCTTATGAGTATTACATTAACAAGTAAATCATAGAACAATATCATGTAAATTAAAATTCTTTGAAAATTAAATTAAAACGAAGTAACTCTCTGTGTTTTAAATTAAAATATAAAATAATATGCTTACTTAATTCTAGTGTGTGTCCAGGGTTTTAAGTATTCGGCGCAAGTGGATGTATTGAACGGACCTTCGTGATCTCCTATTTTGATAACATCGTATGTGTCATTTGGTTTAATCTTTTTAATCTCATACGGACCTAAGTATTTCGCTCGCAATTTACGGCCTGGTCCGAGTTGAGTTCTTTTTATCGCTACTAAATTACCTATATTGTACTTAGGTGCTTTTTTACGTCTAAGATTGTAAGTTTTACTGTTTTCGGATTGAACTTTTAAAATTTGTTCTTTTGCTTTAATTCTGGATTGATTACGTTCTTCTTCGAACTGTGATCGAAATTCCTCTTCTATCATTTCGCGTAATTTAAGGTCAAGATTACTACGCATTTTTACCCCAAATAGTAATTCGAAGGGTGTCATGGTTATGCTACGATGATAAGTCGAATTTAATACCTGCTGTACTTTTCCGACATGTTTATACCATTTAGTAGGATCGTCTATTGAAAGTTTAGAAAGTATCGATATAATCGATCTATTCAAACGCTCTACTTGACCGTTAGCTCTAGGTAAACCTGTAGTGATAGTTATGTTTTTAATCTGTTCCTCTTTACAATAATCATTATACTCTTGTGATGTGAAGGCTGTTCCCTTATCGGTTATAATACACGCAGGATTTCCAAATGTTTCTTTTTGTATATTTAACTTAGTTATAACTTCACGTGTTGTTGTACTTTTGGTTGGATACAGCCATATAAATTTAGTAAAGCTATCTATTACAGCTAAAATATGATTATAACTCTTATTCGTAGTTTCTAAAGGTCCTAGATGATCGGCATGATACGTATGCAAGGGCATATCGGGTTTTGGTATCGAATGCAAATAACCTTCCTGTTTACCTTCTTTACGGTTAACCAAAATGCAAGGTATACAGCTTGCAATATATTGTTCGACTTTTCTCTTTAAATCGCGTATGTGATATTCTTGTTTGATTAATTCTTCAGTCCGCTTTGTGGCAATATGTCCTTTTTCATGTATCATTTGAATAATATCAGTTTCTATAGATTTAGGTATAACAAGCAAATTTCGACCATCTTCAAACTTATAAAGTAAATCTCCGCTTATATTATAATTACCATATGATCTTTCTTTTAGAATTTCTGTTATAGCTTTAATTTCAGTATCCTGTTCTTGTTGTATTTTGATCTGAGGTATAATTGAACATGCTGATATAGCCATGACGGGATGTCGACTTAGAGCATCTACGTGTTTCATTCGTGTCCCCGGTCTATGTTCTATAGTATAATTATAGTCTTCTAATAATAATGCCCATCTAGCAACGCGAGTTGTCAAATCTTTTTTGCTCATAGTACGCTGAAAGGCTGCACAGTCAGTTAATATCTTAAATTTAATTCCTAACAGGTATACTCTAAATTTTTTGATTGCTTGTATTATTGCCAATACCTCTAACTCATAGCTACTATAATTTCTTTCCTCTCGTTTAGTTTTCTTGCTCATATAGTAGACAGGATGCAGTAGGTTATCCTCTGGTGATTTTTGCATTAATACGGCACCGTATCCTTCTATGCTCGCATCTGTATGTAATTCTGTCTCATGTCGAGGATGATATATTTTCAATACTGGATTTTGAGTTAGCGACCTTTTTAACTGTTGAAATGCCTCTTTAACTGTCGCATCAAAAATGTATGGTCGATTTTTCTGTAACAGATTACTTAAAGGTCTCGCTATTATCGAATATAATGGAATGAATTTTCTAAAATAACCTGATAGACCTAAAAAGCTTTGAACATCTTTCAATCCTCGCGGTTCTGGATAATCAATTACGGCTTTAATTTTTTCAGGAGAAGGATAAACCCTGCCTCCGTCCACTATATGACCCAGAAATTCAACAGATTTTTTTATAAACTGACATTTTTTTAGGTTTAGTTGTAAACCATACTCGCTCGCCGTTTTTAGTACTAATCGCAGGCGAAGTAATGCTTCTTGTTCGTTCGTAGCCGGTATGACTAAGTCGTCTAGATAAAGTAATACAATATTCTGTTTAATTAGCTCCCAAAATGCGGCATTTATAAACCGTTGAAAAATTCGTGGCGAATTGCACATACCAAAAGGAACTTTTAAGAATTGATATTGACCGCAGTGCGTTACAAAGGCAGTATATTTTCTACTTTCTTTTTCTACGGCTACGTGGAAGAAACCATTTTTTAAGTCTAACGTACTGAATACACATGAATTTTCTAATTTGTCTAGCAAATCTTCGATTAATGGTAATGGATGGCCTTTTCGATAATTCTATTTAGTTTTCTATAGTCTATACACACTCGTGGTGAACCGTCTTTTTTCTTTACTATAACTACTGGGCTTGAATATTCTGACGTACATGGTTCTATTATACCATCGTTAATCCATTCTTCTACTTGTTTCTCTACAATTTCTCTTTCCGGCGCGGGTAAACGATAAGGTTTTTGAGTAATCGGTTTGTCCTCCTTAAGAGTAATACGCATGCTAATTTCAGTTGTTTTACATTTATTTGGTTGATATGATGTGACTACGTTTTCGACTTCTTCATGAACTTTTGGATCCGTAGTATTGCCAATATCTAATAATTGCTTATCGAACACGTTAATTTGTGCTAAAAACGCGGTAGGTAACGTTTTACGAACTATTATTTCATTTGCGTTAATAGTTACTTCGGCCATATTTAAAATATCATTACCTATTATCATATTTATACTTATCGCGTCTTCCGGAACAACGTGTATGGTGCACGGAAATTGTTCATTATCTATTTTAACTATTGTTTGAAAACAACCTACAGATTGTGCTTCGCCTTTTCCAAAACCAGTTAAATAAATAGTTGTATTCAATAATTGTCTCGAATCGATTCTACTGTAAATATCCTCGCGCATTATAGTAACTTGACTACCCATATCAATTAATGCATTTATATACGTATCGTTAATCATTACTTCTTTTAACATCTTATTAGCCGAACAGATAACCGTATTTATTGACGATTGTTTTTTATCTGCTTTACTATCTTGCATCGTATCACACTGAATGGCTGTATGCCCGAATTTTTGGCACTTAAAACACTTTTTACCTAGCTCTTTTTTCTTATAGTCTTTAGATTTGTGCCCTTTGGTTCCGCAGTTGTAACATCGTGTCTCGGAATCTTGCTCTTTAATCCATGTCTTCTTTGATGAGTTCGACGTTGCTTTCCTCGCTGATTCCCCTCTTTCCATAGAGTCATTCTTCTCTCTGTTCTTTGCCTTCTCTTGATTCTTCCTCCGGATGGCTTCGTACACTTTCAGCTTTTCCTTAAAATCTTCTAATCTTCTAGCTCCGTACAGCACTAGTTTACTGTTAGTGTCATCCTGAATACCGTCTATCACGTACTGAATAAGCGCATCTGGTTCTATCTTTCCTCGCGATGCCAATTCTTTCATTACTAAATAGTATTCTTGTATTGTTTCTTCTTTCTTCATCTTCCTTTTAAGCAGCATCTCATGTAATTGAGCACTGTTGATTTTATCAGAGAATTCTTCTTTCAATATCGACTTTAGTTTTTTCCATGTCTTAATGATGCCTTCGCTTTCCACTAGTATTTTGGCAGGGCCCGTTAATGACTTTTTAGCGAATACTACTTTCTGCAGTTCCGTCCAACTGAATAAAGTAGCTGTATCCTCAAAATCAGTGATCCATCTTTCTACAGGATATGCGTCGTTACCACTAAAAGATTTAATAGAATTTTCCACATCTCTATATGTCATGGAAAAATTCATGGGTACTTGCCTTCTTCTTCGTGCGCCGCGTTGACTTTCGTTTTCACTCGATCTTTCCTCATCTTCCCTGCTTTCGTCTAGTTCCTCTTTTTCTTCCGCAGTTTCCTCCTTATCTTCGCTTGATTCGTTTGCATGTATCAACGTATTCAAATCCATTAAACTGCTGCATATCCGAATAATCAACTCTTCTTTACTTCCGCTATATTCTACGCCAAGAATATTACAACAAGATATTAAATCACCAAGTGTCAATCGTCTTGCATATTCCAACTTACTGACATATTCTGGTGAGCCTTCTCCAAAAGTGAAGCCTTGAAAGTCTCTGAGACGTTGTCGATTTTTGCGGTCTCCGTCGTCTTCGAAAATGAGCTGGTGCAATGCCTTAATGGCCGCCGTCGTTGCTGTCCGAATCTTTTGTTTGACCGTCTCGATTTGCGCCAGATTCTCCATCTTCATTCGTCACTATTCGTCACACAGATATTTTATGCTATCTTACGTCTTCGCCTATCGGCTTTCTTCTTCGTCTCTAACCTCATATACCGTCTTACGTCCTTGACTATTGTCTTTATTACGCGCCTCGTTTTTTTTTTTTTTACGATGTTGCGTGGGCCGCTTCTCTTACGTCTTATTTTTCGTTATTACTACTTAACTGCGTTATCTCGATGCTCGTCACTTTTCATACAAGCTTCACATCCCGGCTGAGCCCCCAATTTATAGGATTAGACTTCCGAAAAGTATTTATTGTGTCTCTCTACATACAATCTTACGACGACTCTCGTCCACTCTCCCAGTCTCTCACTCACGTTCTGCCTCTCTCTCTCTCTCTCTCTTAACGCCCTCTACCTTCGTGCCGTCCAACGTTACGCTGTCTTAGCGGTTAGTTTAAAGTTATGATTAGATATTATAAAGAGCGCTTGCTAACAACATATCCCACAATAATATATAGTTAAAATTAATTATTATATAGTTATAATTAGTTATGCATATATATATATATATATATATATATATATACTGTGACGTGGTCGTCACGACGCGCGTCCGCCCCAGCCTAATCGCGGGGCAAAAAGCCAAGCGGTCACGCCAATCGCGAGAGAGCGAGAGAGAGAGAGCGAAACCGAAAATCCCAGAGAGACTGAACAACACAGTATCAATTGTTACTAATTCGCGTGTATTTTACTTTATTTTTGGGAGCCTGACCGAGAGAGAATATTGTCGCTGGAGAAAGAGAGAGAGAGGTGTTGTCGTCGCAGGAAAGAGACAGCCGCGGTTGGAGAGATTAGCGAGATAAACATACCGCCGAGAACCGTAAGAACTGCCCTTCCTAACAACAAAGAAGGAAGCAAATACAGAGCGTCACGTAGGAATTCGGCCTTGACAATCTACTGACAGGAGATCCAGTGAGGCGCCCGACAACAGGCGCCGGAAGGGCCCAGACCGGGAAGATAACTTTCCTCTCGCGGGTTACCGCTCCGTCGGATACTGGACACAAGGCCACCGCGGGGAGGCCCGCGGCGCGAGGTCGCGAGGGCCTCGAAACCCCATGCAAATACCGCGCGAATAAATATATTTTGTCACCATCACGAGGGGTGCTGTGAACCCCCGTACGGCCTTGCTAATCTCGCGCGACGACGGTAGACGGCACGGCGCCGTAATTGGTTATCGCGTACGCACCCCGCGTGCGCAGCATTGATCCAGCTGTCGATTTTCGGGCCGATAGATCCGGCAGATTGGTGCGACCGCTCAACTTGGCGAGACGGGTGACGACCTAAGATCGATTCTGGCGATAAAGACGAGCTCAAGAGGGACCAAGTCGAAGGGAGAAGTACCGGTGAGGCTACCCTTTCGTAAGCGTATCGAATAATTATCACGTCTGTCACGGTGTTAATCCGAGTCTCGTCCGTTCTGACGCGATTGTCTTATTTAGTGAAGTTTTGTCGCGTGGGCTCTGCCTTATTAGGGAAACTATTTGGTGTACGAGCGATCGACGTCAAGCGGCGAGTACTTTCGCACCTTCGGGCAAGTGAATAATATTAACGCGAAATCTTCGTCTCTCTGGGATTCGATCATATATGTCGTGTCTCATATTACACGGTTGTCGCGTCTTTCTCTAATATTACTTCTGTTAGTGCGTAGGTTTGTCGGGTCTCGTTGTTGTATGCGTTATCCGGCTGTGTCCGGACGTCACCTTGTGTTAATCTCATCGCGGAGGAATTCGACATAAAGAGAGTGATAACGCAGTTCGCGACCACCGGCGAGCGTGTTAGAGAGAGATTACGAGCGAGAGAGCGAGCGCAGTCGAGCGCGCGAGTGAGAGAGAACGCGCGCGAGTGAGAGAGAATGCGCGCGAGTGAGAGAGATTACGAGCGAGAGAGCGAGCGTAGTCGAGCGCGTGAGTGAGAGAGACAGCGCGCGGAAAAGATTCCGGCGCCCTCGATTCACCGGTGAATTTCGCCCGTCGGATCGCGAAAAATAGATTAATCCAGATATTGTATCACTCTCCAGTCTCGTCGCCGATATGAACTTCCGATTGTTCGCGATCTAAGTCAGTTCGATAATGTCTATTTGTATGGTCGCGGTTATTCTTTCGTATTCGTCTATGCTATCGATGCACGTATCTCGGACTTAAGCTTGTCGCGGATATAACTCTGTGTTCAATCGTCGAAATATTTTCTTTTGTATAGAATTTTGGATTTACTGTGTCTTGTATATTATCTTCCGTCTTTATAGTCATTTCTTTATTACTTTCCTAGTTTTCCATTATACTTCATTATTAATATCGGTTCCAGTTATATTTTGTTATCTTCAACTTTTATTTATTATCTTTTGTTATATTAAATTTATTCTCTGATTATCATCCGCTATTATGTTTTTCTTTTATATTTATTTCTATTACATTGGTTTATAATAAACTTCATTATTTTGCTTTGCTTAACTAAATCGCGTACTGCTTTTCTTTAGTACTGTCAACTTAAATGTCTGTGTCGTCATTTCTGTGTTCATCACATCGCGAAAAGAGTGTAAGTTCCTTCCGTTAGAGCAATTTCGGCAACCACACCCTGCCCCTCTGCCGTTAGGCGAGCTAGTTAGCCCGTAGCGGGATTCCCGGCCAAAACTTTACGTAGGGTTCGCGATTTGTGGTTTGACGCGTGAAAGACCGCGTCCGGCGCCCAAAACTAGTCTCTCGCGAATAGCACGGCTGGCGTTCTGCTGCGGCACGCGCGGGACGACCCCGAGTTTAGTTCCGCCGCGTGAAACATTAAAACCCCTGTGTTTTGACGACGGCCAAGCTCCGTTCTTCCGGCTTTTAATCGAGTCGGGAGAAAAAGACGTCGCAATACTTATAATACGTTTAAGTTGTATTTGTATATTATTTAATAATTATTAAAATATAAACTTAACAATATATTTTAATTATTGAGATATATATATATACAGGGTGATTCGAAACAACCGTTTGTCCTTAAAATGTCGTATTCCTGAATGAATTCTGAGACGATTTTTCCTTTGCCAAAATTTTATCCGAAGCTTAGTTTTCAAATTATAAAAGGAAAAATTTAGCGAATTACGGCACGGGTACGGCCGGTAGGCAGGAGCGGCGCAACTCATCCGACGCGGGCGATTACGCGAAGCGCTCGTTGCGATCAGCTGTTATCTCCACGCGATGTGTGTGTGTGTGTGTGTGTGTGTGTGTGTGTGTGTGTACATACACCCTCTTTCTCTCTCTATCTCTCTCTCTTACTTATTCTTACCTTATAGAGATGTCTTCTGATGAATAATTGTACGACTGGAATGGATCACATCGTTGACGTTGACACAGACGTTGACACACCGTGACACACCGAATAATAAACGATTCTTTTTTTATAAATTGTATTATCGACACTTTGATGAATACACTCACGCAATCAGAGAGAATTTTCTCTTAGAATTTACCCTGAGAATCATGATAATCATGGGACAATATGGTATGGAAAGAATTTTTTCAAAATTTCTCTGATTAATATTTATCACATTAAAAATAATAATATCTATCATAATAAAATATAAAATATGTTTGATTAATTTTACTATGCAGTTTAGTAAAATGAATCAAACATATTTTATATTTTATTATGATAGATATTATTATTTTTAATGTGATAAATATTAATCAGAGAAATTTTCATAAAATTTTTTCCATACCATATTGTCTCACGATTACCATTATTTTTAGTGTAAATTCTAAGAGAAAATTCTCTCAGACTTGATCAAATATTATTTATTAATCTATCACAACACTCAATCACAATTCGCGGTTACTACCGATTAATTATTAAAAATTACTTTTAAAAAACGCGTTAAATGTACATTACTCGTCGCGGACAACAATACAGTCTACGACAACAGACTGCGGCGACGCCGACGCGACGATAATAATCGCGCGGCGTTGCCGAACGTGATTGACGCGAGATCCGCGAGACGCTACCGTGTCTTGTGATTAATCGAAGCCTTTGTATTATGAATGCGCTAATTTAGAAAATGTATAACAAAGTTATTAAAAAAAAAAGTATTATAACGTATTATAATACGTTATAATACTTTTTTTTTTAAATAACTTAACATTATACGTTTTGCTTTTTCTTTTCTCAGCGAGACGTGAGAAAAATAATTATTTTATGTTTTTTTATTGTTTTGCGAACAAGATGTTCCACGTATAAATATGTTGATCGCTCTGAAAAGAGCGGATTGGTTTTGGTCGCTCTGAAAAGAGCGGATTAATTTATATCTTTAAAAAATTTATAATAGGTGCTCAAAATGAGCACCATCCATCCTTATGCAAGCTCTCATGCGTTTAAGTAAATTTAATTGGACGTTCTCCATTACTTCCTCTTCGATATTCCAAATTGCATATCGCAATCTGATTTCCAAGTCGTCGACGTCCTCGGGAAGCGTCTTCGGGAAACGATCTACTTTTCTCAGAAAATTTTCGCAAAACGTTCGTCTTGCATGATAATCTTCTGGTCGTAAATGTTGCACGCGTGTGTAATGAAATGCGTGCAACTTTTTTTCTTGTTTGGTTGGAAGGACACTGCCAGTCTCGTTTTGTCTCTGAGTTCTTCGTATGACGGGAGCAGATGGATGATTGATTGCATTATCGATCTGCATCTTATATTTATACGATTCGCGGGAGGCCGCTGTCGCGGGTGTCGCGTGCCGCTATTCGACGTGGAAGGCGTGGAGGGGGAAATCGCGACACTCCGCGGATTGTATAAATAAAATGAAGATTGATAATGCAATCAATAATCCTTCGATTATTACAAGCGTTAAGAGGACGATATGGCAGCGTACACAAACGAAGAATACTACGATATGCTAATGGCACTTGGCGAGTGTCACGGGCAGTATCACGTAGCTGCAAGACGATACGCCGAATTATATCCAAATCGAGCAAGACATCCGTCAGCTCCTGTCATACTACGAGCAGCTCAGAGACTATACGAGACTGGCAATGTCCTTCCGAATAAACACGAAACAGGAAGAAATCGTGATGCAAGAAATTTGCGAAACACGGAGCAAATTGTACGTGCTTTCGAGCAAAATCCGGAAACAAGTATTCGGGTGGTTGCTCGAGAACACAACGTATCGTACTCAACAGTACAAAGAACGCTTAAAGAAGAAAAGTTGCACGCATTTCATTATACACGCGTGCAACATTTACGAGCAGAAGATTATCAGGCAAGACGAACATTTTGCGAAAATTTTCTGAGAAAAGTGGATCGAGATCCCAGATTTTCTTCCCGTGTGATATTCAGTGATGAATCATTATTCACACAAGAAGGGATTTTTAACTCGCACAATATGCATTATTGGAGCGAAGAAAATCCCAGAGTAACGCGGCTCAAAAATTTCCAAGTACGTTGGAAAATAAATATCTGGGCTGGAATAATGGGTACCCAAATACTTGGGCCCGTTATTCTACCAGATATTTTAACTGGCCAGACGTACGTGGAATTTTTGAGAGAAAATCTGCCAGACTTTTTAGAAGAAGTGCCACTATTTGAAAGAAATAAAATGTTCTTTCAACAAAACGGTGCTGGACCACACAACGCCAGGATTGTAACAAACTACTTGAACGAGCAGTTTCCTGGACGTTGGATGGGTCGGTATGGCCCGATACGTTGGCCCGCAAGATCCCCGGATCTTAATCCTCTTAATTTCTTTTTATGGGGATACTGTAAAGAATCAATTTACAAAACGCTTCCCGAGGACGTCGATGACTTGGAAACCAGATTGCGATATACAATTTGGAATATCGAAGAGGAAGTAATGGAGAACGTCCAATTAAATTTACTCAAACGCATGAGAGCTTGCATAAGGATGGATGGTGCTCATTTTGAGCACCTATTATAAATTTTTTAAAATTATAAATTAATCCGCTCTTTTCAGAGCGACCAAAGTCAATCCGCTCTTTTCAGAGCGACCAAAACCAATCCGCTCTTTTCAGAGCGACCAACATATTTATACGTGGAACATCTTGTTCGCAAAACAATAAAAAAACATAAAATAATTATTTTTCTCACGTCTCGCTGAGAAAAGAAAAAGCAAAACGTATAATGTTAAGTTATTAAAAAAAAAGTATTATAACGTATTATAATACGTTATAATACTTTTTTTTTTAATAACTTTATTATACATTTTCTAAATTAGCGCATTCATAATGCAAAGGCTTCGATTAATCACAAGACACGGTAGCGTCTCGCGGATCTCGCGTCAATCACGTTCGGCAACGCCGCGCGATTATTATCGTCGCGTCGGCGTCGCCGCAGTCTGTTGTCGTAGACTGTATTGTTGTCCGCGACGAGTAACGAACATTTAACGCGTTTTTTAAAAGTAATTTTTAATAATTAATCGGTAGTAACCGCGAATTATGATTGAGTGTTGTGATCGATTAATAAATAATATTTGATCAAGTCTGAGAGAATTTTCTTTTAGAATTTACACTAAAAATAATGGTAATCGTGAGACAATATGGTATGGAAAAAATTTTATGAAAATTTCTCTGATTAATATTTATCACATTAAATATAATAATATCTATCATAATAAAATATAAAATATGTTTGATTCATTTTACTAAACTGCATAGTAAAATTAATCAAACATATTTTATATTTTATTGTGATAGATATTATTATTTTTAATGTGATAAATATTAATCAGAGAAATTTTGAAAAAATTCTTTCCATACCATATTGTCCCATGATTATCATGATTCTCAGGGTAAATTCTAAGAGAAAATTCTCTCTGATTGCGTGAGTGTATTCATCAAAGTGTCGATAATACAATTTATAAAAAAAGAATCGTTTATTATTCGGTGTGTCACGGTGTGTCAACGTCTGTGTCAACGTCAACGTTGTGATCCATTCCAGTCGTACAATTATTCATCAGAAGACATCTCTATAAGGTAAGAATAAGTAAGAGAGAGAGAGAGAGATAGAGAGAAAGAGGGTGTATGTACACACGCACACACACACACACACACACACACACACACACACACACACACACACACACACACATCGCGTGTAGATAACAGCTGATCGCAACGAGCGCCTCGCGTAATCGCCCGCGTCGGATGAGTTGCGCCGCTCCTGCCTACCGGCCGTACCCGTGCCGTAATTCGCTAACTATTTCCTTTTATAACTTAAAAACTAAGCTTCGGATAAAATTTTGGCAAATGAAAAATCGTCTCAGAATTCATTCAGGAATACGAGATTTTAAGGACAAACGGTTGTTTCGAATCACCCTGTATATATTAATTTTGTACATAATAAAGATATTTGTAAATAATAAAGATATTTGATAAAATGATGATGATGATGATGATGATGATAATGTTGATGATGATATGCTGATTATGAAGATGATGATGATGATGATGATGATATTGATGACAATGATAATGATGATGATGACATTGATGACATTAATGATGATGATGATAATGATGACATTGATGACATTGATGACATTGATGACATTGATGATGATGATGATGATGACATTGATGACAATAATAATGATGATAATGATAATGATCACGAATAGTTGTAATATAGTTGAATTTTTTAATATATTATTTTAAATTGCATTGAACAGAAACATTTCTTTTTCTTCATACATATTTGTATTTTAATTTTCAAAGAGTTTTAATTAACGCATAATTTTAATTATCGCACATATAATTTTGCTTTAATTATTATATCATCTAATATACATATCTTTTTTCTTTGTAATTGATATACGTATAAAATACATATACATACATTGTTTAAATTTTAATAATTTGTTTAAATCCAATAAAATATATATTTTAATAAAATATTTACATATACTTTTAAAAAATCGTGTGTAGGTGTGTATTTCTGTGCATATATACATATATATATATATATATATATATATATATATATAAATAGCGTAATATATCTATTTTTATAAATATTAAACTTTCGTAAAATGCCGAAACGCAAAATACAACGTACTTTAGAAGAAGAAGAAGAATTTCAACGACGATGTCGTGAAAGAAAAGCAGAGAATCAACATTGTCGTCGTCAAATTGTAAAAGTAAAAAATAATATACTAAAATCAGTTGATAACAGAAATCATTGTGTTGCTGGTACAATACATAATAATCATATAATAGAATTAGATGAAAAAATAGTTGGACAAAGTTCTGAAAATATTACATCAGTATGCCAGCAACGTTCTGCAGAATGTCAATCTCGTTATCGTTCACGACAGAGAAATCAACCTCGCTTAAATAATAATAATACTATGTCAATTAGTAATGTTGTTGAATATTATATTGGTTCTATGAACGTATCTTGTGTTCATTGCAAAGCAAAGCATTTTGCATCTGAAAAAGTATCTAACAAAGGAAACTCATTTCACGATTGTTGCAATCATGGTGCAGTACATTTACAACCATTACCTGAATTTCCTCAATTACTTCGTAATTTATTCGATGGTAGTCATATAAAATCTAATGATTTTTTTAAACATATTCGTAGTTATAATAGTTCGTTTTCATTTGCATCATTTAATGCTAATTTAATTAACTTTAACAATAAACGACCTGGTCCATATTGTTTCAAAATACAAGGACAAATTTATTATCAAATTAATACAGCATTATATGCTGCACAAAATGAAAGTCCTACTTATGGTCAACTTTTTATTGTGGATTCAAATGAAGCCATAGATCATCGTCTTAATCAAAATTCATATTTAGATTTTGAAATTGTACAAAACCTTGAACAAATAATGCGAGAATTTAATGTATTTGCTCAATCTTATCAAATGATGGGTAAAGAATTAGAAAATCAACGACGTTTACAAACGGAATCAGGTGAATTATTACCTGAATTACAATTATTATTTACTTTAAAACCAGGTATGGATAGACGTCGATATAATGCTCAAAGAACTAATGAAGTTGCTGCTGTTTTTTGTACTACTGCTGATGGAGAAATTCCAGAGTCATACGTTACAATACGTAATAGAAATACTAAAACTTTACAAAATGTTAGTATTATGGATCCAAATGTTGAACCATGGATATATCCATTGTTTTATCCATATGGTACTCAAGGATGGCATCGTTATTTAACAAAAATAAATAGTGATAGACGAATAACTAGAGGACAATATATTAAATATCGTATGGCTATTCGTGATGAATTTAATGTTTTTTTATTAGGACGTCGCTTATTTCAGCAATGGCTTGTAGATAGTTATGTAAAAATGGAAAAAGATAGAATTGATTATTGTAAAAATCATCAAAAAGAATTACGTTCCGAAACATACCAAGGATTAAGAGATTATTTACAAACTACGGCGAATAACTTAAATGGACGTATTGGAAAAATGGTTATACTTCCTTCCACGTTTATTGGATCGCCGCGTAATATGTTACAACATTATCAAGATGCAATGGCAATTGTTAGTAAATTTGGTAAGCCAGATCTATCGTCTGACAGATTTCGGGATTAAGGTATAAATTCTTCGATGTGAATAAATAAATAAATATACAAAAATGTCTACATTTGTTTATAATATTTTAATTTATATTTTAGATTTTATGTGATCAAGTACGATGGAAATTCAATGCCTTGACAAAAAAATATAAAGAATGCGTTGACAACAACTCCGCTTCTGGAAGAGGTGCAATGAACTTCGAATTTTATGATCAAATGGAAGAAATTTTTGGGCGACAGAGCAATGCCGTAGGGACATGTGTGGTGTCATCGACACTTCCCTCTAAAAATTCAGAAGCTTCTACTTCGAAAAAACAATTGGTATCACAGTCTGATAACCAATCATCGACTTCAACATCTTCAAACACCGAAAGTTTCGCGTCAAATGTTAATAGTTCAAGGAAACGAAGTCGTCCACATGGAAGTGGTTCTGATAGAGCAAGAACGAAAATCGAGCTTGAAAAGCAATGATCTGCTTATTTGCATAATAAAGAAAACCGTGAGTCTCAAAGAGATGAAAGACATACTACATTTATAGAAACCAAACGAGAAATGATAAAATTGAAAAACGACAGCTTGCGTTGAAAGAAAAAGAATTAGAATACAAAAAAGAAATTGCAGGAAACAAAAGAAAGGAAAAAACTAACAGGCATGCTGATATTATGGAGATGGAAAGGCAGAAATATGAACTCTTGACAAAATTAATAGGAAACAAAAAAAATTTTGATCTGCGAGATGCATCGGATTCCGATTAGCGAGTGTACTATATTATTAAGATAATAAATTTTAGTTATTAAATGCTAAAGTACAAAAATCCTAAAGTTATTATAAAGTATATTAAATATTTTTCTATCAAAATAATTCTGTTTTTAATGTTTAAGTAAAAAAATGTTGTTTTTTTTTAAATGTGATATACAGTTTAATGTGATACCAGAGTTAATTTACTAAAGTTAAAATAATACTAGATACTAGAGTAATACTAGAGTTAAAATAGAATTACATTACTAGAGTTAAAATATTTACAAATAAGAAATAAGTCATATAAATGTTAAGGTACAATATAAAAGTTTTAAAGTTATTATACTGAAGTATAATATAATATATTAAATATTTTTCTATTAAAATGATTTTATTGTTTAGAAGAATCTTCTTAATGTTTAAGTGAAAAATGTTCTGTTTTTAATGTGATACAGTGAGAATTAAAAATAATTGCAAATAAGTCATATAATATTATTGTATTTTTATTTTCGTTTTTATTATAAATCTATATATAAAAAGTATACATGTTCTTGTAGTTTTCTTAATTTCAATGCATATAATATATCATATTTGGCATTTAATTATTTATTTATAATTGTCGTCAAAGATTATCAACATTATTAATGTCATTTATACAGTCATTAACTTTTCAGAGCATCAGACGAAAATTATTCAGGAAAAAGTTCGTTAAATAATTGCATCCGTCGATCTATTCCTGCAATTCCGCGATCATCTATTTTCAAGTCGTCATTAGCACCCACATTAGCAAAGCAATCATCATTATACTCATCAAAGTCATAAATGTCATTCTCATCAATACAATATTGTGTAATATGCTTGCTGCTACTACTGTGTTGGTTATAAAATTCATGTCGCGATATTCGATGAAAAATTTGATGCGACGGAATCGTCCTTTTACGTATCCAAATCCTCGTTCAACGGACATTCGCGTAGATGAATGTATAAAATTAAGCTCTACTTGACGAGGTGTAAGATGATCATTATTTCGAAAAGGTGGAACGAGCCACGATAAAGACGGGTAAGCAGAATCACCTAACAAAAAAATTGTATTCGGGAATAACATTCTTGTGTTTGCATTTGCTGCTTGATACAACGGTAATCTTCTGAATACGCGTGCATCGTGGAGGGAGCCGGGCTCTCCACAATAAATATTGATAAATCGCATGTTCGCGTCAACAACAACTTGCAAATTAATAGAAAAAATTTTTTTCTATTACAATAATCTCGAACGTTTATTGCAGGTTTTTCTATTCGTATATGACTACCATCAATGGCTCTCAAAACATTTGGAATTCCTTGTTTTTCATAAAATTCTTCACAAACTCTCATAACGTCATGTCCTTGGGGCCATTTAATCATTGTGTCTAATTTCGTTAAAAGCCAAGCTAGTACTCGTCTTAAAACCCGAAACACTGACGAAATAGAAATATCTAATCTATCTGCCAAAGTTCTCAATGGTTCCGTATTTGCCATGTACCACAAAAACAATAAAAAGCTCACTTTTGCTGAAATTGGTTTTATTCCAAAACAATGTGATGGAAGGAAATTTGATAATTCCAATTCATCTGAAATAAAAAGATTTCTTTAATATTTATGAATTAAAATTATATCACAAATTATTTAATTCTGAAATATATTTGAAATGTTCAGTACCAATTAATTTTAATGCAGTTTTTCGTGTTAATCTCAAATGTTCCTTAAATTCTTGTTCCGTCCATAAATCTATAATTTAAATATAATTTTCGATGCGATGTCTCTTTCGACCGGTAATTAAATGATGTATTAGAGGAAATAATAGTGGATCTTCATCTTCCTCCTCACTACTAACAGAAGTAATGCTATTTTGTAAACTACTATCCGATGATTGATCCATATCGCTGTTTGTGGAAGTAGAACTGCTACTTAAATTTGGCGTTTCCATCAATTGAAGGACAATTTTATCAATCTTAAACAAAATATTTTAACAATAAGAATAAAAGATTTTAACAATAAGAATAAACATATTTTAAAAAATAATTTACAAATTATTTAAAAAAAACTATCAATCTTAATAAGGGAATAAATAAAGGTTATATTTCATTCCATTTTACATTATAAAAAATAAGGAAATAATTAATTTTATCGACATAATAAAAAACTCACCATTATTATATGTCAATGTGGACAAAAAATTATATATTTTCAAAATTAATTTATATAAATTTAAACATATAAGAATGTTTGTATAATTTGAGCTGACTTTTTGCTTGTCAGGTCAATGCTTTTAGTGAAAATTGATATGAGAGCTATCTAGCAGTTGTCAGAGAATTAAAACGCGTTCCAACAAGCACCAAAGCACAGTGCTCAAGTGTGTGACACAGTGTCTATCTGTGTCGTCTTGCTGGAAAGCACCCTTATACTGTGCCCCCAGTATAATTTGCCCACCCGAAATATGGCTGCCATCCCCACCACTATTTGCACCTCGCATCACTTTTTCGAGTCATTTTGTACAGGTGTTAGCAGTCTAGGTCAAGGTCCGTAGATGAACGACGGGAGGGGAAGGAAGGTCTTCGCATGAGCCGCCATTTTGGGACCACGAAGTATGTGTGAGTGTGTGTCGTACGAGAAGAGTGAGTGTAGTGTATAGTAATGAAAGAAAGGTTGAATTAATATTAATAGCATCGCAAAATATTTAATAATGCCAAGCTGTTATGCGATAAATTGTCGCAATCGTGCAGAACACGGATTTGGTCTCTTCAGATTTCCTGCTGACCAAAAACGGAAGGAAATTTGGAGTGAACAATGTGATAAACAGCCAAAAAGAAATTCGAGGTTATGTGAGGTATTGAATCTGAGTAAATAATTTTGCTATACGATTGTTCAATTGTAAGAGTACAAAACTGTAAAAAATATTAAAAAATATTTATTTAATATCAATTTTATTTTTTTTTGTTATTGATATAATAGGTACTTTCCATTTACATCAAAACTCAGATAAATCTCACTTCTGTCTTTCTTCAACATTCATGTTAAAGTAAGACAGAAGTGAGATTTATCTTAGTTTTGATGTAAATGGAAAGTACCTATTAAGTTTTAAAATTGTATAGTCGAATATTTGGAGTATCCTTGGCAAATACAATAAATAAGCAATAAATATTTGTTGTCGTAGTTTCATTTTGATAATTCTCAGTTTGAAAATAAACGAGAGGATGGTCGACGTAAATTAAAACCAAATGCTATTTCTACAATTTTTATAAATGAAAGTATTAGTGAAGTTTTACAAGAAACTGAATCTTCTGCAGGTATTTTACCTGAAGAAAATGAAATTAATCGTAAGTGGCAAATATTATCATACCATTTCATTTTGTCATTTTAAACATTTTAATCATAATTTTTTTTCTTTTATAGACATAAATATTCAGCATAATAATGAACTTGTGAACGTTTCTGTAGATTCAGAAACTCAAACTGAAATATATAACAATGTTGCATTTAATACTGTACAATTTTCTGATGATAATGGATCAATCAGGCAAGCCAACGAAATAAAGTATTTAAGAAAGGAATTAGCTGAAACAAAAAAACAAAATAATAACCTTACATTGAAACTTAAAAGAGAAAAACTGTTAAGATTAAAGTTAGAAAAACGCGTGAAAGCACATAAAATTTTAAAAAGAAGATTTGCAACACTGTTAAAAAAAATAGAAGAAATACCAATTCTGAAGGAATTTGGATCAGGGTTAATCAATCGACGAGCAAATTGGTCTCCACAGTGTTTGAAATTGGCTATGCAAATAAGATATAATGGTAATTAGTTTCTTTAGTAGTTGTTTATTTATTAATAATAATGACATTAAAAGATTTTCTTATGGCTTATTATTTTTTTGTTTTCAGTTGGATGGAAAGCATATTTATATTTGAAGAAGGATTTAAAATTACCATTGCCATCCTACTCTACTTTATGTAGATACATAACTCGATTAGATTTCAGCCCTGGCATACTAAAAGATGTGATTTCTTTAATGAAAAAGAAAAAAGAAACTCACACATCTTCACATCAATATGTTTGTCGATCATGTGCAATGACACTTACGGCGAATGATAATAATCGATTTTCGACTTATACTAATAATTTCTCCTTTGGATTTTTAGAAAATCCTTCTACTCTACTTTTTAAATATATAATTACAATTGAAGCACATCTTCAAGAGCACTTGCATCGGAGCGAGTTGCATCCTCAATTATTTAAGCATTTATTATGTATGATTAACACTTGGGTACCTTCTACCATACCACTTTGTAAATCTTGCAATACATTTAATAATATTGTCTATCGCTATATTCACATTCGCCAAATTATCCATGTTAATAACAAAAAGCAATTAATTAAACAATCAAAACGTAAATCTTTTGGATCAAAAAGTGCATTTAGACAAGTGATAAATTAATTTTTACTAATTTTTATTAATAATAAATTTTTTATTAATAATAAGTTTTTTATCTAATATAATAACGTTTATTTTATAATTAATTATTATTACAACATGTAATAATACATATGTTATACTTAAAACTATATATATATATATTTATAACTATATATATATATTTTAAATCACGTTATGTTTAAAAATACATACATTATACTTAAAAATTATATTATGTTCAAAAATTGCGTTTCTTTAAATAATTGTTGAATTATAATAAATATTCAAATATTTTACAATTTATTACGTTCTTTTTATTTTCAATACACTTAATTTCCTTTTATTTTATCACTTTTTTATATAATTTTAATCATATATAAACATTTTAAAGAACTCTTATCTACCCTTAACCTCTTTCTAAATTGACAGCTCTGATAGTTTGAACATCTGGAAGATAGCGGCCGCCATTTTGGAGCCAAATGCTGAAATATGAGTGCGAAGACCTTCCTTCCCCTCCCGTCGTTCATCTACGGACCTTGGTCTAGGTCACGGTCTTATATACAGGTCTTGAAACGAGGGTTCTGAAAATGGTTCGCTTAATGACCTAAAAATTATTTCGACTTGTGCTCACAGGGTGGCGCAGCGATCGAGGGAAGCAGTATGCGCACGCATATTGTACCTTCAAACTAATTGCTTAAATCTTAAATATATATTAAAATATTGTAAATATATATTAAAATATTGTAAATACGAGTCGAGAAAGAAAAATAGCAAATAAAATGAATATAACAATAATACATTAGATAAATAACTGAATTAACCTTCCTAAATTCTATATATAAAAATGATCTAAACAGTTTGTTAATCCAATCGGCGCTGACATAAACATATACGATTTTTGTTTTTATAAGGCCCGATTGCATCAACGTTATATTTTATTAATTTTAAGCGAAACTTAAATGTCTTTTTTTATTTATAAATGATAAAGATAGATGCATATTGAAGTATCACTGAAATTCAAAATTAGATAATTAAATTGTTGAGAAATAAAAGAAATAAAAATTAAAAGGAGAGTAAATAAAGTCTGTTTAAAATAGTAATTTATTTTAATGTTTAGTCCATTTAGACATTTTTTTTTTGCGGCATTGTTTTTCGGCATTTTTAGATTTTCTTGGTAGGCATTTTGCCTCATTCTTAAGCGTATGTAATACACAATTGCATATGACAAAATCTCGGAGGCATGTTCCATGCAAGGGAAAGTAAACTTATTATATGTGGAAAAAACTTCATCCAAGATCGAAAACATATTTACAAGAAGCATATTTGGCAAAACACGTTTCGACGTGACGAATCAAGTTAAAAAATCTTAAATTGGAATGTATTAGTCCATCTCTTGATTTTAAGTCCACTAATTGTGACACTGGAGACGTAACAGAAGAATCTAATTTTATAGCTTGTTCACAAGTAGAACAAGATTTGTAAATTTTTAACACCTGCTTGCACAAATACCCTATGAAAACCATGCATAAGAATTAGAAAATAACATTCAGGGCTGCTTTCACGACAGAATCAAAATGATCCACATTAAATTGATCATTAAATTGATCATTAAATTGATCTGGATCATTTTGATGCTGTCGAGAAAGCAGCCCTGTTAGTCGGACCTAGTAAACACTAAGTAAACACTAACAAGGGGAGGTCGCGGTTGACTCTTCACCGATTTGATCTCCTTTGGTATGGTGAATCTACATCGAAAAAAAGTTGCTCCGTGTTCGAGCTTTTCGTCCAATGCGCCTTGTAAAAAAAAATTTTTTTTTCCCGAAGTTTAGAGAAATTGTCAGGTTCGTTACGAGGCCTAAAGAAAGACACACTTTCGATCGGTGCCGCTAGTGCAGCGGCAGAGCACAAGAATAGTAATCCCGGGATCCCAGGTTCAGAACTTTGGGCTGTCATAATTTTTTTTTTTTTTTTTTTTTTTTTTTTTTAATAACATGTATTATTTATTATGATAAATAAATATTCGGCATATTTTTATCGTTAGTTATGCATATATCTCTTTATATATTTAAAATTAATAAAATGATCGTAATATAAATAAAATATTTTTATAGAGAAATATTTTTAGAAATATTTTTACTTTTTAAAGATTTATACATTTTTTCAAATTTTCTTTAATCTAATAATGTTAGAATATACACACTTTTCATAACTTTACAAAATTCGGATTTTCTATCTGCTGTGAACCGCTGGATGAAACCGCTGGTTGTGAAAGTGTAAGGAACGTTGGAGGGAGAGGAGAGGGTCGTCTGATCCTGTCTACTAATAAGGGTTCTAGAAGGTTGGTTAGAAAATATCTTACTTATATATTTATGACATATTTACATATTGAAGCAGAAAATAATAATGAGTAATAAATTAAATTTTGTAAAGCTATGAAAAGTGTGTATTCTAACATTATTAGATTAAAGAAAATTTGAAAAAATGTATAAATCTTTAAAAAGTAAAAATATTTCTAAAAATATTTCTCTATAAAAATATTTTATTTATATTACGATCATTTTATTAATTTTAAATATAAAGAGATATATGCATAACTAACGATAAAAACATGCCGAATATTTATTTATCATAATAAATAATACATGTTATTAAAAAAAAAAAAAAAAAAAATTATGTCAGCCCAAAGTTCTGAACCTGGGATCCCAGATTACTATTCTTGTGCTCTGCCGCTGCACTAGCGGCACCGATCGAAAGTGTGTCTTTCTTTAGGCCTAGTAACGAACCTGACAATTACTCTAAACTTCGGGAAAAAAAAAATTTTTTTTACAAGGCGCATTGGACGAAAAGCTCGAACACGGAGCAACTTTTTTTCGATGTAGATTCACCATACCAAAGGAGATCAAAATCGGTGAAGAGTCAACCGCGACCTCCCCTTGTAAGTAAAAATAACAACGTCAATGTTATAATTTCTCACTCAATAATGTAATCGTAATATAAGATATGTTGTATGTAACAATGATGGATGCTTTCCATTTAACGACACAAGTCGACACAAGCGTCATTCTATCTTTGTTCTACATTCTATAACAATAAAGATAGAATGATGTTTATTGTGCCGACTTGTGTTGCTAAATAGAAAGCACCCTAAATTGTTGAGTGGGAAATTATATCATTTACATTACTTTTGCTTGGTGTTTACTGGGGAGTGATCTGAATAAATAAAATCGTTCCCAAATAGCAAGATGATGTCAAATATTTTTATGACGTGTTATAATTTCTTACGATTTACAACTTTACGACTCTATTTTAGATTTAGCATAGACGTCATTAATATTAAAACGTCATTTTGTTATTTGGGTTGCGTTTTGGTTGCTCAATTTATGAAAGTAATAAAGTTTAAAAGTAATAAAGAATGAAAGTATGTGCATGCAATAAAAAGCAATTCAAACCAAGCCAAGCAGCTACAAGAAGCAATGTTAGTTTAATATAAAGAGTAATAAAGAATGAAAGTATGCATGCAATAAAAAGCAATTCAAACCAAGCCAAGCAGCTACAAGAAGCAATGTTAGTTTAATATAAAGATACATACATAGTTGTCAGCAGTTTTAGAAAAAAAAGTATTATATAGAAAAACCTGTCACATAGTATATGATGCAGTCAAGAATAGGAGGAAGGGTATAATCGTGATCGGGATAATTTTCAAAAATATCGTCGGCAACCCAATTATCCTGTTGTAGAATCTCGTCTAATTTTTGTTTTATTTGTCGTCGATACTTAGCACTTTGTGCCTCAGACTTCTGTCCGGCAGTTTTCAAATCATGCAGCGACACGAGAATGTGTTGTTTCGGTTGTTCTGTGCAGTTCCCAAATTTCGGTGGCTTTATTATACTATATACCGATAATAGTTTATAGAGCTGCAAGAATGTAGGGCAGTTCGGATGATCATTGCACCCTGCGGCTTGACGAACCGTACCAAAGAATTTCTGAAAGAAATCGTAAGTACACATATAATATATAACATAAACATACAGTTTTTCCGTTACAAAAGTCAATGTAAATTAAAAATACCTCCAAGTTATCTTGATTCACCTTTCCCGTTAAGACATACTGGAAATCAAATTTTTCGATAAGGTAACGGCACATGTTTATTGAAGATTGTAGGGTTAATCGTAAATCTCTCGATGTCTCTAGTGTTAGGTATTCATCTGCTGTTATGTCACCTGTTCGGAAAGCCATCTCCCACTCGTTCAACCACTCAAGCGCATCTTCCAACACCTGAAAGTACCAAACAAACTTATAGCGTTTTCGAATAAAACAGGTTTGATCGACCCGAGATCGTCGTAAACTGTTGCAAATATATTTCACAAATCATTAATTATATACTTTAAAATCCTTGCTCTCTGGCGTAAGTCCCTGATTCGGGGTTTTGCGGTTCAGCGCATCAAATATATCATTTAGCCGTTTGCAAAACCGAATGGTTTCTTCACATCCTTTGAGAGGTTCTCCTACATGTGACGAATAGAAAGCCAACCCTTGTGCTACAGAGTTGCTAAAAATCTATACGGGTTTAAAAAGACGATGCATTAGTCACAAAAAAGAAAAAATTGAACAGATTGAAAAAAAGAAATTACCTGAGTTGCGAGGCGAACACGCATTTTCGATGTGTTGTCTAATAAAACATGTCTTTGTGTTAATTTGTAACAGACTCTTGCGTTTCCTGCGTGTTGAACATCGAGATCAAACAAAATCTTCAAGTAATCCCAACAGATATAATTATCCGATGATTTTATCTGCAGAAATTATAAGGAAGAAATATTTATTCACGTTATTATGTTAGTTAATATCGATTCCTTTTTTAAATCCTACTATTTCAGGTTTTATTAAGTTAAGTATAATTATTATAAGTTTATAATTATTATAAGAATTTTTAGAGGCAAGGTAAGTAAATAAGTAGGTAAATAAGTTATTTTTATTTAGTTTTTTTTTGTGAAAACAAGGAACTTACCCGCAATTTTTTCTTATTGTACAGCCGATTCCGAATGTTTTTGAAGACATGCGGTGTATCAGAGAAGACGAAGACTTTTCGTTCGTCATCTCCGGGATGCGTGAACCACGTTTTCGTGTTGTCCATTGAATTTGACACGCCCAAGATGGACCACATTTTCCCGTTCGTCATCGCACCGTCGCCAATGACACAGTGAATCTTTGCGCCACTCATTTCCAGGTACGCAATAGCTTTAATTACTATTTTTGCGAGTTCTTCACCCTTGACAGGGTTTTTAAAAGCAAACACTGCTATTGGTTGCGTGTACGAATCAGCAAGAGATTGGAACATGAGAACGAGACCATGCGTCGCTTGATCTTCGATGTTAATAGACTGCGGCCCGTCATCACCGAAGTCAGTCAAGCCAACATAAGTAAGATTCTTCGAACAAACGGCAATGGATTTCCGTAAATTAATTTCGTCTAATAGAAGCACACCATGTCGCTGCATCGGAGATTTTGTGTCGAAATGTTTCTTGAGCAATTTCGCAAACTCTTCGTCAAAGCCACATTTCATGTCAATAAGCGAAAAATAACTGCGAATCGTTCTTTTACAAGGGAGTGGCAAAACGTCGTTTTTACGGAGAAATTCGTAATAACTTGGTGACCTTATGTTCATCAATATACACAACATAATCCACTCTTCACTGTAGCGCCGATTCTTAGCATTTTTTTTACCTGCAGCAGAAATTATTTCGCTGAGTGTGGTTTTTTGTGCAGCTGGAACGTTCAATGCTGAACATCTTTGGTCTAATGTTTCGGTGCGAATCGAAGCGATTTGGTTAGCTTTTCTTCTCAACGATTGCTTCAATAATTGGACACGTTGTCGGGCCCTATTTTTTTCTCGCCTTTCACGAAAGTTTTTCTTCTGTACAGCAATTAACTTCCTCTGATCCATTGGATTAGAGGCTTGAGAAATACGAATCAACGTTCTATTTCTTATTTCTTTCTTCAGCACTAATTGCCTCATTTTCATACAGCGATCACATTTTTTTTTTTTTTTGAGATTATAGTGCAATCCTTGTGACGCCATTGGTCAATACAATCTTGGATTATATCAATCGGCAGGAGATGAATGTTGATAGCGCCCAGACCATTACACACAATCATATTTTGGAACGATTCCAAAAATTGTGGTAACAATCTTACATTGTTCAAGATTTCACTAAGCTCATGTTCCTTTGCAGCAACAGCATGCCCACAAACGAAGTAACGCAGTGTTTTATCACCGCTGATCACAACATTTTTGTCAGTTACCGGGACTTTCACGCCGTTTTTTATTTTCATTACTGTGTGTGAGAACACAACAATCGATTCTTCATCTACATCTAACGCAGAAAAACTCCAAGACTTCGGAATTATGACAGAAGACTTCTCACCGATGGCGTTATTCGTTATTATTCCACTAGTACCTGGACAAAAATAAATGAATATTAACACCGCAGATTGTAATATGTATTACTGAATATTTGACAATTATTTCTTTTTATCATAAATTACAATTACTTACAAATGCTTATTTTGATTTTTGAAATATCAAATCTCCGCTCATGCATTTTAGGATTTTCTGGCCAATCCTTACATTTTTTATCCTGAATCATCTCGATCGGCTTCTTTCATCGGTGAAAAAATCTCAAGCTTGTGTATATTATCTGTATTAACTACATCTATCACTGAAACATCATTGTTTTTCACGTCTGCAACAAGAATACAAGGAATTAGTTTTTACAAAGAGAATGACACTTTGCAAAGCCAATTTGGTTCATCGGCAATTTGAACCTTATGAGAAGTTGAAAATAGAACAATATTTACAATATATTAAGTTTTAGAAAAAGTTATTTTGATTATGAAAATTTTTCGTTATTTTGGTGTTCTAAAGTATTGTTTTTTGCTATATATTTAGAATATAAAAATGTTTTATACTTTTGGTGTTCATTGAATGTTTTTTTTTAAATATAATAAAGTATACATACTTTGTATGTTAGATGACTCCTTCATCTGTTCATCAACAGATTCAAAAGCAGAACAGTCTGGATCTATGTTCGAGAGTTCCTCAGCATCAGGAAGATAATTCATTGGCTCCTTCATCTGTTCATCAACAGATTCAAAAGCAGAACAGTCTGGATCTATGTTCGAGAGTTCCTCAGCATCAGGAAGATAATCCATTGCAATATCTACTTCAACAACAGAAGAATGTTCTATCGTAGTATTGACAGAATGAATTGGTACATCATTGTGAAACATTGATGGGACAGCGGACGCGTCGAGTCGAGGGTGCTTGTATGGAGCCTTAAATAAAAGCAAAATACATTAAAATAACGTAATTAACAATTTTAAAATTAACAGTTTGTAAAAATGAGATGAAATAGTATATTTAATAACTTAATTATTTAATAATATAAATAACTGAGGCAAATAAACTTACTTCAGCAATAATCCTACCATTCGAGTCCTGTTTTATCCATTTTCTGAGGATGTATCGCTCCTCAAAATGCTTCTCGCAAACAAACTGCGATTGCTTTAATTGTGAAATGCCAGGAATTGCAGCTAGCCATTTTTTACGTTTTTCACTGTCCGACGGCACTTTAAAAACGGAATACTTTTTTTTCACACTTTTAAAGCCCGTTTGGCATCGTGGTACTATACACCCCTTCGTCATTGTATAAACTTTAATTTTTCGATGAAAAATCCACAAGACATCTTCTTCTTCTTCTCAACGTTTAATGGCCTTTGCCCACCATTACTGGTTATAGCTTGCCGGTCATAAGGTCTTTTGTAGTATCTTCGGTATGTATCACAAACTGGTAGTCCCGCGACGGACTGAGTCCTTGTCTTTGTTAGTGTAAGTGTGTGTGAAAATGTCAGTGTAAAGGTGAGGTGTTTAGTGTATGCAGATTCTAAAAAATAATTAAACGCGTAATTGCGCAACAAACACGTCTGAACCCGTCGAGCCGACAGCCCCGACAGCCCCGACAGGAGCGAGTTCCACAACAAGACATCAGATGCGTTATTTCGCTTATTGAAGGTTACGATTTCACACTTCCCTCGATAGGAGCGACACTCGATAGTGGCGATTCCAAGCACTAAAAACACGGACAGTAAAGGCTCATTCAGACAGGACGCGTCAAGCGTCAAGCAGCGAGCAGCAACCATTCAACAACCAATAAGCGAGGTAATATTAGCAATGGCGTAAAAAATATTGCCTCGCTTATTGGTTGCTGCTCGCTGCTTGACGCTTGACGCGTCCTGTCTGAATGAGCCTTAAGAGTACCAATTCTACTCTCGAAATTCGACTTCGTTTCAAGACCTGTATATAAGACCGTGGTCTAGGTTATAGGTATAGAAGTCTGTGGTATCGCCAGAGAGAGACGTCACGGCCCGGTTTTAGGCATGGAGGTAAGAAATAACAGGAGGGAGGATATACCCCCCTTGCCTGACAAGCAGACGTAAGGGGGAAACAGTAAGCACCATATTGGCGTGGCCTACCGAAGCGCGACATTTGAAATAGTGATGAAAGCAAAAAATGTAAAATTCATAAATAATATTTATAAATAATATATATATATATATATATCTCACATCACAATTACACACATTAATCTATATACATGCAGTGGATTATACTTGGAAAATGTACATATATAACAATATGCAGTTTGTGATAATAATTAACTTGATTAACTGAATTAGTGTACATTAAAGGATATAAGATACATTATAAATAAATTAAACCAGTGAGCTAATTAATATACGGTATTATTAACATTATTTATATTGAATATCAGTAACAATAAGTTGCATTGTTATTCAACATTCACATTATTATTCAATACGAATAACATTAGTTATACTCTCTGTTAATTATTTTCAGTGTTGTGCTTAGATGATTTTAAAATTAGCTAGATAAAGATGAGATAAAAATATATAAATTCATCTTAGATAAGATAAAGATGATTTTGTTTTAAATATATCTAGATAAAAGATAAAATTACATGACGATTCATCTAGATAACTTCCAGATAATATTATTTTTAAAACCGCTTATTTAAACAGTTAAAAAATGTAAATAAATAAAAATGTAATGTAAAATAAAAAAATGTAAATTATAAAAATATATTCATACTTTTATTTATAAGTTTTTATCATTTACTGCTCAAGTTCTACTTAAATATTTTCATGTGCTATGAAACTCTAAACCAAATTATCTGAATATTATTTTAGATAATTTAGTAAAGATAACACTTCTTTTCATCTAAGATGCAGATATAGATAATACATATTTTTATTATCTATATAAAGATAAGATGACGCCAAAATTTCATCTAGATGATTATCTATATAATTTTATTTAGATAACAGCAAACACTGATTATTTTACTTTAATTACTTATTGTTTATTTATATTACGATGATGGTCTTCAATGTGCACTCTAATGTGCATTAGTACATAAAGGATAAAATTTGCTATAAAATAGACTAATTCACTAATGACGTTTGTGCTTCTACATATATTTTAATATAACTTCTAAATATTACAGTAACATTAAAATAAAATATGCAAAATATTCTAACTTACTATTTCTTGCTATGATATCTGCACGATATCTATATCCATCACTGTATTTGGATCTTGTAATACCTTTCCTAATAGTAATATCTTTTTTATGGCACATGTAATATACATTATCATAAAATTTTATTAAAGCGTACATATCACAAATAAAACTATTCAGAAAAAGTTAAGCTTAATATCCTAGTATCACGTTTATTATACATCGAATAATATAAACTGATCCAGAACAATGAACGGATAATGCAATTCAAATATTGTACAGCATATGTATAAATAACATAGAAGGTTGAGTTAACTAGCTATTCATATCATCGTTAAGCTTATATTATGCATATAAAAAAAAATATGCGATAAAGCTCAAGCAAATCAACCAATAATAAGGTCATAGTTATAGAGAGAGAATGCTAGCCTGAAAAGTGTCCCTAACATCTGTGCAAGTGTAACGTCCCGTCATTTTCGCGAAACCATATTTTTGCGCGCTACTGTTTTTCCTGCGCCAATACTTAAAATTTAAGGATAATTAATGATTTCCCTCTTTACATATAATTGTTTAGACTAAAATCAAGCATTTATATTATTAATTACTAACCATACCAAATCTAGGGTCTCCAGTTATCTAGTTCTAACTAGCCGCTACCAGGAACTAGCGATCCGACCAATCAAACGTCATCCGAGACCCCTGAGCGTATACTTCAACTAACCAGTTGTTATTATATGAAACTAACCCTTAGCAATAAGAATATATTTTAATCATGACTAACCCACCTATATATGAATATTCAATATTAATTAAACAATATAATAATATTATTTATGGAATCAGAAACATAATAACTTGTCGAACTTTACTTAACAATTTAAGACTTATAGTAATGAATTTTAGAAGTATTTTAATCACTGACAGAATTATTATGAGGAAGGTTACATAAATCCTTATCTTGCGATGCATTGTAATGACAAGCCTGCGACAAGCATTCGATGAATTACTAAAAGTGTTCAAACACTTAATATTTTAAGATTTCATCCGCAATTATATTTACGAAGCCTTATTTCAGTCATTAAATGATTTCGATAACGAACCCAAGATTATTAAGATTTATTGAGTAAATTATTAAATGAAGAGACTTATAAATAAGGCCCAAGTGGATATAATTAAAGAGAATATTTTATTACAGAATTAAGTCAAACGAGAACAAGAAAGTCTCGATATTACGTTATGGAATCATAATTCTATAATTTAGAAATAACTTAATCTTACCCTATTACATTAAACTCAAGTTTTATTATAAATTATCAATCATTAAGAATTCTAATTAATAATATAAAATAAATTATATAAGAAATGATTCCATAAACGTACAAATGAATATTTGGCGAACTACAAGAAACTTTAACATGTATCTATGCGCAGACCCCTCTAAAATCAGCTCACAATCAGCAAGTAATTAAGTGCCGATCGTAGGTGACAAGCCGCTTCCGTCCGTTATCTCCCTCGCGTTATCGGATGCTAGCGTTCAAACCACAAAAGAATAATAAATTAGACACTTCTTGGAATCGTCGCTCCTCATCTCAAGCTCACCGCCTAACTTCGATATCCGGTCCAGATTATCTAAAACTCGTAAATTGATAGTTGACACCTAGAGCGTTCGCTCCTGCGGGTCACCGTATCGTGACCTCTTAGTACAATTTATTGTGACATATTCCAAGAAAACGTCTTTCTTAGAAATCTCCACCAAAAGGGAATTGCACACGACACTCAGATTTTTCTCGATTTGATGGGTATATAAACCCTTAATTCTTAACTTCATTGCGGCATACCATCATTAGCATCTCACCGTAACTCTACGGCATCTCATTATCGAGATCCCACCGTAGCTCTACAGTACATCATTTCTGTAGCCTTACGATACTCTGTATAAAGTCACGCGTTTGCCGTCAACTGCGTCGACATACCCAATTTGTTAGTCGCGCATAGAATTATAAAGTAAAAGTTAAATAAAGAACTCTTGTGCTTCAAAACTCGAATACGTTGATTTTGCCAAACATCCCGCGACCGAGGTCCTAGAGAAGGGAAGAAGGCGAACGAGCGTATTACGATCCACTGCCTGAAGTGCACAGTCTATCACAAGGTAAGTACTTATAATTACCCAGACTATTTAACACGCCAATTTTAATTCTAAGTTACGCTAGACTGACAATCCTCTTTCAATCACTACCTTCTCGTAAAACAAATAAACGAAATCCACTGTTAAGCATTGCATGCAGCTAACAGTTTCCCGTTATCAATCGGTATTTATCAAATCAGAATCCAACTATCTTTTCATAATTATTCAAGGTATCAATATCAGAATTTAGCAACATTAACGTAGAAACAATACTCCTGGTATCATTCGGACGTCGTCCAAACCCGCATTTTACCTCTAGCCGTTGGACGTACCTTTCGTAGGTCCAGACGACTCTCTACCATTTCCCCAACTTCCCGTCGTTGTCGAGGCATCCATCGTACTTGCCCGATGACAAACCTCCCATCAACACCCTGCGTATCTCCATCGTCGACGAGGCATCCATCGTACTTGCCCGAAGACAACTCCTCATTACCTTCTCTCACCTAATAAAAATCGATAACAGGAGAAAGATATCGCATAAGGATTCTTAAACAGAATTCCGGAACTAATTTCACTCTGGACGTGGTCCAATCCTCATTTTACCTATAGTTGCAACGCATACTTTTACCGTAAGCACACAAGCAACTCTCTGCCTTTCCCCCTACTTCCCGTCGTTGTCGAGGCATCCATCGTACTTGCCCGATGACAAACCTCCCATCAACACCCTGCGTATCTCCATCGTCGACGAGGCATCCATCGTACTTGCCCGAAGACAACTCCTCATTACCTTCTCTCACCTAATAAAAATCGATAACAGGAGAAAGATATCGCATAAGGATTCTTAAACAGAATTCCGGAACTAATTTCACTCTGGACGTGGTCCAATCCTCATTTTACCTATAGTTGCAACGCATACTTTTACCGTAAGCACACAAGCAACTCTCTGCCTTTTCCCCTACTTCCCGTCGTTGTCGAGGCATCCATCGTACTTGCCCGATGACAAAGCTCCCATCAACACCCTGAATAATTTCCATCGTCAACGAGGCATCCATCGTACTTGCCCGAAGACATTCTCCGTACCCCCAGACCTTCCTTTTGAATTCATATTTAAAACCAAATGAATAGACGTATCGGATATTGATATCTCACTCTCTCTAGTTCCCCTTCATGTTATCTCACGATAATCCTTATCTAACTCATTATAAATATATTATTCTCATCATTGCCTCTACCAATTAATTCAAATGCTACCCAGATCTACTGAATTAGACGTCCAAGGATTAACAAACGATGATGCAAATTCAATTATAAATATAATTATCGGGCTACTAACTGACGTTTTAGAAGGAACTATTGATATCGATCAACTCATAGTCTGCTTAGATAATCTTCATATCCCTGGTGCTCAAATAAGCGTCGAATTCACAGACGATTAAATAAATATCAAATTCATTTTATTAATTAGCCCCTGAATTATTATTATCCAGATGAATAAACAACTTCAAGGCTTAATTTGCAATACGATTTACCAATTAATACTCAATTTGATCTATGAATATTTGAATGGTAAAATAACTTTCGATCAAGTCATAACTATTTTAAACGACATCGAAGATATCGCTAATAGATTCGATACTCCCAACTAGTAACTAATACCCCACTCCTGTGACCTACAACATTCCCTAGATCCGTAACTTCGGTCCTAGCTCTCGGCGTCCCAGAGGTATAGCCGGTGTAAGCAGGTTGCCTCACAAAAATAGAGAGCGCCCGTTTTCTCACTAGCCTAGGCATAGAGAGAGAAGGAAGATCACCCAGACGTGACAACCCAAAACTTTGGTGGCAGCGGTGGAATAGCCTAAAGGACTGATAAGGATCCTCCTGTGTAAAGGTCTCAGGAATTAATCCTCTTTCGCGTTAAAATTCTAAAAATTTAAATCGAAAGTGAATAACGAGTGTAACTTGAAATTTGATCAAATTGTCGCTGACAAGTGTGGCAACAATTATCGCTGTCGCTGACGAAGAGGGTGGCAACAGACGATTACGATTGAATTTTCAATTATATTCAATTCCTTTCCTAAATGATTATCTTGATTTGAGATTTGACTTAGTTGTCGCTGACGAAGTGTGGCAACAACACCAACTGTCGCTGACGAAGAGTGTGGCAACAGTTGAGAAATAAGTTAAAATTTCAAATACATTTTATTTTCCCTCATGCCCAGGAAAGGCGGGCGTCGAGTTCAAATTAAAAGGATTAATTTCCAGATCAAAGAAACAATCTCCTCTTTCCAAAATCCCCTTCCTTTATTTACCAAATTATACAATTTAACTAATAATACAAACGACCCCGAACCACTATCTAACGAAAATAAGAGTATCGATTACAACCCAACACCAATAGAATTCGAATGCAAATATCCTGATTACAAAACAATTGAACGTACAGATCCCCGTCGCAAAATCTATAAAATTCGACATCTATTCGGTCCCGACTAAGCGACCGAACACTGTAACTAATCTTATTAATATATTTTCTTTCAGCCTCTTATTTCTCTCTAAGGTAAGTGCGCCATGCCGACTACACGATCGCAAAGTTCTAATCCTCCCTCCGAGGCTGAGGAAGGTGTATCACGATCCGAACTTGAAATTTTTAGTCGAACGGAAAAAGAAAAATCACTCAAAGAACAACACAAATTACTGCAGGAAAAGACAGACGAATTTAAAGCACTATTACGAGAAATCGAAACCAAAAAATCAGACGACCAGCATGACTCAATATTAACTACTTTAGTTGAGCAAATCTCTCACCTTAATGCTTTACCCAGACAAGTAGAGATTTTAAACCAACGTATTAATAATAGTCTGACTTCCGATGCATCCAATCAAAGAAGAGCTCATTTTGATTACCTCCCTTCAGAAAACACTCATGCGACTAGTCCCGTCGACATACCTTCTCCGATCCGTTTTAAAGATGTAGTCGATTCTATCCCTAAATACGACGGACACAAAATGTCTGTTTTTCAATTTAGTAAAATCTGCGAACGTGCCCGCGAATTAATACCACAATATCACGAACATTACTTAGTGCAACTTATAATTAATAAATTACAAGGACATGCTTACTCCGCAATAGAAGGAAGAGAATATAACTCTGTTTTTTCATTAACAAAACAGTTAAAAGCTATTTTCGGTCCAAATAAATCTGTAGATCAGTATCGCGGTGAACTCGCAAACATCTATATGAAACCTAATGAGGATATTTTCGATTATATAGCTAGAGTAAAAGAATTACGTGCAGCTATAATCGACGGAGAAAGCGACTGTTACGGAGAAATCGACGAATCCACCAAAGATACCATCGACCGTAGTGTTAGTACTAGTTTCGTTAACGGTCTCCCTACTGATTTGTTGATTAGAGTTAAATTAGAAGGAGCCTTCTCACTCGACCACGTCCTCGAGACCGCTATAAAATTATCAAAAACTCTAGAAGCAGAAAATGCGCGCAAACGGGCTACTTAAATGCATAGGACTAACATTCCTCCTCGCGCTGATTTCTCGAATAGATCCGGACCATTGCAACAAACAATAACTCATGATCCACAACAATCCTCTCTATCAAAATCATCACGAAATAATATCCCCTTTATAAAACCTCTTATCCCAGGACAACCCGGACCTAATTACCCTACCGAGAAAATCTGTCGCTACTGTAAAAACCCCGGACATCTTATTGACGAATGCCGCAAGCTCGCGTACAGACGCTCCCTCGAAAATAATTCTTCCCCTCCTCACCCTTCTACCAGTAACAATAATCAGGGAAACGCCCAGAGCGTTCCGGTAACAATTGGCGCCCGCCGGAACGATGCTCAACCGGGACGCCCTTCTCTTCTCCAACGCGCACCAGTTACTACAGTGCGACCTCTAAGCCCGACTCGTACCTTATCACCAGTATTGGAAGAATAGAAGAAAAAGCAAAACCCCATAGCTTACCCACTGTTGTCCTTTCATCCCCAGATCTTCAGGGAGACTGCCTCTTCATGGTCGATTCAGGCTCTGGAGTAAATCTCATAAAACGACACTGTCTTGATCGAAAAATAAAACTTCGCGAAGAAGATGTCCTAGCTCTTCAGGGACTATCTTCAGAAGTGATGCCGACCTTAGGCTCCGTTGTTATAAATTTTCTTGGTCTCCCTACCTGTTTTCATAATTCCCGATACCGTCACTTTTCCTCAGGATGGAATTTTAGGAAACACCTTTTTGAAAACACGCGCCGCTACTATCGATTATAAAAATCGATGCTTACATTACGACGATATTAGAATTCCATTCTCAGAGGCAAGTTTTCTCCGCGTCGGACCGCGATCCGTCTCGCCCTTTTTCATTAATATCACTAACCCAGATAAATCATACGGATATATACCACGCTTCGTGTATAACAAAGATGTATATCTCGGAGAAGCTATAGTCTCTAATATTAACGGTAAAGCTTACCTACCCATTATTAATACCTCTGACCGTGCTTATCACGTAGAGGTCCCTTCTGCCGAATTAGAAGATTTTGACTTTGCGGATACGTCTGGATCCACGATCCCAGACGGTGTCGTCAAAACCCGAGGAAATGAGACGACCGACGGTCCTTTTTCTGAATGCAATGAAAAGGTTAGATACGAAAATATCACTGCAACCTTAGGGCACCCAGTGATTCATAATGATCAATTAGATTTTGAAGACAATTCTACCCAAGTCGTTGCAACCCGAGGGCTCGTAACGACTTCTCCTTTATATATTAATAACCCTTCATATCTCGAAGAAGTTCGCAATAACAAAGCTTCTTGCGATCGCACATCTGCTACCATGCAGCTTCTACGATTAGAACATTTAAACTCCGAGGAGTTCAATAATGTCAAATCATTAATTCATAATCATGCCGACAGATTTCATCTCCCTGACGATAATCTCGGAGCTACTAACGCCACTCAGCATTTCATACCCACTACTAATGAGATCCCTATCCATACGAAACAATATCGATTTCCTCCTGTCCACAAGGACGAGATCAATAAACAAGTTAATGAATTATTATCCAATAATTTAATCGAATATTCTACATCCCCTTATAATTCCCCCGTGTGGATAGTACCCAAAAAATCAGATTCGCAGGGAAATAAAAGATGGCGAATGGTCATCGACTATCGCGGTCTCAATGAAAAAACCATAGGAGACGCATACCCTCTCCCAAATATAACTGATATTTTAGATCAATTAGGATCCGCTAAATATTTCTCTGTTCTCGATCTAGCCTCCGGTTTCCATCAAATCCCCATGGCTCCTAAAGATGCCCCTAAAACCGCATTTTCGACTCCATACGGTCATTATCAATTTAAAAGAATGCCTTTCGGTCTAAAAAATGCTCCAGCGACTTTTCAAAGATTAATGGATAACGTTCTTTCTGGATTACAGGGTAATGAATTATTCGTATATATGGACGACATAGTTATTTACGCCAGATCTTTAGAAGAGCATGAAATTAAATTTAATAAATTGATGCAAAGATTAAGAAACGCGAATTTAAAATTACAACCCGATAAATGCGAATTTCTACATCACGAAGTAGCGTACCTCGGTCATATTATCGGAGATGACGGAGTCAGGCCCGATCCAAAGAAAATAGCATCTATAGTTAGATTTCCCCCTCCGAAAAATGAAAAACACATAAAACAATTTCTAGGATTAGCTGGATACTATAGACGATTTATCCCTCAATTTTCCAAGGTCGCTAAACCACTCACAGACCTACTAAAGAAAAATAATACGTTTAATTGGCAACAAAAGCAAATAGAGGCTTTCGACATTCTAAAACGCTCTTTATGCTCTGAACCTATACTTCAATATCCCGATTTCACTCAACCTTTCATTTTAACAACCGACGCATCCGGATATGCTGTCGGAGGAGTACTCAGTCAAGGGCAAATCGGAAAAGATTTACCTATCGCTTATACCTCCCGCGTGTTAAATAACGCCGAACAAAATTATTCTACTATCGAAAAAGAATGCTTAGCCATAGTTTATTGCGTCAATCATTTTCGACCTTATTTATACGGAAAGAAATTCACTATTATTACTGATCATAAACCCCTCGTATGGTTACATTCTATTAAGGACCCTTCCTCCAGATTATGGAAATGGAGAACAAAATTGGCTGAATACGAATACGAAATACAATATAAGAAAGGGAGTTTAAATAATAATGCAGATGCTTTATCCAGAAATCCACCTATTAATCTCGCCGTTCCTCTATTCGTAAATCACGAGTATGATGAACCTCCAAACGAATCATTAGTCGAACCTGTTTCTAGTAACCCTAATATTTATTGCGAAGTTATTAAGACTCCTCCACCTAATCCACATCCTCAGGAACCTGACGTAATAGTAGAAGAATATTCCAGTGACGACGACAGCAGCGAAGACGGCGACAATAAACGAAGAACAGTTATTGACCTACGCGTAGGAGATCACATATATGAAGAAGTACTCGAACTCGCAGAACCACGGGAAACAGATTTAATTCTAGTAACCGAAAGCCGCGACTGTTTATTAAGACAAAAAGACGATCACGTAATTTTTATTCAAATGGATGGAACTCCTTATGATAACGGCGCTAAAGAATATCAACAAGCAAATTTACTACCTGTATATGAGAACCTCACGTTTGAAAGAGTAAATGTACAAACAGTTAAATCAAAAACATTAATATCCATTCCTATAAGATTAAATAATCGTTCGCGCTTAGAACAACAAACGTTAAAAAATTGTATGCGTTCCCTTTTAGATGCCGTAACCGAATTACGTTTAGCCTCCTTTAGTATCAGTAAAACTGATCGTTTCGACGATATACCATGGCGATACGTGATTAGTCAAATTCAAGAATTTTTGAGAGAATTACCCATCCACATTACAGTCTGCGAAAACTTAGTTCGAATTCCCCCTGCCGAAGAACGCGAAACGCTTATTATCGAGAATCATTCCTCCGCTCACGGTGGTCATAAAGGAGTAACTAAAACTTATAACCGATTAAGACCTTATTACCATTGGAACACTATGAAAAAAGATATACAGCATCTTATTCAGAGGTGTCGTCAATGTCAGTTAAAGAAATTAACACGTGTAAAAACAAGATAACCCATGGTAATTACAGATACACCTAGGGCCGCATTCGACAAAGTAGCTCTCGATATAGTAGGTCCTCTCCCTATAACAAATTCTGGAAATCAATATATATTAACTATGCAAGATTTATTGACTAAATATTCTGTAGCCATTCCTTTAAGAGAAGCTAATTCTTTATCCATTGCTATTGCGCTCACTAGAAATTTCATTTGCATATACGGCGCTCCTAAAGCCATCCTTACGGACCAAGGAACTAATTTTCTCTCTGGTCTCATACGAAATTTAGCTAAAATGTTTAATATACAACACTTTAAAACTACCGCCTATCATCCTCAATCTAACGGTTCTCTTGAAAGATCACATCATGTACTGACAGAATATCTTAAAACTCAGGTCCAGAAAGAGAGAGACTGGGATAGTCATATTAACATGGCAATGTTTTCTTATAACACTAGTGTTCATGAAGGAACTAAATACCCACCATTTGAGTTAATCTTCGGTAGAATAGCCCGATTACCCTCCGTTCACCCACCTGTCGAAGGAAATCTAGAGACTACCTATCGAGATTATCTGACTGATTTATTTAACAGAATACATGACACACAGGAAGACGCACGCAAAAACCTCATAAACTCTAAAGAACGAAGTAAACATTATTACGATCGAAAAGTTAACGAACAAAACTTTCAAGTAGGATCACGTGTATTTTTACTAAAGGAACCTGCAAAAGGAAAATTCGCCAACCAATATACCGGACCCCATGAAATTATAGAAGTTCTACCGCAGTGCAACGTCAAATTATTAGTCAAAAATAAACCCAGAATTGTTCACGTTAACAAGTTAAAAATTGCACATGTTGAACCAGGATAAAATAACATGTATCATCTTTGTTTACAGATGTTGGCAGCGCCAACGAAACATTATTCCAGGGCCTAAAGCAGTTATCTTCTTTAACAGCTTTCCATCGTCTGTGACTACGAACTGCCCCTAAGGCCCCGGATCTATTTCAGGTGGAAACAGTTCTCCTTTTTATCAACACTGTTTTACGGATCACCTGACATCTTTTATTAATTAACTAATTAACAAATTTTCCATTTTTAATAAACCATCTTAATTTCTGCTTAAATGCAGCAATCGTACTAAATATTTCCACTTTATACGCATAAAAAAAAACTTTAACAACAATAAATACTAACGCTATACTTACTAATTGCAAAATGTGCATCGGGAAGAATTTTAAATACAACCCATATCCCTTGTTAAAGCACTTTCCAGAACTATATGAAATAAAATGCCTACGAATATCTGGCTACCAAGCTGAAGAAAGTGGCAATAGACTTTGTATTAAATGCTATAACCGCACAACCCCAAAGGGTTATAAACATATAATTGGTCACGGAGTTATAGACGGAGATATGAGCCCTGCCGACTGTCAAATCTGCAGCAGCGAAATAGCCATAGAAAAACGCTCTGTTTTACAATGTAACGATTGCTTTATCGCTTATATAGAATTCATGAACGCCTTTAAAACATACTATTCTAACAAAATCGCACTTCTAGTTCTGGACACTGCTACCCTGGATGTTCTTTACCTCTCGGTGTACGATAACGACACTGGCTTTGAAATTGAATTGAGAACCCCAACCTAATAATCAAATGATCTATTTACTAAAACAAAATCTATTTTCTAACATTTACATACTCCTATGTAACCTATATTATAACCTTGATGAGTTATCTAGTCATAACTAAGACAATTCTATAAACGGTCTCTATCTTAACATTTATTAACCAAATAAATCTCTAATCTATAACAAGGTATAGAATAAATTATATCTTTATTATAACCTTATAAATACTTAAGTCCAAGGCAAATGCAATTCCGCGTAATTAACTAAAATTAGGAGATACAGTAAACTAGTTATACTACATTTCGTTAAACGTACAGTCTAAAACGTAATATGAAAATTATACGCAGCATTTAATCATTATTAGTGTTCAAATTTATAGAGATAATACATATATATATATATATATATTAAATGATAATATATCGTTAAAATTATATAAAATATACATTCTATATTACTACTTTTAACTCTAAGTATTTTAATACTTAATGAAGACATTGAACGAAAACATTTTGGGAAAATATACTATACTTTAAGTAACTTTAAAATGTCCTATCTATTTAATCCTAATACGATAAAGTGTCCTATCTATTTAATCTTATATATAAATGATAAAATGTCTCTTTATAGCTTCCTTCGATCTTACTACTATAATTATTCTGGCGAAACAATTACATTACGACAAATAACTAGTCTTAAGCAAATATGGTTGACAAATATCTGATTTATTTAATCTTGATCGTAGATAATAAAGTGCTCGTCCTATTTAATAAAAAAAAAAAAAAAAAAAAACAACAAAAAACAAAATATATGTATACGATAATTAATACGATAATAATAGAACAAAGTGCATTCTTAGCTTCTTTTAATCTTATTACGAATCATATATATGTGGATTTAAATCATAAGAATATATATTTTAATTAATGAATCTTAATCATAAACAATAAAATGCTTCTACGGTGTTTCCTCTAATCTTACGAGTATATAAAGTACTTATGAAGGCAGTATGAAATAAAATAACGCAGTTTCTCGATAAGCATAATTTTAATAATTACGTAAAATACATATGATAATAATTATTATAAAGGAACTATTAAAAATATATACGTTTTGCGATCGCGCGCGCGCTCTTCAGAATAACCTGAATCGATGACGCTATCAAGGCAGTTCTGAAACAATGCACAAAAATAATATAATGTCAAGCAATGAGATAAACCCAAGGCAAAACAAAGTAAAAGAAAGCTTACTTACCTAATTCTTATAGAATCCCGCTTGGCGTAAAACTTCTTCACGGTACTCCGCGTCTTCAAAATCATCGTACCCCGCGTCCTCACACCTCCTCACCGGCGCCGCGAAATCGATCATTCTCTGCACCCTTCTTTCAGCACGTAGTCTACTCATCTTCACTACGTTCTTCCATAAGCATACCCTCCACGGTGGTCCACAATCCCAGTCGTCCTCTAACAAACAAATAAAGGTTACATACATCGAATTATCAATTATATATTAACAAACCGCGTCATAAAAAATTAAAAGAACTTACTGAGCATCTCATCAGTGATCAGAAATCTCTCTCTGAACAATCTCTCCTCCTCGCTCCATTCCTCAAATAATTTATTCAGGGAGAAAATATCATCCCCTTCCTCCTCCAGGAAAGCCTCCCAGCGCCGTCTCTCTTCGGCTCTCTCTCGCCGATCTTCGCGATCCTTCTTCGTGTATTGATACACAAAAAGAATAACGTTGGGCTGAGAAAGAAAACCCTTAATTATTATATTTCCCTATCTCGATCGCCCCGTTCCAAATTATTAAGCAAATATCACATATCATGAATATCAGAGGTAATAGCATTAATAATAAAACAGACTCATACACATTCATGAATAACTACTTACGTTTTCCTTATCAAACTCCATTACCAGAATTATCGGTAATCGCCTGATCACCACCCTCGTTTTCGAATACGGGACTTCAATTTCCATTATAAATTTTTCTTTTCTCACAACACTCTTACCACTGCAAAAACTAAAGTGCGACTGTGCGATTCTTCTTCGTTGACCTGCACGTGGAAAACCATTTTCTTTTTCCTCCCATTCCCCCTCTACTCACATACACTTCTACCTATGATATGTTTACGACTTGACACGCCCTTTCTAACTTACCAAAGACGTTAAAACACAACCTTTCCCAGCGAAAAACTACACATATGGATGCAATATCAGACCCTCGCAGCTTGACGGCCTGATTCAGAGAACTAGCAAAATACGAAAGCGTTCTCGAAAAAAAAAATAACAAAAAGAGAGAAGAGAATTTTTATTTATTATTAAGCATCTATGTAAGTTAATATAGTATATATTCCTCGCTACGATAAGCTTCACCCTAAACAATTAACATCTACGCATTGGTTCTAACTGATCTAATTAAAGTAATTTTAATGAAATATATATATTTTAAGTATAGAACGTACATATATACCCAAGTACAATTCTTATATCCTACTCAGTTGCAAAATAAAGTTATAAGACATATAGCATATATATATATATATATATAAAAAAAAAGGAAAAAAATAATAATTTACATATTCATAATTTTAGAATAAAACGTGCATATAATCTATTATAATTCCATACTTTACTCGGTGACAAAAGGATACCTCATATACTATATATATATATATATAAAGAACAAAAAAAAATAAAACAATATATATATTTACGTATAATTAGAATAAGAATATATATATATTCAATTATAATCACATATATATATATACTACTTGATTACAAAGCTATATGAATACAAACATACACATATAACCATAATTTTAAAGCAATATCACATACACGAACAATTAGATTAAGAATATCTATATATATATACTTCACTATGCATTATTACAGACATGTTGTCGTACTTCGCGATTCTCGTTCTCGTTAATCCGATTCACGCTCTTATTGGATTTGATTGTGGCGGACAACACCAAAATATTACTTCGGTATCGTTGCTCGATGTTGGAGAATGCAATCTTGATATACGGAAACCCAATTCGACCGACGTCTACATGCAACTCTTACAATTCTCGGACTACAATCATGCAGAAGTCATCCAGTGCAAGGTGGAAATATCACGGACAATTTACCACTGCGGAATGCACTCGCATGTCTCCATAGTCCATAACGGAAAGGCAGATTATATCCACGAAACCGGATATACAGTGTGCCGAAGGGCATTCCAAGATGGAACATTCTCTCTCGGAGATAGCAATATCATTCACGGACTAAGAGCTAATCAGACTACTTATCATAGTCTCACCTTAGCCGGACGCACTAATAACGACGGAACCTGCAAAGGCACTCAGTACTCCGACCCTTACGGAACCTGGGACAACGTCGTTGTTCAAGCCGTCGTCAAGATCTCCTTGAGGACATCGCACGTTCCCGTACAATTAAACTCCGGAAAAATAATATTAAAATCCGGAACCATTTGTCTCTTGAGCGAAGGATTTTGCATCGATTCCGAAAACGGATACTCGTATTGGAAATCCTTGCCAACGTCTGCTTGCAATTTCCATCAATATGACGTTCTTTATGAGGGTTTAGCAACTAAAATTACAGACAATTCAACTAACCCTCTTTCTCCGATTATTTATAGTCTGACTACGCAGGACGTCACGTTCGCACTTACGAAGACAAAAGAACAACCCTTGTGCGGATACACTTTATTTCGCACAGAGCACCCTAAGCTCTTTATCCTAGAGACAAAGCAAGGAGATACCTTCGCCAGCCGAGGTATTATCCCCGTGGACAACCTGGATATATTCACATATATGAATTCTAAATTCGTGTATGTGGAAAAACATATCCGACAACAAATGACTTCATTATATTATAATGTTATGCAACAAAAATGCGAATTAGAAAGACAGGTAATCACCAACGCCCTGTCTTTCGCTACTCTTCAACCAGATGAATTCGCATATCGCCTTATGAAAGGACCCGGCTATATGGCAGTTACAACCGGGGAAACCACGCACATCGTCAAATGCATACCTGTAGATGTTGTAGTAAGGAAAACAAAGGAATGTTACACGGAATTACCTGTAACCACCCGCAACACTTTCTTGTTTCTCACCCTGAAATCCCGGATAATTTCTAAATATGGAAATCAAAGGGAATGCAGTTTTGAATTACCAACTATGTACCGTATCGAGGATACATGGGTTCAATTTACACCTGAACCTCAAATCAGACAGTTACCTCCGCAACAATTAAAACCAATGACGACATTAACCTGGGATTATTTGACGCCAGGAGCCCTCGCTGTCAGCGGAATATACTCCGAAGAAGATATAGAAAAACTGAGGGATCACATTATGTTCCCCGCAGAGAAACCCGCTCTTCTAAATACAATTGCAAGAGGAATTACGGGATACTCCATTAACTCCGACGCTGTCTCCATGTATAATTTATTGGACGAAGCCTCTCTCAATAAAATTGCCGAGAGTGCCGCCTCACGAGTATGGATCGGATTTATTTCATTCGGATCCGCAACCGCTGGAATCCTTGGCATTCTAATAATTATTCGCATCATAAAAGTCTTCATCGATACAGCTATTCACGGTTATGCCTTACATTCCGCCTATGGATGGAGCATGCATTTAGTTGGAGCCATTTGGAGCTCTCTCACTCATCTACTACTTCATCTCGCACGAGGATCTGTCGATAAGACCGATAATAAAAAACCAGCCAAGGGACCACCGTCACCTTCTGCTCCTGAAGACCTCTCCAGGGAACCTACCGTAATCATTAATGGGTTTTCAAGACCAAATGATAATGCCTCATCCAACATCGAATCAGCAACTACTAATAATGTTTCTGATATTAATTCATATCAGAATTTAAGAGATCGTTTAAAAGATCTCGAACAAATTCCTTCGAATACATCGCAATTTGTTCTTAAATAAGGGGGGAGGTGTAACGTCCCGTCATTTTCGCGAAACCATATTTTTGCGCGCTACTGTTTTTCCTGCGCCAATACTTAAAATTTAAGGATAATTAATGATTTTCCTCTTTACATATAATTGTTTAGACTAAAATCAAGCATTTATATTATTAATTACTAACCATACCAAATCTAGGGTCTCCAGTTATCTAGTTCTAACTAGCCGCTACCAGGAACTAGCGATCCGACCAATCAAACGTCATCCGAGACCCCTGAGCGTATACTTCAACTAACCAGTTGTTATTATATGAAACTAACCCTTAGCAATAAGAATATATTTTAATCATGACTAACCCACCTATATATGAATATTCAATATTAATTAAACAATATAATAATATTATTTATGGAATCAGAAACATAATAACTTGTCGAACTTTACTTAACAATTTAAGACTTATAGTAATGAGTTTTAGAAGTATTTTAATCACTGACAGAATTATTATGAGGAAGGTTCCATAAATCCTTATCTTGCGATGCATTGTAATGACAAGCCTGCGACAAGCATTCGATGAATTACTAAAAGTGTTCAAACACTTAATATTTTAAGATTTCATCCGCAATTATATTTACGAAGCCTTATTTCAGTCATTAAATGATTTCGATAACGAACCCAAGATTATTAAGATTTATTGAGTAAATTATTAAATGAAGAGACTTATAAATAAGGCCCAAGTGGATATAATTAAAGAGAATATTTTATTACAGAATTAAGTCAAACGAGAACAAGAAAGTCTCGATATTACGTTATGGAATCATAATTCTATAATTTAGAAATAACTTAATCTTACCCTATTGCATTAAACTCAAGTTTTATTATAAATTATCAATCATTAAGAATTCTAATTAATAACATAAAATAAATTATATAAGAAATGATTCCATAAACGTACAAATGAATATTTGGCGAACTACAAGAAACTTTAACATGTATCTATGCGCAAACCCCTCTAAAATCAGCTCACAATCAGCAAGTAATTAAGTGCCGATCGTAGGTGACAAACCGCTTCCGTCCGTTATCTCCCTCGCGTTATCGGATGCTAGCGTTCAAACCACAAAAGAATAATAAATTAGACACTTCTTGGAATCGTCGCTCCTCATCTCAAGCTCACCGCCTAACTTCGATCCAGATTATCTAAAACTCGTAAATTGATAGTTGACACCTAGAGCGTTCGCTCCTGCGGGTCACCGTATCGTGACCTCTTAGTACAATTTATTGTGACATATTCCAAGAAAACGTCTTTCTTAGAAATCCCCACCAAAAGGGAATTGCACGACACTCAGATTTTTCTCGATTTGATGGGTATATAAACCCTTAATTCTTAATTTCATTGCGGCATACCATCATTAGCATCTCACCGTAACTCTACGGCATCTCATTATCGAGATCCCACCGTAGCTCTACAGTACATCATTTCTGTAGCCTTACGATACTCTGTATAAAGTCACGCGTTTGCCGTCAACTGCGTCGACATACCCAATTTGTTAGTCGCGCATAGAATTATAAAGTAAAAGTTAAATAAAGAACTCTTGTGCTTCAAAACTCGAATACGTTGATTTTGCCAAACATCCCGCGACCGAGGTCCTAGAGAAGGGAAGAAGGCGAACGAGCGTATTACGATCCACTGCCTGAAGTTCACAGTCTATCACAAGGTAAGTACTTATAATTACCCAGACTATTTAACACGCCAATTTTAATTCTAAGTTACGTTAGACTGACAATTCTCTTTCAATCACTACCTTTTCCTAAAACAAATAAACGAAATCCACTGTTAAGCATTGCATGCAGCTAACAGTTTCCCGTTGTCAATCGGTATTTATCAAATCAGAATCCAACTACCTTTTCATAATTATTCAAGGTATCAATATCAGAATTTAGCAACATTAACGTAGAAACAATACTCCTGGTATCACTCGGACGTCGTCCAAACCCGCATTTTATCTCTAGCCGTTGGACGTACCTTTCGTAGGTCCAGACGACTCTCTACCATTTCCCCAACTTCCCGTCGTTGTCGAGGCATCCATCGTACTTGCCCGATGACAAACCTCCCATCAACACCCTGCGTATCTCCATCGTCGACGAGGCATCCATCGTACTTGCCCGAAGACAACTCCTCATTACCTTCTCTCACCTAATAAAAATCGATAACAGGAGAAAGATATCGCATAAGGATTCTTAAACAGAATTCCGGAACTAATTTCACTCTGGACGTGGTCCAATCCTCATTTTACCTATAGTTGCAACGCATACTATTACCGTAAGCACACAAGCAACTCTCTGCCTTTTCCCCTACTTCCCGTCGTTGTCGAGGCATCCATCGTATTTGCCCGATGACAAAGCTCCCATCAACACCCTGAATAATTTCCATCGTCAACGAGGCATCCATCGTACTTGCCCGAAGACATTCTCCGTACCCCCAGACCTTCCTTTTGAATTCATATTTAAAACCAAATGAATAGACGTATCGGATATTGATATCTCACTCTCTCTAGTTCCTCTTCATGTTATCTCACGATAATCCTTATCTAATTCATTATTAACCCTTCATTCTGACCATATGACCCCTTGTAGATGAACAACCCGAGAAACAGAAAAGCACGTCGGATAAAAAGGAATCATCGAGCCGGCTTGAAAACTCGCGAAACACACGCTGCATCGACCTTACGCTGGTTTAAGCGTAAGGCACATAGAAATAAGCCGCGTGTCATATCGTGTGAAATAGTATCATTTTCTCCCGATACATTGCGTCGCTTAAAAACCTCATCTTCTCAAACTAATACTCCACGAAGCTTAACAAACGAGCACGAAATAACGCCTGTAATAAACTTACCGTCAGGCTTAGATTCATACTCTCCAGAATTAATATTATTCTCTGAATGGTGTCAGAACATACGCTATTTAAAAGAAAATTACACTGCAGATAACCATCAAGAAGAATCTCAATCTAACGATTTAATCTCTCAGCTAAAAACTCAACTCCCCGAGAATTCTTTAGAAATAGATGAGTACGACAATTATCTAAATTATTGATGTATGTACACTTAATCATATGTGCATTAAATATATTATTCTCATCATTGCCTCTACCAATTAATTCAAATGCTACCCAGATCTACTGAATTAGACGTCCAAGGATTAACAAACGATGATGCAAATTCAATTATAAATATAATTATCGGGCTACTAACTGACGTTTTAGAAGGAACTATTGATATCGATCAACTCATAGTCTGCTTAGATAATCTTCATATCCCTGGTGCTCAAATAAGCGTCGAATTCACAGACGATTAAATAAATATCAAATTCATTTTATTAATTAACCCCTGAATTATTATTATCCAGATGAATAAACAACTTCAAGGCTTAATTTGCAATACGATTTACCAATTAATACTCAATTTGATCTATGAATATTTGAATGGTAAAATAACTTTCGATCAAGTCATAACTATTTTAAACGACATCGAAGATATCGCTAATAGATTCGATACTCCCAACTAGTAACTAATACCCCACTCCTGTGACCTACAACATTCCCTAGATCCGTAACTTCGGTCCTAGCTCTCGGCGTCCCAGAGGTATAGCCGGTGTAAGCAGGTTGCCTCACAAAAATAGAGAGCGCCCGTTTTCTCACTAGCCTAGGCATAGAGAGAGAAGGAAGATCACCCAGACGTGACACCATCTTTAAGTTGTTAAAGTCGTTTTGATAAAACCGGGTTGTTAACTGTTTTGTTGTGGCATATGGCGCCTATGGGGCTCACCCGTCCCCAGAAAAATGCGTTCAAATTCTCTAGCCCAGAGCCGGGACTAGACATTTCGGCGCCCGAGGCAAAAGAAAAACTGCGCCCCTTATAGTAACAAAAAAATATTTCTTTTACGGCATGTAAAATATAATAAAAAATAATATTAATTAGTGGTATTTAATATATTAATATTAATTTAATTGGAACATATAATCACGTGTACAGGTATACATTACAAACATACAGATTTTGTGTACTTGTATGTAGGTATACATTACAAACGAACGAAACATAGTTACTAAAATCACAGTAAAATCAGAGTATGTGTTTGTATATTATACATTTTACATTTATATAAATATATATATATATATCAATTCTTGTAAAAAATCACAGAAAATGTATTTTTTCATTTAAAGTAATACTTTTTTTGCTTTGATAGCTGCAAAATCGTCAATTATTTTATCAAAATTTATATCCTTACATATTTCATTTTCAATTGAAAGAATTCCCATATTTGATAATTTTTCTTGACTTAGTGATGATCTTAAATAATTTTTTATTAACTTCAATTTACTAAAACTTCTTTCACATGAACCCATTGTTACCGGAATAGTTAAGAATATTCTTGATGCTACCTCTAAATTCGGATATGATTCGGTTAAAGAGTAATTATGAATTAGTTTTAAAACATCTAAAATAGAAGCTGACTTAATATTAGAAAATATTGATATTGCATGTTGTTTGAAACTTAAAATTTCAGAAGAAATTTCAATTGCATTTAGATCATTTTCATACTTTAAAGCTAAATCTACTGCCGCTTTTTGTAGCTCGGAAACACTAATTGTTGATAATTTATGACCTGATAAGAAATCAAAATCTGATGATACTTCGTGTAGCTTTTCATATCTCCAATGTAATTCAGAAATAAGTACATCCGATACTTTCTTTATTTCAATTTCATACAACTGTTTAGCAGAAAAATTATAACCTTCATCTTCCGTTTAGTAAAGATTTAATCTTTTTGCTTTTCTTTTTCTTTTTTCTGAGAATTCAGAAGATATATTCAAACTTTCTGCTATTTTCTCACACTTTTCATAAATATACTCTATATTATTTTCTCCCATTTCTTCTAAATATAATTTTAATCCTTTAATCAATTGACTACCTTGAAGCACAGTAATATTTTTAGCTTGCAAAGCTTTATTAACTCGTTCTACTTGACAAAGAATAATATTCCATATAGATAATGTGCATAAAAAGTTGTAATTAACTTGTGAAAGAATACCAGTCATTTCTGAACAATGCACCGTTTTTACCATGTCATTTAAAATCCCATATATCTCTTTCGTCTGGGAATGCAATGCTTTAACTGCGTTTGCTCTTGATGACCAACGTGTGTCTGTGTGCTTTAAGACTGACTTTTAAAACAGACATTAGTGCATTCCACCTACTAGTAGAATTGGCGAAAAACGTGTAAATTCTTTGTACTATATCAAAAAAAGTAATTATTGTTGGACTCACGGAAGCCGCATGCATACTCGCTAAGTTTGGGCTGAACATGGTACGTATCTTGCTAATTTATTTTTTTGTGAAATAATTGCTTGAACGCCTTTATAGATACCAGACATGTTCGCCCCATTGTCATACCCTTGCCCTCGAGCATCTTCAATATTAATACCATCTTCTTCCAACTTTTTAAAAATTTCGGCTGCTAGACCATTTTCAGTTTTCTCCTTTGTCTCTATAAATTCTATAAAACTCTTCTATAGAAATGTTGTTATTATTGATGCGAACGTATCTTATTATCTGACACATTTGTTCGTGATGAGAAATATCTGGAGTACAGTCGAAGAGCAAAGAAAAATATTTTGCTTGTTTAATTCTGGAAATAATCTCACGACGAACATGTTTTCCTAATAATTCGATAAATTCGTTTTGTATTTTATTGGATAAATAATTAACACATCCCTTTTTAAGTTCGGAAATGTGGTGTTCTATAACAAGATTGTAATGACTTATTAATTCGATTAAATTAAGGAATATTCCAGCACTAGGACTTCCAATAAATTCTTTGGTGCCTCTAAGAGGAAGATTATTTCTTGCACAAAACATAACAGAATCCAGAACAACTTTTAAAATATTTCGCCACTTCTCTTTTTCAGAATGTATTGCCTTTTGCAATGAATCATCTATTAATCCACCGCTTTTAAGTTTTCTTTCTTAACACTTCCATTGTAAGAAATTATCTCGATGTTCTGATGAATTTTCATGATCTTCAATTCTATTCAAATTTTCCAGTCTTTAAAACCTTTTTTTACATTACAAATATTAGCTTCAAAATTGTTTTTCTTGAATAAAATACATGGAAAACAGAATAGGGCTTTGGTTATTTTTGAGTATATCAGCCAGTTACGATGTACAACTTCGCCATTGGAACATTTTTTATATACCATTCCTTTGAAAATTTACGACCATCATTTGATTTTGATTCTCGAAAATCAGCATCCTGTCCCTGATCGGGACCATGCTCTATCATGACAAATCTAATCTTATCTGTTATAATTGGCCACGATGGAGGATGATTAAAATTTATTTCGAAAAATGGATTTTCTTCTTCAGGAGTATTTTTGCTTGACTTTGAAGTTACAGAAGTTGGTAAAAGATTATTTGCTTCGTCCAGGTCCAGATGAGGATTTTTAATTTTATCTGAATTTTTTAATGTGAACGGATCTTTATCTGTTTCGTTAAATTCTCTGACAAAATGGTAATTTTTATTTGTCTCTGAAATTTTTGTAGTTTCTTCCATTTGATCATTTGATAAACATTGTGGATGTTCAACATTTGATGAGGACGTAGAAGTTTCACTAGTTTGTAATCACTTTTGCAATTTATTTGCATCTTGCTGAATATTTTTCTCAAAAATTTTTCGTTTTTTTCTAAATTCAGCACCGCTTGGTTTTTTTGAAGTCATATTACAGCAAAAGTAGGTACCTGTTTGATTTCTATTTGATAAAAATTATGATAAAATAATGCATATTTAGATTTAGTACAAGAAAAAATAATTACAATGAATAAAAATCTTTGGATTATATCAGTTTTTAGTGTTACTAAACTATAACCAAAGTAACTACGCGCGAATGAAAATTATTTTAACATTGTTCAATTTGTATTTAAGGTGATATGTAATAATAATTAATAGTTATAATTATTACGATTTTAATAACAATAATGTTTTTCCTTGCACTAAATCATAAAGAACAAAAAGTTAATATTTACTTACCGGAAAATGATGCAAATAAACGATAAATCAGTGTAGACTATTACAAATGTAGTTTACACTGTCGTCTCATACGATTCTATTTAATGTGTTTATTTAACTAGGTGACAGCAATGTTAATTCTTTCGCTACGGCCATTAAAACCTGGAATAGCATATGATGTTCTTTACTATCGCACTCTTCGAAAGTTGTTTTACAACTGATTTCTTGCATATCGTATCTTACATGATCAAGCCAACTCAAAACAAAAGACGTTTGATTTCTCGAGCGGCAGATCACGAGAGTTGTTGCTACGCGACAAAATTTCGACGGTTGATTGTAGTCAGTGTTAATACACAACGAGCGTTCAACGGCGGGTGATTATACTCACCATTAGTAGCGAATGAATTAAAATAATATATAATAATAAGTGTAAATCGACCGATATATGAATAACACAAAATAAGCGAAAGAGAGAGCCTATTCGGTCAAAGCAAATCTTGGTGTCTATTATAGTCTTTAAATGTTTACCTTTCAAACAGTATGATATAATAAATTTATCTAACACTCAGATAATGTTTTTGCTCGTTTAGTTGGCCCACTTTTCCTTATTAATTTTCGAATTTATACGAGCCTAATTAATAAATATATTTTATTTATAATATATTATATTTTATATATAAATATAATTATTTAAATATTTTATACATATTTTATAAAAATTTTCATTTGACATATTATTGAAATATAGATTAAATATTTCATATAATATTTATGGTAAGTAAAAATAAATATTTATGGTAATTATTTTGTAAATATTTTTTAACTATTTGCTGGAAATCTGCCATCTGTTTCATGGAGTGCAAATTAATATCCGACTGTATCTGTTGTATGTTTCATCAAGCAAGAGAGAGTTCTTTTGTAAACATGCCTTCTATAAAGTGTCGTTTCATCTTCGGCTAAATATCGATTTTCGCTCTCTACAAGGATTTTTGGTTTTATTTGTGGTGTCCCATACAAATCCCATATAAAATCAAAATACTTTAGTTTTTTCGGAGTGCTTCAGCTGAAGGTATGTTATATTTTTTAATACACACTTTTTAGGTTAGGTGAGGTTAGATTGCAATACTCGCTATCATATATTTTTGTGGTAATTGGATTTTTTAAAGAGGTAAGATATATTACTTATTATACACTTTTGTGTAATTTTTTAAAAACATTAATATAAATGATTTTACTTGTTTCGACATGATATTCTCGTATATAAAATTCAGTAAACTTGCGTTATGATTTTGAGCTCCGTAGAGCTCCAAATTATTGCAACAATATTGAATTAAAAATTATGAGAATTATTAATTATATTTATTTTATGTTCGCAGATTGGAAAAACACAAAATATCACAAAAGTTGTAACGATGCCCCCCGCATCGTTCCCGACCGTCCACCCGTCGGAAGGCTGCGCCCGGCGAACACCGGCCGGGCAGGGCAGCAGGCGCTGAGCGCCACAATTAATTCAACCGTTAAATACGGTTCCACGAAAACGCCCGACGCGCGCCGAAATAAACCGAGTCGTACCACCCCTACTCCCCCTCCTTCGATCCAGCCTCCGATCCCGTTACTCGATCCATATAAAAAGAGAGCTCACGATAAGAGCTCTCTCAGATACCGTTCCGACTCCGTCGTATCGGAGAATCCTTCCGCCCGGAAAAAAGAGCCCGAGGTAGACGCGTACGCTGCCTCTGCGGAGATAATCTCCGTGCTCCGAACTACCGGCTTCCGCCTCCACCGTTCCCCGACTTCGAGGTAGAGGGTACTCTGTCTCCCCCGAGCTATTCTCGGGAGTCCGGGGTTTCCGACCGCACCCCGCAAACAGCGCGCTGACGTCAGCGGGTGGAGCTCCGCCGCCTCCGTCGAGGGTTCTCGACCGTCAGTACGTTCCTCCCCCCCGACACCCATACGGACGGCCGTGACACGCCGATTCGTCGCGTCCACGCCGAAATCACGGTCCGCGAAATCCGACTAAATACGCGCGCCGGTCGATTGCGCTCTCTTCGATATATCGAAGAGAGCGGCCGCTCTCAGCTGACGCGTTTTTCTACTCGCGCCGACTCGCGCCGCGACAACACCGAGCGCCCCGCTCGCCGCGCCGACCCCGCGTCTCGCGGGCGACGTAAACACAATCGAAGCGATTTAAAGACCCGCATAATACACGGGCTTTAACGACCGGCGTTACACACCCACACACGCACACACACGCACACTTGTACATACCGACACCTAAATTAATAAATTACTATTGTTACCAATAACCGTTACGTTCGTTGTCTCACCCTTTTTACGAGCCCTGATCCCGACCGAGTTATTCCGAGCTCGCGAAAAGCGACCGTTACAAAGTTAAAGATACAAGGAAATTGAAAAAAAAAGAAAGGATAAGAAAAAGAAGAAGGAAAACAATTTCAACATATCGGTAAGTAATATTGTTGTGCCGCCGTACGGCACTGGGGTTGCGCCGAATGAAACGGATGAGAATCCTCGGGTCGCATAGGACGTCGTAGGAGCCAAGGGGTGTAATAATTAGAAATAAACTCCTTGTATTTATATTATCTTGAGTTTTCCCTTTATTCTCGCCCTTCTCTCGATTTAGAGGTATTCTTACTGTAGTCGGTTGTTAGGTATTAATCGCTTCATATTAACTCTGATTAATAATTTGATCTATTATTAGCGATTTCGTTACTTCTCATTCAGATCTTAATTTGCGACTGCCCCGCGGGCTGACTCTCGGTCTTTTATATTCTTTTGTTTCTTGAATTTCTTTCGGGAGAGGCCCTTGGAAACAGGTCTCTGATTGGTTAGTAATATTCACGCGTTTTTGTTCTAACTGCAAGCGAAGCAAGTTGAAGTCGCAGGTCTTCGCTTGCATCTCGCGGTTTCCGGTGCTTCGCGCGTGTCTCGCTGCGTTAGCGTTTTCACGCGACGAACGTTTGTCGAGAGCGCTCTTTTATACGTAAAAATTCTATCTTATAATATTCTATAAAAATATATAGTGAATTCTTATTCCTAATAACTACTGGTTATAGTTCGGGCTATAACATTCCTCCCCCGTAAAAAAAAGAAAAACGGAGGTACGAAGTTTTTCGCTTCCTTTCTTATTTTATGTTAAAATTATTTCTAATGCTACGTACAATTATAATTCCCGTTTACAATGTAGTTTTATAATCGTTTCTTATTTATAAAATCTAGTACTTTGGCTCCTTTTTAATATTGATCTTGGTATGCCAAAGTCATCGACTATCCTAACTGATGGTCGTCCTTTGTTTTTATTTCTTTGTCGTATTATTATCCAAAATACTATAATGATTATTATAATTAATATTATTATTATTCCGCTAGATGTCATCGGATAGATAAATTGTTTCGTTGCGTAGAAGTTTTGTTCGTTGTTTTGTAAGTCGTTATCTATATCTGTTAATTTTGCTTTGAGGTTTGTTAATTCTAAACGATGTTGTGAGATATTTTCTAGCGTGTCTTCATTATGTCTTGTTATATTTCCGTCCGTTGGGATTGTTATGTTGATACTAGGTAGAAAGGTTTCTAGAACGGTTTCATATGTTTTTTCTTCTGTTTCTATTATTGTGTCTGGTGTTGTCAGTTTACAATTCCCGTTTAGCGTAATTTCGCCGGTATTTCTTATTATTTTATTTTCGAGCTGGCCGTCACATTGTATGGTTATCGTTTGTTCGGCGTCCGTCGAGTATAACCAAGTGTGCTCTTGGTGTAATGCTATCCATAACATGTAGGTCGAGACATAGTGTCTTACATTACATTTGCTCTGATAATGTTGTCGCTGCGTATACATTTGAATTTCGCATGGTGCGTCTAAATCTACGCGGTGTACAGGTGAATTGCGTTTACATACATATTGTGTATTAATTTTATTACAATTTCGTAATTCGCTTTCCGTCATTGTCGCATATGTTAATTTTTCTTTATCTATAACAATTATTTGATTATCTATTTTGATATAATTGTATACATTATTATAGGATGGTGTGGGGAATTTTATTACTTTTACAATATCATAGGTCGGTTGCGCAATTAAAGGGAAACGCAAAATAGTATATATTGTTGTCGGATCACAGTAAGTATATGACAGTAAGTATTAGTTTTCTATAAATAGCTTTAGTCTATTTGTATGCATGCGCACTGCTTTTCTTCCTTTTTTAATTGTGTAGTTTACGTCGGAATTCTTTTCAGTTATTACGTAAGATCCTGCCCATAGTGCATCTAATTTTTTCGATCGTCCCCGTCGGAGCGTCTCGTCGTATACTAGTACTTTGTCGCCTATCTTAAATTTTGTTTCTTTCGCGGGTTTATCGTAGTACCCTTTGATTTTTATTTTTTCTTCTTTAATATTCTCTTTCGCGAGTTGGTTTGACGCCCGTATTCTTTCTTTTAATTCTTGCGAGTAGTCGTCGTAACTATACGTTAGTTTAGGCGGTCTCGCTAGGGCTGTCGGTAGGTCCGTTTGATGCCCGTATACTAATTCGAAAGGTGTATGCCCCGTAGCCGTGTGTGGGGTCGTGTTATATGTAAACATTGCGTAGGGAATCCACTCGTCCCAGTCTGTTTGGTCGGCATTTATATAGTGTCTTAAATATTCGGCTAACGTACGATGTGAACGCTCTAATGCTCCGTTGCTTTCGGGGTGATAAGCTGTTGTCTGAATTTTATCGATTTTAAGTAATTTGCACGTATTCTTAAATATTTCACTTACAAAATTTGTTCCTTGGTCGGTTAGAATTTTTTCGGGAATCCCGTATTCGAAAATTATTTTCGTGGCGAATTCTTTCGCGATCGTGTTAGCTTCTTGGTTTGCGATCGGTATCGCTTTGCTAAATTTAGTTAAATTGTCTTGGAAAGTTAGTAAATATTTATTTCCGTTATTAGTAATTGTTAACGGTCCGACTATATCTAACGCGCATTTTTCGAATGGTTTACTCGGCGTGTCCGTAATAATGAGGGGTGCTTTTACTCGTCGCGATAATTTATTTTTCTGGCAGGATTCGCATTTCGAGATATATTTTTCGACGTCTCTTGTTAATCCTGGCCAGTTATGTTTTAATCGAATTCTTTTTAGTGTGCGTTCGATTCCCTGATGTCCTCCTGTGGGTGCATCATGATATTCGTAGAGTATTTGTTGTTTCTCCTCTTCGGTATATACTCTAGCGTTATCGGCGAGTTTTTCTTCTCTCTCTTCTTCCTCTTCTTCTACTTTGAAGATTTCTCTCTTTCTTCTCTCGCTTGCATCTCGAGTTACGTGTCGACTTAGCGCGTCGGCGTTCGCGTTTGCTCGTTCGGCCTTGTGAATTATCTCGTAATCGTATTCTTCTAATTTTAATCTCCAGCGGATGAGTCTTGATCCGAAGTCCGTGACGTTAAATAGCCAAATTAGAGGTTTATGGTCGGTTATTATTTTAAATTTTGTTCCATAGACATATGGTCGAAAATGTTTAACTGCCCATACGATTGCTAACAATTCTTCTTCGGTCGTATTATAATTTTGCTCTGCCCGAGATAACACTCGGCTGACGTAAGCGATAGGTCGGTCATTGCCTACCGGTCCCTGTGACAGCACGGCTCCGATTGCGTAGTCGGAGGCATCGGTGGTCACGTTGAATTCTTCGATGAAGTCCGGATATTTTAACACTGGCGCGGTCATTAATTTTTCTTTTAGGGTGTCGAACGCGATTTGTTGTTCGTTTCCCCATACAAAAACTTCCGTCTTTTTTGTTAGTTTTGTTAACGGTTTCGCGATTCGCGAGAAATCTTCAATGAATTTGCGATAGTAGCCCGCTAGTCCGATAAACGATTGTATGTCTTTTATTTTTTGTGGCGTCGGAAAATTTTTTACCGCGTCTAGTTTCGACGGATCGGGTAATATGCCGTTCTCGGAAATAATATGCCCTAAGTATATTACTTCTTTACGTAAAAATTCGCACTTTTCCGGTTGCAATTTTAAATTATGTTTTCGTAATCTCTGTAGTACTTCTACGAGTCTTTTGTTATGATCCTCTAAACTGGATCCGTATATTACGATGTCGTCGAGATAAACGAGACATCTGAGCCCTTGTATCCCTGTTAGTACCGAATTCATTAATCGTTGGAAGGTTGCAGGCGCGTTTTTTAATCCAAACGGCATTCGGTTGAATTCGTAGTGTCCATAGGGGGTTGAAAAGGCGGTTTTATTTTTATCGCGCTCGGCCATCGGTATCTGGTGATATCCTGATGCTAGATCAAGCGTCGTAAAATATTTGGCGTTCCCTAACTGGTCCAATATATCGGTAATATTAGGCAGAGGAAATGAGTCGCCTATAGTTAAATCGTTAACTTTCCGGAAGTCTACTACTACCCTGAGTCTTTGTTTTCCTGACGCATCGGCTTTTTTCGGCACTACTAATAATGGAGCATTCCATTGACTCATGCTTGTTCTAATAATTTGGTCTTTTAGCATTCCTTGCACTTGCTTATTTACTTCTGTTTTATGCTTCTCGGGAAGGCGGTATGGTCTTACGTTGACGGGCGAGGTGTCGGCGCGCGTGTTTATCTCGTGCTTTATCGTCGCGGTGCATGTCAGTGGTTCTTCATTTAAATGAAATATATCGCTATATTCTTCGCATATCCGTTGTACTGAGCGTTTTTCTTCGACGTTTAGATGATCCGTACGTAATAATTGTCAGATTCGTTCGTCGCGCGTTGACGAGTTATGAGTGTGTATCGTGTATACTTTGTGTGCGTTATCTTCACATATGTCTTCTACGGTTACGAGCGGCGTACTAATCTCTACGGTCTCGTCGGTCGTATTAATTATACTGACGGGGCACACAAAATTTATTGGTTCTACCAGGCATCGTCCGATATATATTCCCGGTGCTGTTTCTTCGGCCTTTATCACGCCTATCTTATTACGATTTGTTGCCGCTTATATTATCGTTTCGCTACGCGGTTTTAATTGAATTTTATTGTACGGTCGTAATTTTAATACGGCGTTTCCTATTTGAATCTCCTGTTTTTTGTAATCGCACGTGACTTGTTGCTTTTGTAGAAAATCGATTCCTATGATCCCTTCGTATTCCATTGGGAAGTCGTCCTTTACGACATAAATCGCGTGTTTGATTTTTCGGCTGCCTAGATCGATAGTCGCGTAGAATTTTCCTATTGTTCGCGCTTTATGCCCGGTTATGCCGATCAAAGTAATTTTGTCGTTGTATATCTCGGTTTCACCTTTCAGATGTTTAACTTTTATTAGAGAGACAGTAGCTCCAGAATCGTAGAGCATGTTAATCTTGCCGTTCTTTACTTCGCGTATAGGTAGAGTTATTAAATTCAGACTCGCTGGTCCATGAGGCGTCTGTCGCACGTGAGTCACCTGATATTCTATCGCGCGTGTCTTTTTACTCTTTTCTTCTTGCCGTTCTTCCTCGTCACTGCTATACTCGGATTCGGTATCTCTTTTTCGCGATTGCGGTTTCTTACGGTTTTCAATTTTATTTATGCTTCGCGATTTTTTATTATCGGTTCCCTTATCGCGGTCCGGTGTATTTGTTTTCGGCCTTCCATTTAGAGTCCAACACTCGTCGCGATTATGTCCGCGTTTTTTGCAATAATTGCAGAATTTCTCTACGGTATTTGCGCGAGGGGGGTTGTCCGGTTTTGGGAGCACGTATTTATTACTGCGGCAATCGCGTCCGTAATGTCCCGATTTTCCGCATTTATAACACTGCGTGGTTTTATGTTGACCTTGTCGCGGTTGTTGCCCAGTTTTGCTTTGCGATGCATTTGTCATTCGCGATGCGTTAGATCCTATTAACTTTTCTTCTGCGGTTGCGCCCGTTATTGCTTCTTGGAGTGTTGTGTATCGTGATCGCACGAGTATTTTCAATTCGTTACGTAACCCGAATTGGAAATTTAGTAATGCTTGGCTTTTTATGGTTTCTAAAATAGCACGCTTATAGGTGCTCGAACGCTTTTCTCCCTCAATCATTGAGCTATATAATTTCCTGGCAAGTTTGTCGACGCGTTGTCCGAAACTCTGTGCCGGTTCGTTAAAGTTTTGCTTGAGCGAATTGAACTCGATTTGTAAATGCGCTGTACTCCGCTTACTTTGATAAGAATTTTCTAGTTGGTCTTTCAATTCTTCGAACGTTTGTATGTCTCGTGTCTCGAAATCTTGCATGGCTTTTCCCCGTAATTTAGTAAATAATATTCCTTGAATTAACGCTTCCTCGTCATCGGGGTGAATATTTTTAATTGCGTACGTACAGGAGTTTAAAAATTCTTGTAATCGGGTTCGCGTTGTGCCGTCGAACTCCGGTATCATTATTCGCGCTTCTTTTAATGACATGTAGCGTTGTGCGGTGTTCCGCCGGTTTCGTATGTCACGTTCGGTTCGTCCGTAAGCCATATGAGGCTCGTGTTCTTCGTCCGAATCTCGATCATAAGCGCGTTCGCGGGATCTAATCTGCTTATTGTAGCGCCTATCCGCTCCCTGTTCGCGTGTGTGTTCGCGTAGATTCCGTCGATCTCCTGCGTCTCGATTGCGAGGGTAGTCGCGGTGATCACGTTGATTATTTCTGTCTCGCTCGGGTGTGAGTTCGCGTAGATCTTGCCGACTGTCGCATCTCTCTTCCGCATCTTGATTACGGGTGTGTTCACGGAGATGTCGATTATCGCGGTGCCTATTTGCATCCCGTTTGCGTGCGCGTTCGCGGGAGCTTTGACGACTGTCGTCTGATCTCTCTCCGCGTGACCTCCAATCGTACATTTTATTTATTTCTGTCCGCATTTCGATTCGTAAATCTCGTAGGCCTTGTAATACGTCGCGCATCAAAGGATTTTCCTCGTTCGCGTTGTTTTCGACGGATGTCCTATGTTCGGCGGGTGTCCTGTGTACGTCGACTTCTACGCGATGTACGTTTCCGCGCTCTATAGTTTCGCGTAGGCGACCAATTTCGCGGTCCACAGCACCCACGGATACGTCCGCTGCACCATTTGGTAGAGTGTGCATTACCGACATGTTATCTTCGTTAGAGTCAAAATCGCTACTATCGTACGTAGTTGACCATCCGCTTTTCTGTGACGCGTTGCTAGGGGTTTTGCTTGCGCGTATTTTAATTTCTTTTATATTTTCGTTATTACCGTCTGTTCGCGTCTTTAGTATACTTTCGTCAAAGCTATCGAAGGGGAACTCGCGCTTAACAATGACGTTCGCGGGTAATTCGTTTTCGCTTTCGCTTGAATATTCGTTTTCTAATTTTCTACGAACTCGCTCGAGTCTTTCTACAGTTAAGGGTAACGCTTGAATCGCTCGTTTGGCTGAGTCGCTATGTAGCCAAGATTTGTTCGCTATCGGTTTCGGGGGTGTCTTGTTCCCTTCCGACATTCACGCAGAAATATTATAAGGATCGGACTTACAGTATTACGATTCGCATCGTTACGCTCTTTATCGCTCGGTACGGCTTGGCTGCTGCTGCTGCAACTCGATCGCTCGTCGGCTGATAACGGCTGGCGGCTCGGTGCTCGTGATTGATACGGCAGGTCGTCGCTCGGTGATGATGCGTTGTCCGTGAGATTGTCGCAGGTCGGCGTTGTCCTTGGGACGTTAGCGATCCTACTCGGTTCTCAGCTGCTTGCTTATCGCTCTTCGTATTGCTTGCGTTGTCCGTCCTTCACTTTCACTGCACTGTGACTTCTGCTTATTTCCGTCAGCTGTTTTTCTAACTGACGTGCCTGCTTCCACACGTTGTGTATGTGTGTATTGCGGGTCTTATTTTTTAGTATGCTGTTTTCTGTATTATCCGTCGATTATTTCGACGTGCCTGATTTTTCTAATACTTTTGTATTGTTTTCAGGTCTTCAGGTTCCTGCTGGTCCTGGCGGTCCGTCGGCGCAATCCCACCGCTGCCACCAATTTGTTGTGTGCCTCGAACAAGGCACTGGGGTTGCGCCGAATTAAGGATGAGGATCCTCGGGTTGACCGGGACGTCGTAGGGTGTTAGGAGAACTATACTCTCTTCTTTTGATTAAATCGATTCTTATTTCTGATTAAATCTGGTTTCACTTTATTTCTCGACCTTTCTTTAAATATATATATATATATATATATATATATATATTCGCGTAACATTCGATGTTTGGCTAACGAGCGTTTATTAGTAATTCTTTTAATGATTCAGATTTTTTATTAGTGAGTCTCGTCCTGATGTTCCGGATTCTTATTAGCGACCACGTCTTGATGTTTAGGAATTGTATTCGAGACTGCCCTCGCGGGCGGGCTCTCCGTCTTATATCTTCTTTTGTTCTTTGATTTTCAACGGGCGAGGCCCTTGGAAACAAGTCCCCGATTGGTTAACAATACTCACGCGTTTTTGGTCTAATTGCAAGCGAAGCAGGTCGAAGTCCCTGGCCTTCGCTTGCAGCTCGCGATTTCCGTGCTTCGTGCGTATTTCGCTGCGTTAGCATTTTCGTTCGACGAGCGTTTGGCGAGAGCGCTCATTTATAAGTAAAAATGTTTTATAATATTATTATTCCTAATAACTACTGGTTATAGTTCGGGCTATAACAACCATAATATTTATGATACATATTTTTCTGATATTTATGATAAATATTTATGATCTATTGAATCTAAGACCCCAAAAACATTTATAAAATATTTATGATAAATATTTGTAAAATATTAAAATAATTATTATAAATATTTTATAAATATTTTATAAATATTCTGTGCTGTCTGGGTTTACCATCAAAAGTATCAGGCTTTAATTTTAAACCCATTCTCGTTTGTAAATTATTCTCCGCGGCCTGACTCGTGACTCGTACCAATTTCCCCCAAAATTCTATTATTAGAGGGACTTAGCTGTTTCTGATTTTCCTGCGCTGCCATCCTCTCTTCAAGGCGTCGCAGTTCCTCATCTCGCTGATGTAGCAACGCTTCATATTCAGCCTGCTGTTGCAGCCGCTCCTCACGCATCTGCTGAATCTCGTCCAACGCAGCTTGCAGCGTGTCCATCTCGGCCGAAGTTTCTTCGCCAGAAGTCGTTGCTCGAAGCGGAGCTTGGGAACGAGTTACTTTCGGCAAATACTGTGTAGTCATCCTTGTTGTTCCTTTCTTCAATCCCGGACGAGCCCCCAAATCTATCATGGCGCCGAGAAACAATCTCGCGCCAATAGTTAATCAACAACTCCCTTGACAACGATCTTCCGGAAATTCTCAAAGGGTGACTCCCAGGGACGCAACAATATATATTTTATAGTTTTATGCGATGTTTCATTTTAATAATATATATATGCTACGCGCATGCGGATAAATATTGTTATATATAAAAAATGAAAGTAATAAAAGTAAAATTATATATACCAGGTGTCCCATTTTAAAGGACCCACTCAAATATCTCATTGTCAGAAACACTGCGTTAAATCGAAAAATGTTTCCTACAAAAGTTGTAGGGTTTCGAGGGGGACATAACATAGTAATATTCATTTGACCTTGGGCGGCATCTCCAAGGTCAAGTGAAGGTGAGAATTTGAAGGTGAGAAGGTGAATTTTGAAGAAAATAAAAAAATGCTTCAGATAAAGTTGTTCAAATTAATTAGTAGAAAAAGATGTTATAATAAAAAATATGGGTTTCCATTTAAAAAATTTATTCTCATCTTCACTTGACCTTGGAGATGCCGCCCAAGATCATATGAATATTAATATGTTATGTCCCCCTCGAAACCCTACAACTTTTGTAGGAAACATTTTTTGATTTAACGCAGTGTTTCTGAGATATTTGAGTGGGTCCTTTAAAATGGGACACCCGGTATATATATATATTGTATGTATGATAGTAATAAATATATTGTATTATGCCATATAAAACTTGTTTTTTATTCCTGCACTGGCTGAACTGTGCACACTGGTGCAATAAGTTAGAGTGAGACAAAATATACTTTATTGTCTCATTCTAACTTATTGCATCAATTCATTAGTGCAGGAATAGAAAACAAGCCTATTGTAAGCGAATCTGTATGTATTTAGTAGCATAGGCATTTTGTTTTATAATATTTTATAACTTTTTTATAACTTTTATATCTTTTTAAAACAAAATTAATGTGAGATCCGATTTATTCGCCAAACGTGTTTCTCACTTACTTGGTTCAATTAGGTTAGGTTAGATAAGATGAAAAAAAAATACAAAACGCCATATTACTGTGGCCAACCAATCACATTTGGTGTTGTTACCCCCCCCCTACTTAAAAGGCTTTCCTCCTGTTATTTCTTACCTCCATGACCACTACATAAAACCTGAGAATTGGTTTCTCAGCGTTGGGAACACTGAAACCGGAGTTTCGCGTTGTCACCGCGCGAGGTCTCCAATATCAATTCGGAGTTTGCCTCGGTCTCGTGCCGACCCTTAAAGCTTAGAGATTAGAGCTTCAGACCATGGAACCTAAGAAGATATGGACTATGTTTCCACCGAGGGTTCGAATCGGGTCAGAGTCGAGTTAGAGTCGAGTTGGGGTGAGCGTTCTTACGGTGGAAACACCAAACTTGCAGTTGAACCCTACCCAATAAAATTTTAAGGTAGAGTCCAAATGAGGTTCGGTGGAAACGACAAGAGTCGAGTTAGTTGTAATGTTGCCAACAGTAGTATTTTCGTCGCCTCTCTTGTAAAATAAGAAATAATTTCTGCATATTATTTTGATACTACGAAATTAACATTATCGTTCTCGAATCTATATTTTAACCTTGCCTACTGCATGGTGGAAAGAAAATAAGGTGTGCTCATACTGAGGACGCGTTTTCGTATCGTTCTGCGCATTGTACCAACCGCCTCCATTTTTAAATTTCTATGTTTATGTCAAAAGGCACTTACCTTAATGTCGGACGTCTGTACTGCAGTACCGGATAATTATGCGAGTGTGTTAATTTTGAATTCATTTTAATATGCCTTCATGTGCAGTAAAAAGTTACCAAAATTACACGGGGAAAAAGGGATCTGAAAATATGCTTATTAGAACGCGAACTTATATTCGTTTACGAGAAATTAATAAAATGATAAATACAGAAAATTATAAAAAAAATCTTAGAAAAAAATGAAAAAAATTGACAAACAAAAAGTATTAATATATAGGTATATATATATAGAATATATATGTATATAGGTATTATTATATGTTTCGTTCGTTACGTGTTCATCTTATTTTAAATTTTTATTAATTTGTTATATTCTTGATGTAAATGTTTGATATTTTATTATAATTTAATATAATAAATGCATATTGAGAATGCCATTCATTTTATTTTCTTCTTTTATTTTATCCTTTTATTAATTTTATGCAAATTATACAAGAATGAGTGATATGTCAATTGAATTTGCCACTAAAAAATGGCGGCCACTAGAACAAAATTTTATTGGCTGTTCAGAAATGTGCGTAGTAGTACACCTTTCTTTCCACCATGACCTTTTTTTTTATGTGTGGGAAATGCTTTACGTATACCCCTGCCCCTCGGGAAAGGGAACAGGGGTTATGTGGGACTCGCCTCCACCCCGCACTTGACGTTTGTGCGGGGCTTCATCGGGATACCCACTAAAACCTACACGGCAACCTGCTCGGGCGTCCCGAGGGACCCCCCGGGAAACTGGCAATTGCACTACTTCCGGGGGGGCCCCCGCCTAGCTCTGCCCGCTGGAGTCTCCTCAAGTTGTCTTGCGGAAACTCCCGACCCCTCGCTTTTAATCTTAGCGAGGGGCAGCCTTCCTCTGGTTGTTGTGGCGCGGGGGGGTCGCACCCCCACGCCACGCTCTTTCGGGGGAGATATGTTCCCCAAGGCGGAGGAGCGAGTCTCGAGTTACCCGCTCGAGGCTCGGTCCCTCTCTCCCTGCGCAGTTTGACTAGGGCGGTCCTAGTGGTGGATCGCCCCACCGCGCAGGGAGGTACGCACCTGAAACTTTATTTCAATATTACACTATTATTTAATTATTCATTAACTATTTATTTATTTTTTTCTATTTTTCAATATTTATTATTTACTCATTATTTATTAATTTCAGTTATTTGAGTAATTAATTAATTAATTGATAAAATTATGATTAATTTGTTATTTATTAATTTATTTTAAATTTGTCATTTGTTAAGTTAGTCTAATCAATATCTCGCATATCCCATAGTTTAAGGATATTCAACCAGTAGGTCAAGTACACAAAATTATTAATTGATAAAGATAAATATTATTATTAATGAAAATAATTAATTCATATTATTAATAACAGAATATTATAGAGTAACGATAAACACGCATCGGCGCGATACACGAGTTATAAGTTGTACCCGTGCCGAGCTTGGCCGTTACGCTCCTGACCACGCGAATTTCATGCGCTCCCATACGTCAACTTCAATGCTTCACCATTCAAATTCTATTCATTGGATCACATTTTTGTAAAGAACTTTTCGACTTAGAATTTCATGAAGAATCTGTCATTAAAAGCTTCTTCGCCAGTTCTGGGACACCCTGTATATATATTTACTAATATTAAAATGGTTATAACAACAAAGGAGAGTTCACACATACATGTATCTACATTAATTAGCGACCAACGATATTGATACTTTAACAAAGGTAATAACACAATAACATTTGTAGCCAATGTCATACAATTTAACGGTTTATTTCAAACGACGATAAACATACTTAATTACACAGTCTTAACGCTCTAAAGTACACGATAATAATAACATGTTTTCAATCTAAAACTCAAAACATCTTTAGAAATACAAATGTACTGCGCAAATATTCTAAGAAGTCAGCAAATATACCGAGAATGTTTATATTTTCGCGACACGTGTCTCATCGATACTGGTCCACGTATGACTATCGAAAGACTGGGGGTAGCCCAAAAATATGTATATAACCGCTCGCAAAGAAGTATCATAATCATTAAGAATCCAATTCAAATCGATAAACTCATTCATAACATTCAGAACAGAATCGTTATATCGAGATCATATTGAGAAACCAAAGCACACTAGCTTCTAGATACTATTCGCATTAATTAAGATAATTAAACAGTTATATTTGTACACATAGCGATATTTATAAAATATATATACATATATACGTGTTATAATAAAAATAATAGTAGTAGTTATAACTTATTTATTCACATATCTGCAATTATCCAGCGTCCACAACATATCATCGTAAGTATTTACAGTATATCTAATTCATTCTCTCTCTCACAGTGAACATTTTGAAGTCTCACGATCACATTTCAATTAACCATTCATACGAAATTTAATCTTATACTAACAAGTGAAGTGGCTTAACCCTAATAACCAAGTACGAATAATAAATTAATTATTAACATAGTACGCTAACACGCGACTCCGCGACTCTCGAATCTCTTCTGCGTCCGTCGATACTCGCATCTTTCTACTGTCGCTCCACTCGTCGAGCTCTCTCCTTATTGCATGATATTTTCAACCTAGAAAGTAACCACAAGCTCAGACTGTTACATATATATATACATCTCAATTATTATTTAGAAAGATTTTATACTTATCTGATAATAATTCGGTCCATTAATATTTTTATTCCATCTAGCGCGCGCCTCTCACAGGGCGTCGCACGGCTCTTATCCTTCTGAGCGCCTCTAAAAGGGCGAGCTGTCCTTGACATTAGCTCTTTTTCTGTACCCATCTCTTGGAGAGCGCCTCCATAAGGGTGAACTTCTATCCATTCACAAGGTCACGCCTCTCTCAGGGCGATAACCACATCCATCTCAACCTGTAGTTAATGAAAGACAGAATCAATTAATGTCAATTAAGAACTAATCTCGCATCAATAATATTAATTTTACTAATAACTTAATAACAGGGTACTAACTAGTGGGAAACTAACAAAGAAAATGAAGTTTAATAAATCTCATGCATTTTCTTGCAATTTAATAGAAACATGGAACGTGGAAGAAGAGCAGGAAGGCTCACCTAATAAAGCGATTAAACCGGGCATTATATACCGGAGATTTCTCCCGTGTATGCCAGACGCGGCCACTATCCGGGCAAATTCAATTGTTGATTGACCACCTCACTAGTAGGAAGAACGAGGCCGACATTTCGGAACCGGAAGTCGTATTTAAATCACTGGCACGGAAACGTCCCCGCGTCAAAAATATTGTAGTGTTACCGCGGACATTCCGCTTAGTAGTGAGACCTCAATCCGAACGATCCGAGGCCCATACAATTCATCTGGCGAATGATCACTCGCCACTCGACGAATCGGAACCGGAAATCGTTTTCGAGTCAATAAAACCAAGAGAGATCAGTCGTACTCTCTCTGTTAAAAATCATGCTCCACGGCTTCTAAAAATTATAATCAAGCCTCCCCGAAAGCCTGAAATTATAACGTTACAATAAATATATTATAGTTATATAAAACACAGCTAACATTATTCTATTATATAAGTACCACATCAGTAATATAGCAAATAAGAGCTCGCGTACTCACTACTCACATTTCCCCCTCTCATTTTAATAATAAAAATATACATACATTCTATCCATCCGCTTATAAAATTTTCTATTTTTATAAATAATAAAATTCAAGCGTCCTAGATAAGATTAACGCGTTCTCCTTTACTCCTGACCACGCGTGTTCTACCGCTCGGCCTCGCTAGTCAGGTGTCTCATCGCGTACTCGTAAAGGCGCGCGAATGCGTTAGAAAATACTTACCCCCAGGACGTGACAAAAAAGAAAAACTGGTGACAGTGCGGGATAGAACAGCCATCGTTGGTGGAAATTGCTCATCAGGAGAATAAAAGAATCATCACTCTGTAAATTAGAAACAAGTAAAATCACGAATCAATTAATATAATTTGCAACTTCAACCAAAGATATTTATTACAAACATTACCTACTATATATACACGAATTATAATTAGTAGTAGGACAGGAGAGTTCTAACCCATGGGGCTTCGAGGGGGGTGCGGGGCGCGGGGGTATCTCTTGGCGCGGGGGCTGACGTCATGCGGGGCGGGGGGAATCTCGAAGACGCGGGGGCTGACGTCATGCGGGGGGGAGGGGGAAATCTCGGTGGCGCGGGGGCTGACGTCACGCGGGTGGAGGGGATGTTTCGACAAAGGAGGGGGAGTTTTCTGAGTGCAATATTTGTAGATGGTATCTTTACGACTTTTTTATGAGGGATCTTAGACATTTTCCCAACAGGTATAAAACAAACGCCGATGATCGACAATTTTATACCCTCGTTAGTATAATTTTATTACGGAAGCGCCTATGTCCGGCTGCTCGAACTTGTCAACGGAGCGTTCTAGAATCCATAAAACTATGTTTTTTTTTTCATTTTATGTCCATAAAATCATTAGGATATTATGGAAAGAAATGAAGATTTTAGGGCCGACGCTGCGACGAACATGTCTAAACGTTATTTATAGGTGCAAATGTAAAAGCGTTGACGTTCGGCAGCTTTGTACCCTCGCAGAAAATCGGTCGTAAACGAGAGCGAAACATCTTCCTTAATATTTTTAAGGAAGAATTGCGATAATTTTGAGAGGAATGGGGGTTGAAACATATGGAGAGAGTCTGTCTCCGCGTCAAAAAGTCTTCAGCATTCATATAGTAAAGAGCTAAGTGTCCTGTGCGAAGTGTTAGTGGCATAGTAGTGAGAAAAAAAAATGGAAAATGATAATAATTTTGAAGCGATATTAGATGAGTCGTCTGACGAAGATCACGCGCTGTCGGATGACAGTAATTATATTAGTGATCGCAGTGAGGATACCGATATTGACGACAAGATAGTGGACAATTCACAAATTCTTGCGCTAAACGGACGTACTAAAGTTTGTACCATATATTTTTACTATTCGACGGGTAGTGATCTAGCTCTATGTACTACATGTATGATCTCTATTCAAGACTTCGGGCACATGTATGCTGTTCGGAAGCATGTAATTAAATCACATGATGCAGTGGAGAGTCGATGGTGCTGCAATTGTAAAAATCCGTTGTATATAATAATTCCATGCGATATGTGCCCTATTTGCACACAATAAACTTTGGGAGATTGTGCTGGGACACTTAAAGTGAAAATTCTAATAGACAATGAACATGTGGGACTGCGATGCAATGCTACCAATAAACAACCTTGGGCAATGGTATCCACATCTCAGAGACAATGATGATGTGAATGCAGAGCCAGTTTTTATTCCTTGTGAAAAATCGAAGAACATTCCAATGTCTTCGGTGGTGCAATTTTTAAGAGATCGAGAACTAGGTATACAAAAATGTGTGGATAATGTGCGAAATTTTCTACGAGGTCGTAAATGTCGACTAAGAGAAATACACATGTGTGGTGGAAATAATTGCAAGCGTTCAGATTGGCCTGGACATAGTCGAGCGACATGTTTTGAGAATCGATTGCACGCCGATCTTGATTTAATGTATTCAATTTATAAAAGTTATGGTGAAAGGTGTTATAGATATAAATCTACGAGATCAATAGAATGTAATACACCATCATCATCCGAATCGGAGGAGTCGCCAGAACATAATATTCTGAACTCGGACTTAGAAATCGATGAGCCAGATGTGAGGGACGAAGATTGAGAGTGTGTTGTAAGTATTTCTTTTTAATTTAAAAATTATTAAAATAATTAATAAAAAATTTTTTCTGTCACAGAAGGGACCCCTCGCATCCATTTGGCCACCCTACTGCCACCCGGTCGCACCTCCGCTTGCCGCCCGGCCGCCTCACCTCCGTTGCCGCCACCACTGCCCAGCCGCTGCTCCTCCGCTTGCCGCCGACGCATTAAAAATTTTTATATTTTGTATTTTAAATTTATAATATATTGTTTGTCTATTTATCTTATTATTTGTATTTTTTCTTATATATTCATATTATATTATTATATTTTTTATATTTTTATATTATATTCATATTATATTATTATATTCTTATATATTCTTATATTTTAAATTTTAAATTCACATACACACACATTCATACACACACACACACACAAAATTATAAATATTACACATACCTATTTTATGAATAAAAAAAAAATTATTTTAAATATAAAAACACATATTTTACTTTAGAATAATTCCTCTCTTTTCTCCCATTTATATTAAGAATATTATTATAAAAGAATTATTATTATTAATATTGAAAAAAAAACATTTAAAAAAAAAAGAATTCTCTCTCTTGCGAACACCTCGCGCTCTCCTTCGCTGCATCATCTCTCGCGTGCGCCTCTCACTATCTCTGTCTCTCGCGTTCGCCTCTCTCTCTCTCTCTCTCTCTCTCCTCGCTGCGCCTCGCGTCATCTCTCTATCCTCGCTGCGCCTCGCGTCATCTCTCTCGCGCTATCTCTCTCGCGCTACCTCTCTCATGATCCCTAGTCTCTCGGTCCCTAGCCTCTCGGTCCCTAGCCTCTCGGTCCCTAGCCTCTCAGTCCCTAGCCTCTCGGTCTCTAGCCTGGCGTTCCCCCTTCCCCGCATGATGTCATCCCCCGCAAGGACCATGCAACGAGCTACGTATGAGAGCTGGGACTGCTTACGGGTGGGAGAAAGATGGAGAATGGAAATGCATGCAAAGAAATTACATCATAATTTAGACTTAAAAACTCTTTACTCTTCTTTTAAATATTTTTTTTTTCTTACATATTATGGACTAAAAACTAAAGCTGCCAGCTCGCAGTCGATGAGCTGATGCTTGTTGAAGGCGTCGCTAGCGCGTATCACATTTGATACTTCTTTAGGATTCGTTACATTGGACGCGATATTTGAAAATTGCGTAAACTTGATATCGACTGTATCGGTAATTTTAACCAATCGGTCAAAAGTTACATCAATGCATGGATCAAGATCGAACATACGGTGTAACGTCGATTCGATCATCATCATGCATACATTTGAAGATTCAAGACTTATTAACTTGGTGTCGTTAATCGTATGAAATCTCACTGTTAGTGGTCCAACGCTAAAACTGTGGACATCTTTAGAGTCGTTCCGAAGCAGATTCTGAATATTGTGACGTTGCTCGTAGAGTCCCTTCCACGCTTCGAGAGATAGTATCAGTTCCTTTCCTCGATGATCTCCTATAACGATCTCCACGTAACTCGGTGGACTCACGTTGATATCAATTGCGAGGAATTTGAACTCGGTAGCTGTCAATGCGTATCGCCTAGTATACGAACCGCACGACGTTCCAAGAAAATGCTGTGAAAACGAAATTAGTTTAAAAATAATACAATTTGTAAAAAAAAAATATAAAGATAGAAAGAAGTTAAACAAAACTTACTCATCACATTTATTCTCAAACGATGGAGTGTCATCACGACTCGGCACGTAATTATTCACACGTCTGCCGAAGCCACTGCTTCTTTCAGCGTAGTACATATTTCCAGATTTTAAAAGTGAACCACCAGCACGAACGGTTAACGCAACATTGATCGTATAAAATTAAGAATATACGTGACACTTATTTTTCAAGTAGTGGCATAAATGTGATGAGAGATTCTATTGGCGCTCTGAAATTTAGGAGAAGGGAGAGATGGTGCTCGGATAAAAAGTATTCTTAAACGACTCGCGAGGGAAGGAATGAGGAGGGGAATAAGAAATAAAACATATTAATGTTTAAATATTTTATTTTTCCAAATCTTGCAATTCTTTCTGGCGTTGCGACCACCAGTTAAATATTTTGAATACATTTTGTAATTCTTAACATGTTTTCCACATCGCATAGTGTTTTTAACATCTAGATTATTTAGAGACTCGATATCGTCGTAATCAGCATCCAAGGTCTCAATAATGAAACCGTTTCCCGCGTCATTCAATATATCGGCTAACCATTCTCGTTTTTCAAGTCCTTTTACATATACGAGAAAGGATTCTTCTTCTTCTTCTTCTTCATGTGGTCCACCAACGATAGCTGTTGTAACCAAACGCTGAGCCATGCTATATGGAACGTTTCCATCTTTCCATTGTAATCCATGATGATTTTGAGTCAACCATGAGGCTTGGTGTCTATCAGATTTTATGAGCACACCCCATGGTACAGGACATGCGAAAAAATAATGTGATAAAATAAATCCTCTTCTCAGGATTGCCGCTTCTTTTACAATGAATTGTTTATTGAGAATAAATCCCTGTAGATCCACAAACGTTGATACGGACATGACGAGATCTCTCTCTTCGATGCATCAGTTAAAAAGAAGAATGACAACCATCTCATAACACTTTGATTTATATTCTGCTATGCTTCCCCCTCTCTCTAAATTGTTGGTGCGTTTAGGTGATTTTGCGCACAACATTGGTCAACGGGTTGTACTGGATCACGCGATCGTGTATGATGAGACAATACGCAGTGGTATTCATCGGCACATTCTCCTTACACTCGAATTCCAATCTCACATCCAAGGTTGCGCTCTTGATCGATTCGTTTTGTCGAGAACAATCGATGATCACGAACGGACCGTTACGTAGAAACATTGAGACGGTGAGACTCGGCTCGAGATACTCGTATCCATAATAGTTCTTGCAGAAACGCGCATACGTATCGTACAGAATCGACCATCTGTTTTTATCGAAATCCAGATTCATATCGTCGTACGGATAACATTCCGAGTTCAGATAGAGTTTCACATTGGTCATCTTGCAATCGTCGAATCGACTCATATCCTCAGACATGATGTTTTTCCGACCTGTCTGCAGAGCGAAGATAACATATCGTGGCTTCTCCAGCTGAGTCGCTGTATTAATGGCCCATGAATGCTTGGTTGTACGCTGCAATAGCGGATATTCATACAGATCCCACGAGCGAAAACCCATGCTGAAGTAATGTCCGCTTTCCAGAGCGCGCAGCATCGACAGCTTCTTAATCTCGCTCAACAACACATGTGGCATTCGCCATTGTATCTTGAATATGTTGATCACAGGCTCCAGCGTCGAATCTTCAACCAGACAATTGTTGTCATTGCGCGATCGTATTAAGATTAACTCATGACGAGCGTTAATCACCACACGTCTGTAATCCTCGCAAAATCCCAATAACATGTAGAGCGGTACGCAAAAATTGAAGTTTCCATTCGCAGTAGTCGGATCAGTCCAGCCGGCGTTTCTCATAATCACGCTTCTATCGGATGATATCGTTACATAGTTTTTGAGCAAACTTGTTATTTCCACGTTTCTGTTGCGATCAATCTCCACGCCATCGAGTTCGTATCGAATCTCATCGAACATGAATGCAACACAATTATTTCCCAGTATCACAGCAGATCCTTCGGCTGGTTTATTTATCTTTAGTTCTCCCTCGATGTATAGGAAACTTTCATACGGCAACGTATACAGATCCTGTTATTGTATGGGTATTCTTATCTCATCACTGTGTCCGAATGTTGTGTTAGCGAACGGGTTGTACGTGTGAGTCTCGATCTTGACGATGCGATCGTCGAAGATTGGCTCGTCTCCAATGTTGAGGATGTCGGTCATTGTTCAGATGTTTCGCACCGCGAATCCCAAAGATTGTAAAAACGCAACGTTTGATGCGTTCAGTTTCTTTTTCTTAGTGCAACCGAATGATTGGATATTAGTGAATGTCGACGTTGTTGTTGTTGTCGCTGGCTCCGTAAAGATTGTGTTATTTCTCGTGTCTTTCGATCCGTTCAACACGAGCATCTCATACGCCGCACGTACGTTATCGCTGTCGTCGTCGTACGTGCAATCTAATGGTGATCTCTTCTCCTCGAAAATCGAGCAATCGTCTGTCCTGGTCGACAACGCGTAACGTTAAATCCGTAATGCTCCGCACGATGATCGGCAGGTAAATGATGTGCGCCGGTGTTTCCGATATCTTATATCCTGGTGGTACCCTCGGTGAAAATTCATGTATCGTATGAACGAGTTTGCCGTTGCTGTACGCGCCCGCGGTCACATTACGTTCTACGCGGATAATGTTCACGTTGATAATATTAATCGGCATGTCCGACTTGTACCATTTTCGCGGCTGTAGTATACGGTTCGAGAATCCCAGCAGCGATCCAATGTTGTTAGGCTTGCTAATATTCATTCTGTAGGCGCATTTGATCTCGCTCCTCATCGTATTATAATTAGCGCGGAGCACTATCGAATATTCTCCATCTTCAAAGTCACCGTCGTCATTCGTCCGAATATGCGTGGTGTCAACGTGTTTTTTATCATCGTCACGAACAGCGTGTCGCGGACGTTTTCGTGAAATTGCATGTTTCAAAAACTCATGTATCGCTTGCAGCTCGTACGATCCCTCGGGAATCGTAATTTCCGCGTCATCTTTGCCAAAGTAAAATTTATTATTCGAGGAATTCACGTTCCATATCGTGTGATAAATCTCAAAATCCGCTAGACCTAGCTCGTATTCATCGTCGCTCAAATCTACGGCGGGAAAGTAGTTTACCGCGAGAACACTACTCTTCCCGGTCAGTGTGAATGTCATAGACATGTTGACAAAACTGAGTAAACGAATACTGAGTTAAATAGCGCAATGTCAGTCTTTAAATTCACGTGCATCGACCGCTCGGAGGAACTGTAAGCACAATTGTCCACAGATGCTTTGATTGTAAGTTTGAACAGGTGTATAATTGTATTGTATCTTTGTCACATTTAAATATCGCACCAATTCATTCGGCGGTCGAAGATTGCCGAAACTGTCAAAATATATAGCGCGATCCTCCCTCTTTGCATACGCTACCCAATGAGTACCCGATCCTTTAGCGTTATCCAAATTTACGATGCCGCTCTCGTTTCGATATATACCACCGATCGGTAATGAATCACGCATGAAAACACCTCTAAAATACGGAATGTGCATACGTTTTGCCAGTTGTAGCAATTGTATGTTTAATTGGTAGTTACGCCCTGCGGCATTTTTAGCGTCTCTTTGACGTTTTTTTTTTCCTTTTTCTCGTTGAAACTCCTCGTCCGTGTTTGTACGGAGCGAGATACAATCCGTGACCTTCCATGGCGCGATTGTGACGTAGCATCTCTTGCAACTGACGTTGTGCAGCTTTTCCGTCGTTCACCATCTTTGCTACACCAGCCGCTCCATCGACCAGAGATCCGAGCGCGCCCAACATTGGTAGAATCGGTAATACACCCCCACGTTTCGCTACCGGAAGTATTCGTTCTTCGCCATCTTTTTCTTCGTCTTCGTCTTTGTCGTCTTCAGGCCCATACCGAACTTCGTCTTGGCTTTCATCGCTGCCCAGACAGCTGTGGCGGCGGCTCTCTCACCGAGAGTCGAATCTCTCGCAACGATGCGAGTTTGCGCTTCCTTGGCGAGTATCCTATCTGCCGCGTGTCTCTCGATGAGATCGTTGCTTCGAGAGTACGCTATATCGTGTTCACGGCACGCCGCGTCCAATGGGTTGATACCTCGATCGCCTCTGGCTAATCGCTTTTGTAGTCGCGTGCCCGGACCGCAAAACTGATAGCCGGGGATATGGAATTCGATCGGAAGTGCGTTTATCGCGAGATTTAATAGGCCTCTACCTATTTTCGTTGACATTCGCTGCAATCTTTTATCATCGGCGCTGGACCGTCAATGTGCGTTCGCTGCCACGGTCGATTGTAATGTTCGAAACAGCGGCGATAGGTTTGGACCTCCAAATCCGCCTTTATATGTTCCGGAAGCTTGTCCCACACGCAGTGGACGTAATTGCCACACATTCGCAATAAAACTGTTTTCGACACAAATTGTAGCTGTTCGGCGCTGAAATTACAAATATCGTAAGGACTTGATAGCAGGACAAACATTTTTTCGTTACTGAGCAATTCGCGGTTCCGCGCAGCTATAAATAGGCAGACGTTCGATCCAGTCAGGAGTGTGAAAATGAATTTCGTGCGACAACCTTTCGCGATACGCGTGATGAATTACGACGCCAGATTACGATCGATGGGGGACAACGCGGAGATGCGTAGACACGGTACGATACTGCCGACTACTATACGCGCGATCGTTTGCGGCCCCTCGAATTGCGGTAAAACTAACGTGTTGATTAATTTGATAGAAAGCCCGCACGGCGTCCGCTTTGAAAACGTGTACGTGTACTCAAAGTCGCTGCAACAGCCAAAATATCGGTATCTGGAGAATTTGTTGACGTCGATCGATGAAATCGGCTATTTTACATTCTCCAATAACAGTGACGTCATTCCACCGAGCGAAGTACGAGGGTTGTCTGAAAAGTTTCCGACCTCAACATGAAGATGGCAGCACTCGTAAACAAAAGTTGGGGAATGTGTTTGCGCATGCTTTGAAAGGCACTCACCAAAATTTCAGCGATTTTGGACGCGCAGTTGTTGTTTGACAATCATTTGAGTGAGTCGATGTGAGTGTTTTTGTGAAAATGGAAAAAATCGAGTATCGAGCTGTCATTAAATATTTGTTTTTGAAAGGCAATACGCCTACGCAAATCAAAGACGAGTTGGACGCTGTGTACGGGGACTCTGCACCATCATTTACCACCGTGAAATTTTGGGCTGCTGAATTTAAACGTGGCCGTACCAGCTTGGGTGACGATGAACGTTCGGGACGTCCACAAACTGCAACCACTGACGATAATATCGCTCAAGTTCACCAAATGGTGCTAGACAACCGTCGAATTAAAGTTAAAGAGATAGCAGAGGCTATGAACATGTCCAAAGAACGTGTTTGTCACATATTGAATCAAGATTTAGGCATGAGAAAGCTGTCCGCGCGTTGGGTGCCGCGTTTGCTCACTTTGGACCAAAAACGTGTTGAAAACCAAAGACACCGAGTACTATTTGGACGGGTTGAAGAGATGGGAACATCGTTGGGAGAAGTGTATAGACTTACAAGGAAACTATGTAGAAAAATAAAAATTAATTTGAAGAAAAAATGTCTTGTATCTTTGTTAGGTCGGAAACTTTTCAGACAACCCTCGTATGTCTAAACTCGATTTTCGTTTTCGATGACGTGGCGTGCGACAAACAAAATACGATAAGAGAATACTTTTCAATGGGACGCCACTCGAACGTCGACTGCTTCTATCTCTGTCAAACATATGCAAGAATACCAAAACATCTTATACGCGACAACGCAAACCTGCTAATTTTGTTTAAACAGGATGGTACCAATTTGAAACATGTGTACAACGATCACATGAATACCGACATGTCATACGAGGATTTCAGTGAATTATGTCGTACATGTTGGCAGCAAAAGTATGGATTCCTAGTAATAGACAAGGATAGCTCGCTTACGAATGGTCGATACAGAAACGGATTTAACGTGTTCGCGATACCGCAAAACAATTAGTCGTTGCCGATGTTCTGTTGAGAGGGGTGAACCACGAGCGTTCGACACTTTACTGACATGGCTGAGAGCGATAATATTCGCGAGCGTGAAAAGATAGCGAAGGAGATTGCGAAAACGAGTGAATCAATCCGCAAGAAACATCGCGCTTTGAAGACCGGTAAGATCGATGACGATATCGCGGTCAAGACCCATTTTAGACCTATTATTGAGCCGCTACAAAAGATTGTCGACAACTCGATCGCGGTGAAAAACGAGCCGGAAAGTACCGCAAAGATTAAAATCTTACCCATCAAGCGGTACAAGGTGGAGGAGGAAGAGGAGAAGGATGATTATGCGACACCGAAAAAGAGGAAACGGTCAAACCCGAATCGCTCATCGACACCGCGTACATCGGATGCTTTACTGGATGAACCTCTACACCATTCGCGACAACGAGAATCGTACAACCTATGATACCCGAAACACTCGTAAACGAAAATGTTTTCGAAACCTCGGGCAGCACGCTCGAAACATCGTTTGTTCGAAACACATTACAAACGCTGGAAGGTCAAGAAATGTTGCGAAAGCACTTGGGACCACTGGGACAAGAGTACATGTGCACTCTCCTCGGTGGCGACAAAGAAAGGAAAATCGATCACGTGTACGGTGTCTATTTCGACAAGGATGAAATGCGACTCGGTAACAAACGATTCGACATTGACAAATATGACTCTATAATTATAGACAAAGTGAGGTACATTGGTACACCAGGATTATACGAGTTGATCTTCAAGAGAATTCCCGATGATGACATTTACACGGAGAATGATATGCGACACCGAAATACAAGAGCATATTATTGGCGACGAACGCGCATAAACGCAATTATGACACACAAGGCCAATTACGAAGCAACAGGGGATACAAGTACAAACATATAATCGCACCATTGATATCGATTGAAAAGAAAAAATCTGGAAAGGGAGTATGCATGGCTCACGCGATGGCGCTAACCGACAATGAGATCGATTACATACACTGGGATGACCCCAACGAGCTAGTGGATCGGGTACGATTGCTGGACGCTTCGTGCCGAGCTGGCCACAACGCTCACGACAATGAGATCCTGTCGATCATCAAGGAACTTCGCGAAGCAGGCATTATTATAAATTGAATGGTGTCTCGACAAATCTAATCAGTCGATCAGCGTAACTCGTATCGGGGGGAAAAAATGCCTATCAACAAATTTGGATTATTTGAACCAAGAAATGATGCAACCGGCACAAGCGGTTTTTGAGATAGATTTGTGAAAAGTTATGTGCACGAAAACGCTCTCTGTCGCGTCGTTACGGACTATGACGCAAGGTCGCGGAAGATTCGTCGTGTAGCGCAACCTGAGGCTGACACCGATGCCGTCAACAAACTGTATGTGGAATCCTGCATTAAAAGATTGATGAATCAACAGAAAGAATCAGATGAGAAGCTGACTTCGTTCGAGAAGGATGTGCGGGCAATACAGATTGTGATAAACGAACTTCAACGCGCGGCTAACGCTGACGCTAACTCAGAAACGGCTATCAACCTGAATGAGCAGCAGTGAACGGGTTAGGAGCGGCTATCGAACGGTTATCGAACATCTACGAAGGGTTATCGAACGGCTACGAACAATTATCGAACAGCTACGAAGGATTATCGAACTACTATCTAACTACAATGAGTGGCAGTGGTAGTGAACGGCCTAGCAACAGCTTCGAACGAGGCTACCAACAACTCAAGCAGGGCTGCGAACGAGGCTATGAACGGCCTAGCAACAGCGAACGAGGCTATCAACAACTCAAGCAGGGCTGCGAACGAGGCTATGAACAAGTTATTAACGGCTACATGCAAGACTACAAACAACTCAAGCAGGGCTGCGAACAGGTTAGTAACGGCTGCGAACGGGTCAGGAAAGGCTACGAACGGATTAGAAACGACTGTGAACAAGGCAGCGAACGAATCAAGAACGATTTTCGAATGGGTCAAGAACGGAAGTAAACAACGCAAGAACGGCTCAAGAACGGCTCAAGAATGATTACGAACGGCTCAAGAACGGTTTAAGAACGGCTCAAGAACGAGTCAAGAACGGTTACGAACGGGTCAGGAACGGCTCAAGAACGGCTATTGAAAAACGACAAACGAAAATGAATCATAAAACGAGCGACAAACGGCGATCGAGAAAAACCGACGAAGCGAAGAAACAACATAGTTTGGAGAAACGGCAGTTGGTGAACGAACTGCACGCGCCGGCAAGGAAAAATTTTCCCCGAAGACACGTCATAGTGCGAGGATACGATGACCTGTGGCAAGCTGACATCGTCGAGATGCGTCCGTACTTTCGTTTCAACAGAGGTTACCACTACATACTTACCGTCATCGATGTGTTGAGCAAGCATGCGTGGGCTATTCCACTCAAGAATGGTGGAAGCGAGACGGCTGACGCTATCGCCGAGATAATTCGAGATAGCAAGAGATGCCCGAGAAATATGCAAACCGATATGGGGAAAGAATTTTATAACGCCGACGTGCAACGGCTTATACGAAAACATAACATCAATCACTATTCTACATATTCGGTATTGAAGGCATCGGTCGTCGAGCGATTCAATCGCACGCTGAAGAACATGTGGAAGATGTTTACGCTGAACGGAACTTACAAGTGGATCGACGCGTTGTCGGAACTTGTATCGGATTACAACGCGCGCAAGCATCGAATGATCGGCATGCGACCCGTCGACGTCACCCCCGCGATCGCTGATAAACTTTTAAAAACGGTATATAGTAACATAAAGATTGCCGCTCCGGCAAAGTTCAAAGTAGGTGACCCGGTACGCGTTAGCAAGTACAAGAAACTTTTTAAGAAGGGTTACACACCAAATTGGACAACTGAAGTGTTTAAAATTGTTAAAGTGCAGCGTACTAATCCCGTAACCTATCTACTCGAGGACTATCGCAAAACATCTGTCGCTGGAGCGTTTTACGAGCACGAGTTGCATAGCGCGAATTATCCAGACGTATATCTCGTGGAGAAAGTACTGCGCAGGAGGGGTGACGAGGTTTACGTAAAATGACTGGGATTTGACAATTCGCACAACTCTTGGATACATAAGGATAATACAATTTAATTCATACAAACTGTATTTATTAATTATTCAAAAATTAAAAAATATATAATGTGTACAACATATAAAAGTATTTGAAATATAAAAATATATAAGATCTTTATTAATACATCCTTTCCGTTCCAATATATGAAATACATATACATATATTACATAACATTATATTGCACATACATTATATTACATTATATTTTATAAGGGTATCTGGTAATGTACCCATGGTAATGTGTCGGTCGAATCAGGTATGATATACCGCTTGTCATCGTACGAACTTAGAGCAATTTTCGTCTCGCGAATGGTGTATACTTCATGCAATTTCGATCTTATACATGACTGACTACGTGTCATTTCAATCTCTTCATTCAAACACCGCGTGTAATCATCAAACATTATCGTTTTCGCAACAACGTTACTCTTGACCTACACCTTTAACCTTTTTTGTATCTTTCTTACCATCCACTCGCAAAGCGTACATTTTTGCTCTAAGTCCTACAAATTCAGTCATTATCGTACCGTTATTTTCATCTTTCATTAGACCTGGCACCTTTTTATTCACAAGCGGTATACCATACGTGTCAATTGGATAATCGCTCGTATCGAATCTAGCGATATCGCGTTTCATATTTTCATACACGTCTTCGCACTCAATGTGATATATTAAACTATCTGTGTCGGTGTACATTACCCGGCATCTGTCACGATAGAGCGGTGACATGTACTCGTGATGAAATTCATACAAACACGTTTTTAGAGATGTCGAGTATGCACATGCCAACATAGATTGATTTATAAAATTTTACCTCGAGTTTGCGTAATTCTACAGCAATTAAATTTTCCGAAAAGACGCTTCTACTATGAAAATTTGGTTTCGCTATCATTGCCTCTGCTCCGTATCGTCCGTCCCATTTTGTCAATAATTTTACATCGACACAATTACGCACATTTTCCATCGTTTTGCCAAATACCGCATTATTCATTAATTTGTATAAATTTTTTTCGAAATCATTTTTCGCTTGCGTTCTAAATTGCGTATTAAGTTCAATGTAACCGCGAAGCCATGTGGATTGAGTGAATTGTAATACGCGATGTATCTTTACGATATGAAGACCGCGACGTGTGCACTGCTGCAGGTTGCGGTAGTGTATTACGTAACGCTTTTTATTGTATAATGTCGCGAGCAGCTTATCTTCCCGCTTGCCGGGCGGCTTGTCGCGTGTCGGGCAAAACGGTAGGTCAGTGTGCATGTCGTGAAGATGTTGCAGATATTCTAAATCTACTTCGAGGATATAGCCTATAGGCGAATCGAGCGTGATAGATGATATGTCAAAATTAGATATGTCGTCGACCCATCGAAAATCGGCGTAAGGCAACGGTTGACACATTGCCCATCCATACAAATTATTTACATCTAAATACATTAAAAATGATGATGGTTTCGACGGATCATACGATTGCATGTACTTGTTATTAGCATGGGCGTATCTATTGGAACATTGACTTAAACCACCGCGTATACCCCGTTCGATAAACATGACCATATCAATGTCTGTAAGCAATTCGAATGTTATATTTGTATATTTTAACATGGCATCCCATGTATACCCGGGAAGAGTGTAGTAATACGTAGGGTCGAGTCCATAACTCGCGATGCAAGTGTCGCGAAAGTTTTCAAAAATATCTGCTAATAACATGACATCAATTTTTAAATATAGATCACTATATTCGCCTAGCGTTCGAAGGGAGAATCGGTTCCAGACGTTCTCGGCGTGCGCGTAATCGCTCTCGGATATTGTGCCACCGGTCAAAGAACTGTAAAATGACTCGTGCAGCGGTAAACATGTATCTTGCAACTTCTCAACACAGTCTATATATTCGTATGGAAAGACACCCTTCCGTGTTAATAGATTGAAATTTTCGGTCGGTAAATTTTTAAATTCCGATTGTAAAATTTTTAGTTTCTCTTTATTTAAAAAAGATGCTAATTTATCAAGACTTGTTGTCAGAAATTTATATGAATCGATAAAACGTAATTTTATATGATTTTTCGAATTGTCTTGTGTCAATTTAACAGTTTTTGTAAATGAAATATATTTTTCTTTCGTTATCGGAAGTAATTCGATTTCCCCTTCGAACGCTGTAGCTATATCCTCGATTTGAATGCGCGGGACCTCGGTACCGGCCAGTCAGATGGCAATGATCGCGTACGCGTGTATCGTCATCTTGCGTGAATGGTTTTTCGCATATATGACAATGCGTCGCGCTATGAAATTTTTTCCACTCGTCCGATGTTAAATTTACCATGGGGACGTTAGTTGCTAAAATAGTCTTTATACGTAATGCTAAATTTTTAAGTTCTTCGGCGAACCATGAAACGCAATCAACGCTACGGCGAGAATTATACGCGGATAACGAGTTGTCGTACGAACAATGTATATAATAAGCGATGCTGAATACCTTGTGATGTTGATAATTTGTCGCTTCTTCAGTCTTTGCCAAAACACATTCCAAGTCGGCGTACACTATGAATGGAAGTCGCTCTTTGCGATTAAAGTTGTTGAACGCGAGCCACTTTATCGCTTGGTAACCGGATAGCGCAGTCGTTTATCTTTCCGCAGTCTACTGTATGTGACTGCAACTTGTTCTCCGATCCGAAATAGTGCAAGCATCTGTGAAAGAAAAAAAAATTACAATTTTATTTACAATTATATTTTAATATATAATTTGCAATAAATATACGCACCGATCGCAGATATATTTTTGACCATTGTGTTTGCTCAGTTGCGTGCTGACAAGCCGGGATAGATTCTTGATCCACGCGAAATGTCCAACGCTGTTACTGTCTTGCACATACAGCAAGTTGACATGCTTGTCTTTCTTTTGTTCCGAAAGACGTATCGGGACGATGTCATTCTCAATACTATATACATTGATGGAGATATTATTTGCTAGTTCAAACTTTTTAATTTGATTTATGGTCACTGGAAACTCAATGTCTTGGAGATTCAGCACTGTCGTGTAATGAGGATATGACGATGTTCTCTCACTATATTTTGCAACTGGATGCAGAGCGGCCACCACTGACCACGCGAAACATGCATTGTCCGTTGATCGCACGTTCACCACCGCTCTCTTTGTCACAATTTCTCGCGGCAAGTTTAGAACACCCTGCGCGCATTGAATTATACTTGTTTATATTTATAGTCAAGTTAATTATTTGTGACAACGTCCAACCACTATCGCGTTCTTGAAACTCTTCTAGCGATGCTAGCGTGGGCTCGATAACGCGGCGCTCGTACCACTCGTGTAAATCGGACGTGCGAAAGAGTTCATAGTTTTTTGTATTGACACTTTTGTTGGCGCGTTTATCACCTGACACAAACGCGCCATTAAACATGGTGTTCACTTTTACATTAATGTGTTTTTACATCACTTTCTGCACGTGTTCGATCACAATGTCTTTGGCATCCTCGAGAAATTGACGAGGTTCGATGTAATTATTGTTTATTACCGCACCGGTTAAGATGCGGCTCTCAAACGCCGTATCAATCTCTCGCCAAACGAGTCTTTCCGCGTTATTGTCACCACTGTATTCACCACCACTGGATATAAACTGTTTCTGCAATCGAATTTTTGCACCCTCGAGTCGCGCGATTCTAGCCACCAAAGATTGTCTATTTCCAATCGAGAGTCGCGGACGCTTGTTACGGCTGTTTTCTTCGAGCTCTTCGATAAACTCCTCGCAGCACAGCGCCCATTCAAAATATTCGCCCAAGGTGGTGACTTGGTGGGACCGCTCCAACAGGTCGCGTTCGTTTTGCTCGATGTTTTCCATTATTTCTTTTATTCACTATTATGCCACTGACACTTCTGACACAAGAAAAGTAGCCACTAAACTTTTTTCACCGCTGCATCTATGCGCTTTCAAATCGTACTATGGTTTGACGCGCTCTCATCCTCCTTATATATTTCACCTAATTCTGTCTCCTTTTTTTTTTAACATTTGGCGTATCTCAAAAGATAATTTCTCGAGTTATCGGTTTTATGGATAGAGGAGTAAGGACACAAGTAGCCGAACATTGCAATTCTTCCTTAAAAAAAATATTACGGAAGATGTTTCGCTCTCGTTTATGGGAGATTTTCCGCGAGGGTACAAAGCTGCCGAACGTCAACGCTTTTACATTTGCACCTATAAATAACGTTTAGACATGTTCGTCGCAGCGTCGGCCCTAAAATCTTCATTTCTTTCCATAATATCCTAATGATTTTATGGACATAAAATAAAAAAAAAACATAGTTTTATGGATTCTAGAACGCTCCGTTGACAAGTTCGAGCAGCCGGACATAGGCGCTTCCGTAATAAAATTATACTAACGAGGGTATAAAATTGTCGATCATCGGCGTTTGTTTTATACCTGTTGGGAAAATGTCTAAGATCCCTCATAAAAAAGTCGTAAAGATACCATCTACAAATATTGCACTCAGAAAACTCCCCCTCCTTTGTCGAAACATCCCCTCCACCCGCGTGACGTCAGCCCCCGCGCCACCGAGATTTCCCCCTCCCCCCCGCATGACGTCAGCCCCCGCGTCTTCGAGATTCCCCCCGCCCCGCATGACGTCAGCCCCCGCGCCAAGAGATACCCCCGCGCCCCGCACCCCCCTCGGAGCCCCATGGGTTAGAACTCTCCTTGTCCTACTACTATTATTGTATCGTATAATATTATTTATAGAAGAATTGACGAATCGCGAATCGTATCACGTAAAGGAAAAATATTAAATACGAATATTATTTATTATAATTATATTATTACATAATATTATTTACACATAATAAGAATACTACGAAATTTTACATTTTACAAATACATTTATAAATAAAATTTTACACAACTATAAATATTTAAAATGGATCGCTCAGGGGAACCTACAAATTACGTCGCGAGCAACGAAGATCGCGTCAATTACGAAATCGCACTCAAAGAAATGCGTGAAAAAGAAACGGAATTATGTAAACGTACAGAATTATTAGAAAATATGATGCGTACACTCACCAATAGGTTTTCAGCGTCTACCCCAAATGAGACCGCCGTAGGTCCAAATCTCACATTTAATTATCCGAACCCGTTAGCACAAATGGCAACAGCTACGAATAATCATCTCGTAGGAATGGGAAATTCAAAATCGTATATCCGCGATGCACTTGACCTCGTACCGAAATACGATTGGCACAACATTTTCGTCTGGCAATTCGCGAGAGCCTGCAAAAGAGCAAAAGAGTCAATATCATTAACGGACGAAGCACATTTTGTACGAATGCTACGCAACAAATTAACTCATCACGCATACCTCGCCGTAGAAGATGAAAGCCACTCGACGGTAGAAAAGTTCGTCGATTGCCTCAAACGTACCTTCGGACCCGGTAGAAGCTCTAATTACTACCGCGGACATTAAGTACGGCCTATAAAAAACAGAACGAACACATTCTTGATTATATAAAACGTATTAAGGACTTAAGGACAGCCATAATAGAAGGAGATCAAACCAACCTTAGTAGACCGTTGAACGAATTCGAAACCGCATCCATAGTGTCGTTCGCTCTTGAAGCATTCTACGAAGGGCTTCCAAAAGAATATCGGATAGAATTCCGCACCGAAGGATACAATAACTTCACGGACGCCTGTTCAAAAGTACTTGTAATTAATAGACGCTTAGAAAGAGAAGAAATTAGAAATAAAAACCCTCGTAATTATCGAGAGAATTCCGTATCCGCAAATCCGATGCGAACATTACAACGCGATAATCCTCCTAGTCCCCCGAACGCATCATCAAGTCCTCCAGCAAACGGAGCCCAGAAAATTTGTAGCTTCTGTAAAAGATTCGGACATTTAGTACACGAATGTCGCACAAAACAAAACCGCGAAGGGTTTAACAATAATAATAATTATAACAGCAGCTACAATAGAAATAATAATTATAATTTTAATCGAAATAATAACTATAGTAATAATCCTAATAATTATAGCAACAATCAAAATAACTATAACAATAACGATAGAAATGGTAACAATAATAATTATTCAAATAACGCACCTTCGCAAAATACGGGAAACCACCCAAGGGTCTCGACCAACGGGGCGACTCGAGGCCTAGGCAAAGCCCTGACGACAAATTACATGGAAGGCAATCCAGGTCCCTCCACATCCTCAGGGGAGACGACGGAACAGTACCAGCTGTCGAACTCGAATCTCCATCCTTCAGAGGACCCGTAGCTTTCATGCTCGATACGGGAGCACAACCTAATGTTATAAAACGGGAATGCGTCAATTCAGAAATTTATATCAATAATAAAGATATAACTCACCGGTATCACTGAAAACATTGTCAATACTATAGGCTTTATAGTAGTCCACATCTCTTATGCACCGGTGACGTTTCACGTTGTACCCGACGAATTTCCTTTAATAACACAAGGAATTCTAGGATCAACATTTTTTACTGAACACAATGCATGTATAAATTACGGCAATCAATTAATTACATGGCACAATTGCTCATTTCGATTAAAAGAAAAAGAATCAGTAATCATACCTCCGCGTACTAATTCAGGAGTCACAATTCGCATCTCTAATCCAGAGATCAAAACTGGTTACATCCCTCGCCTAAAAATGGATCGCGACGGAGTTTATGCCGGAGAATCGGTTGTAACCTGCACAAATGATAAGGCATATATTAGAATCATCAATACTTTAGATGATCCAATTGAATTTTTCATTACTACAATTAAAATTTTAGAAATTGCGGAAATATAAAAAAACCCGCCTAATAGTAATTATTATAATAACAATAAAACTATAAGTTCTGAAAACTTACATCAATCTGCAGCAGAGACTGCACCCAAAAACGCTGAATCCGCTGCTGATACGCAAATCGCGTCCAATCAACCTAAAAACAATTATAAAGATAACTATAAAAATAATTCTAATCAACCACGCAGAAAAAAACAAACGCAAATTAATACAATAAATGAATGCATTTCTCCTTACTCCTTTCGGCGCGCAATCGCGAGCCGCTGATCCAGATCAGCATCCTCATGGGCAGGAGCACTGCCTTCCTTCTGGCACATCAAGGTGTGTCGTCGATCCAGATCGACATCCCAAAAATACCTCCTCTTTCCTCGAATCCTTTCTTGAAACAAAAACGATTTCTCAATTAATAAATGTCTCTACACATGAAATCCCCTCTACTACTAATACTTACTCACGAAAAAGTGATCTCCCTATATCCACAAAAGATGGATCTCACATTTCTTCAGCAGACGACTCCGACGTACTCGCTCTGTTGCAACCTCTCATACAAGGTGATGACCTGATGAAGCCAGGCACTCCTTCTCTCACAAATTATTCTTCCCCTTCACCCCCTCTCGCAATCGCGAATTATTCTTCATGTGTAGCTGCAATATATAAACAAAGAAATCAAATAATGGAAACAAATGAGAATTAGCAGACAAAGATAATTGTCGAGAATAAAACAATTTCTATTAGCACCAGCAAAAAGGGTGACGATATAGAAAAAAATAAAAATTTTCGAAATAATAATAAAATTTCTTTCAGATACAATAATGCGTGCAACTATAACGAAATTTTGCGGAACAATAATAACAATGATAATAACGATATTATTAATAATTTCAGCGACATATTACGAAACAACGACACATACGACGACGAACATGCAAATAAATAACGGTTAACGAGCATCACAAAAATTTACACGATAAAAAAATTGAAATTACTAAACACGATTTAGATCCCGGCGAAAATATTAATATCAAAAGAATAAATGAGATCTTACAATTATTACGACTCGACCATCTTAATGCTAATGAGAAAGATAATATTATTACTTTAATTAAACGAAATAGCGATAGATTCTATCTGACGAATATTTAGGAAAAACAACCACTACAAAACACAAAATAGTCACCTCTGACGAAATACACACGAAACAGTATCGATTTCCTCCGATACATCGTCAAGAGATCGCCAAGCAAGTAGATGAACTCCTGCAGAAAAAGATTGTGGAACCATCGACTTCGCTGTACAATTCACCTGTATGGATTGTGCCAAAAATATCAGATTCAATGGGAAACAAAAAATGGCATTGATTACAGAAAAATAAATGAAAAAACTTTAGGAGACGCTTACCCTCTACCAAATATCTGCGACATACTGGATCAACTTGGTGGAGCGAAATATTTCTCGGTGCTCGACCTCGTCAGTGGATTTCACCAAATACCCATGGACCCTGTCGATGCACATAAAACAGCATTCTCAAAGCCGCATGGACATTATCAGTTTTCAAGAATGCCTTTCGGACTCAAAAACGCACCCGCTATGTTCCAGCGACTGATGGATCAAATTTTGACGGGCCTGCAAGGAACAGAACTATTAGTATACATGGATGACATTGTAATATATGCAAGTTCCTTACGTGAACACGACATTAAAATAGAAAAATTGATGCAACGACTCAGAGCAGCGAATTTAATCTTACAACCTGATAAGTGCGAATTCTTACGACACGAAGTTGCCTACCTCGGACATATAATCACCGACGACGGAGTTCGACCAGACCCCCAGAAAATGACTTCGGTCAAGAACTTCCCAGTTCCGCGTAATATAAAAAACGTGCGATAATTCCTTGGATTAGCCGGATACTACCGCCGCTTCATTCCAGACTTTTCAAAGATCGCCAAACCTCTGTCAGATCTTCTGAAAAAAGACGTAAAATTTGAATGGATCAAGAGAACACAAATCGCTTACATTACGTAAATTATTATGCAAGGAACCGATATTGCAATTCCCAGATTTTAATAAAGACTTCGTGCTTACCACAGATGCATCAGATTATGCAATAACTGGAGTATTAAGCCAAGGACCAATAGGACAAGATCTATCAATCGCATACGCCTCAAGAGTGCTCAATGCCGCTGAAAAAAATTACTCAACTATAGAAAAGGAACTTCTCGCTATCGTATATTGCGTAGCTTATTTTAGACCATACATTTATGGACGAAAATTTACTCTCGTAACAGATCACCAACCACTCATATGGATACATAGAGTTAAAGATCCTACGTCACGACTTATGAGATGGCGTCTGAAATTAGAAGAATACGATTACACAGTGATATACAAAACGGGCAGCTCTAATAAAAACGCAGATGCCTTATCGCGAAATCCGATAACAAATGCTACTTATCTTTCAACTTGTCTGGTCGAAAAGCGCTCTCGCATCCTTTTTGAAACCGAAACATACATCGGAAGCTCCGACGAAGAAATCGACGAAGAAGCCCTCGAGCCACCATCGAAAATGCCAACGAGCAACCTTTACGCACAGCAACATGACGAAGATTCGGCTGAAGAATCCGATACTTCAGGCGAGATCTTCATAGTTCCTCGGGAACGACCGCCTGCTAAACCACCCGATAAACAAAAGAAAATTGTTAGATTCCCCATTACTAAATAATAATAATTATTAAATAAACTTTTTAAATATAGATAGTTTAATAATACAAGATAATATCACACTAATTTTAAAAAAATAATATATGATAATCAATTTGATATGTATCGCTATACATTGAATAATGACTAAATAAAAATGAATATTAACAATAAATATAAATTAATATTTATCAGCACACAAAATATAGCATTACAAAACTAGCTAAATCATCAGAAAGTTTTATGTATTTTAATTTAAAATTATGCTTAAAATGAGAGATACATATATATGTACATCTATATATGCCATAAAATAGAACTTATTGTTAGATATACTATATTTATAAGTATTTATATACATTATACAAAATATATATTTTTAGTATTTACATGCCTTAAAAATATTAAATAAATTCTTTTTAATTTTTATAATAGATCTTTCGACAAAATATATGATATATGTAGAGTTTTTAAATTATTTTCAGATAATGAGCAGATTAATATAATAAATGATGACAAATTTGTTTCAAATACAGAAATGATAAATCAATTTCATAGACAATATGAAGATCCAAATAATATAGGAAACTCATATTTAGATTTAAATGTGAAATCTGATTTTCACTACAATGATGAATTACAGACTAATGTAACAAATAATGAAAATTTGGGAAGTTATGTATCAGATAATATCAAATCTCCTAGAAATTATCCTCGAATTAAAGAAGACAAAAACTGCAAAATAAATATAACTATTTTACCAAAAAAAAAGGATTTAACAGATTCATCCATTTTAGAGAAATCTTTAGAACTTTCTGATATAACAGACGTAATAAATTCGATAAATTTTAATACAAGTTTAATCAACAATAGTAAAGAAATGACTCATGAAATATCAGCAGAAAATAAATTTGTGTCTACATCTGTCTGTGAAAATACTGAACTGGATAATACTTTAGTAACATTTTGTGACTTAATGGATGTTAACAATTCTTCTACAGTAAATGATTTTCATAACAATAATGAATTACACTACAACCCACAAATTACAAATGTCTCGCAACACACAGGTATGTATACCTATATGTATGTGACATGTTATTTATTAGACATTTAAAAAGTAATTAAATTGTGTTTGGTATTAATTTTGCTGGCAGAAGTATAGTTACTGTATATTTATAAAAATGAATTATAAAAGTTAATAATATTAAACTTAGATATATTAATAAACTTATTGTGAAATAATTCTTAGTAATTAGGATTTTCACAAATGTGCTTTCCTATCATCAAAATATCAATATTTATTTAAAATTATAAAATATAAATCAATACTTATTCTTATTTTATTATCTTTTGCTATTATATGAAAATAAGTTTACGAGTTCTTTTGAATTAAGCTAACTAAAAAATAATTAAAATATAAGTTTAATCTAATTTAATTTTTATTGTGTTATTTTATTAAGATTAATATTCATTAATTACTAATTTATGAATTTGTTAATAAATAAGATTTATTAATTATTATACTATTTTCTTTTACTTAGCATTTCTATAATTTGACAAAATAAAACAAAATATTATAATATCCATATTTTTTAATAGGATATTTGAAAATAAATATTTATTATTTCAGATTTAGAAAAACATAAAATTTCAATTAATAAAAGTGACGATGAAGATCCGGATTATGAACCATCTATTTATAGTCAGAATTCAAATAATAGGTCTAGTGATATTGAAAACGAAAAGAATTGTGAAATTGATGATTTAAAAGTAAATAAATCTGATGCATCAAGGAATTGTTCAGAAAATAAAAACAATATGCTAGTAGAAAAAGAAATAAGAACCTGCAAAGATGATGAATTATTTGTAGAATTATCTCAAGGGCCAAAAGGAGATAAAAAATCTAATTTTTGCTTTTACTGCAATACTATGCAAACTAAAATTGCTCGGCATCTAGAGTTGAAACACCGAAATGAAGAAGAAGTAAAAAAGTTTGTATCGCTTCCAAAGAAATCTGCGGAGCGGAGAGAAGCAATAAGTAAAATAAGAAAAAAGGGTAACTTTGAATTTAATACACAAGCAGATCTAAATAGTGGTTCCATGATTGTTGTAAGAAGACCTACTAAAAAAGAGAAACAATGTGGTTCTCATTTTTTACCATGTTCCAATTGTGGAGGACATTATGCAATAAATAATCTGAGGCACCATTATCGCATTTGCGCTAAGAAGAAAGATACAGTTCGAAATATATTAAAATTAGGACGAAGCGCTGCACAATCTGTTCATAATCGAGCAAGCTTTAAATTAAGAAAAGACATTCTTCCGATAATGCGAAATGACAACATTTACAACTTAATAAAATACGACTTACTTATTATATTATATGGAAATTATCTCTGTCAAATTCATAGATTGCAGCATTTAGGAGATCACATACGACAACAGTTACGACTTGTTGGACGATATTTAGAAGCATTGAGATCAATTGAACCAAAAATAGAAGAATTACAAATGCTATTTGATCCAAAATATTATGATATTGCTATAAAAGCAGTAAATATAGTTGCTAAATATAATGAAGACACAGAATCATATGAAATACCGTATAATGCTACAGCTTTAGGCACATGTTTAAAAAAACTATGTAAGATTTTAATTAACGAATTTATTAAACAACATGAATATGAAAAACAAAAATTAGCAAAAAATTTTCTGAAAATCTTAGAAGTCGAGTATGGTAGTACTGTTAATAAAACAGTTATAGAAATGCGAACTAGAAATAGCCGAAAAAAATAATAAATCTTCCAAAAACATCAGATATCAAGAAACTAACTAACTATTTGGAAAAAGAAAGAATATCTAACATGCGAAAAATAGAAAATGATTTCACATTTCATGCTTGGAAATCACTCGCTGAAGTAATATTAATATTAATTCAAATCTTCAATCGGCGCCGTGCAGGAGAAATAGAGAGAGCTTATATTGTTGATTATAAAAATTTTATGAAAATTACAGAAGAAGATGAATTATATAAGAGATTGCCAGAAGAAGAAAAAATCTGCTTTAAAATACATTCGTTTCACTATTCGTGGCAAGTTAAATCGTAATGTTCCAGTCCTTTTAAATGCGAAAATGAAGGAAACTATATAGAAGTAATTTTAAAATATCGAGAAGTGGCAGGAGTAAGCTCTAAAAATTCATATGTATTCGGATTGCCGAGTACAGATAAAAGACGATTTCGATATTTAAGGGCGAGTAAATTAATGCGTGAATTTTCTAATATATGTGGAGCAGAGAACAAAAGAAGTTTAAGAGGAACTATTTTACGTAAAGATATGGCTACAAAATGTGCACATTTACCAGATACTGAAATTTCTCTTATTGCTGATTTTATGGGTCACCATAAAGATATACATAAAAATATTTACAGACAACCTGTGGCAGAATCAGATATTTTAAATAATTCAAAAAAAAAAAAATAAATGGCAAAAATTTTAGAGAAAACTCAAAATATATCTGCACATAGCATTACAAATACTGACACTACTAATACAACAAGCAATTCGATAATATCTAACAGTACAATGGATACTAATACTTCAGAAAATAGTAGTAACGATATTCAAAACACAGGTATTTTAATAATAGCTTATGTAATTTTAGAGTAATTATGAAATACTTTTATATTATATTTGACAATTATATTAGATTGTATCGATAGACATATATAATAGACTGCTCTCTGTCGTAAGAGGCAGCATTGAAACATATGAAGGACAGAAATATTGTAAAATTATGAACATTTCTTGTTTTGAGTGAGAATAGTAGTGATGAAATCGAATGAGGGGAATACACGTGTATAAAATGAGGTACTTCCACCGTCAAGGAAAATGTTATTCTTACCACTACGCGATCAAAAAAGACAGAAATGCCCAGAATGTTATTTCTGTCCTTCATACGTTTCGGCGCTCTCTCTTATAACAAGGATTAATTTATTATATTATATATGCCTATTGTTGTATCATATAGAATTGTTAATATTCGATATGTTTTATAATTTGTTTATTTTCGTCTAAAAACCGTGAATTTTTCAAAAATGGAATATATAATACAATTTAATATTACGTTGGCAAAAAATTCTATTAATGCTATTCTAATTGTAAAAAATTAATTTTCTTAAAAATTTCTATTTTAATATAGAAATGACAATTTCATATGATACAATCTAATTTATCATATATCATAAATAAAACTTTTATTACAATTTTTTTATATAAAATTCATTCTTAATAATTTAATTAAAGATGAAACATCAGAAAGTAACACATTACTACTTGTTAAAAAAAATTTAAAGAAGACTCCGCTAAAACGAAAGGATATAAATAAACGCGCTATAGAAAATGACAGTAGTTCAGATGATGAATGTGTCAAAAAAAAGAAACGATTCAGTAAGTAATTTTTAAAATTGCAGCTACAATAAATAAAATAATCTAAAAAATGTATAATTTTTCTTTTATTATTAAAATTATTATTTATTTTAATTTATGATAATATGTTTATAGATTTATATATAATTCATTTTTAGCACCTCCTTACGGAAAGACCAGAAGAATACGTTGGACAGAAGAAGAAAGAAAAACAGCTTTATTCTTATTTGAAAAGTATATTAATAATTTTACTTTACCTTCTTTAAAAGAAATAACGTTAAAAACGCGTAATAATATTTTGAAAAATCGTCAGTCAGCAACAATAAAGACTTGGCTACACAATCAAATTTGTAATGCAAAACGCAATAAAAATGTTACAAAATGTAGCGATATCAGAATATAAAAACATATTCAGGTGCAATATCGGTATCAATATGTGATAAAAAACAAAATAATTATTTTTATTATAGAAATGTTTATTTTTTGTTTAATATTAGAAAAGTTTTTACTTTATTAACAGATATTAAAAGAAATTTTTTGGTTATTTTTTTTAATAAGAAAGGTTTATTTACTTTATTAAGAGATTTTAAACGAAATTTTATAAAAATATTTGTATTTAATTTTGAAAACATGATTTTAGTTCTTATAATCCACATATAATAAAATATTATATTTTAACTAATTAAATAAATTACAAGACTGAAGAAATGAAATGAAAAAGACAAATGAAATAATATTGATATAAGATTAATTATTATATTAATTATTATATTAAGTACATAACATAATCAATTGAAATTTTATAAAACAAAATTAAGCGAATATTATTTATGATTAACATATACTGATATATTAATATATATAATTATAAAAAAGATACATTTATGATAATTAAGATACTGTACTTTGCATGTATTATTATGGCAATACCAAATAAATTGAAATAGAGTATATTACATAGTTAATTATAAATTTATTTACTTCTAACTTTTATCATAAAATTTTATATTAACATCAATTCTACATTAAAAAATACTGCGTTTATATAACAAAGGTTTAGTTCGTATGAATTTTTTACATTATACTATAAATTAGAATAAAAATAGAAAATAAATATTATTTTTTTAGGGAAATTTATATTTATTGTATTTGAATATTATTCATAGCAATATCTTATAATAATACCGCGCTTGCCAGTTTTGTACGTACGTTAAATAAATTGATTTCGTTAAAAAAAAGTGAAAATATTAATTAGTAGTCTATTTTTAAAACAAAATCAAAATAATGTATTTTATTGAAAACTTGAACGAACAATTCACCTCAAAATACTTAGCAATACCTTTACGATATTTAAATAAAAATAATTTCTAATTTTTATTTAAATAAAAATAATTTCTAATTTTTATTTAAATATCGTAAAGGTATTGCTCTAAACACATTTGCATATGTGTTAGATAAACTACGTCTTTAGGTCATTTGTTGTTACATTGTTATGAATTAAGTACTTTTGCCAAAAAACGTGAGCTAATATTTCATAATGTTTCCAAATTTTACGTACATTAATTGCGTTAAATTATTAAAAGAAATTATCGATTTGTGACGAAACGTTCGTTTCAAGGACACAAGCATATTACCATAAATAATGTCCTATTAAACACTAAAATGAACAACTAGTTTCAAAGTACATTTATCCTAAGCCCCTATCAAATAATTTCTGATTTTCTATTTAGATGTCTCGTCTAGTTTTCCAGAAAGCAATGAAGGCGTTGCTCTAACCATTTCTATATATGTTATATATTAATTACGTCTTGTGCGTTAGTTGTTTTTACATTGTTATGAATTATGCATTCTTGCCGAAAAACTTGAGCTAATATCACATGACCGCGTTTCCAACTTTTGTACATACGTTCATTATGTTGAATTATTGAAAGTGAAAATATCAATTTGTGGCCTAACGTTCGTTTCCAGGACATAAGCATATTATCGTAAATAATGTCATATTAAACACTAAAATGAACAACTAGTTTCAAAGTACATTTATCCTAAGCCCTTATCAAATAATTTCTGATTTTCTATTTAGATGTCTCGTCTAGTTTTCCAGAAAGCAATGAAGGCGTTGCTCTAACCATTTCTATATATGTTATATATAAATTACGTCTTGTGCATTATTTGTTTTTACATTGTTATGAATTATGTATTCTTGCCGAAAAACTTGAGCTAATATCACATGACCGCGTTTCCAACTTTTGTACATACGTTAATTATGTTGAATTATTGAAAGTGAAAATATCAATTTGTGGCCTAACGTTCGTTTCCAGGACATAAGCATATTATCATAAATAATGTCATATTAAACACTAAAATGAACAACTAGTTTCAAAGTACATTTATCCTAAGCCCTTATCAAATAATTTCTGATTTTCTATTTAGGTGTCTCGTCTAGTTTTCCAGAAAGCAATCAAGACGTTGCTCTAACCATTTCTATATATGTTATATATAAATTACGTCTTGTGCATTATTTGTTTTTACATTGTTATGAATTATGTATTCTTGCCGAAAGACTTGAGCTAATATCACATGATCGCGTTTCCAACTTTTGTACGTACGTTAATTGCGTTGAATTATTGAAAGTGAAAATATCGATTTGTGGCCTAACGTTTGTTTCCAGGACATAAGCATATTATCGTAAATAATGTTCTATTAAACGCTTAAATGAATACCTTGTTTCAAAGTACATTTATCCTAAGCCCCTTTCAAATAATTTCTGATTTTCTATTTAGATGTCTCGTCTAGTTTTCCAGAAAGCAATCAAGGCGTTGCTCTAACCATTTCTATATATGTTATATATAAATTACGTCTTGTGCATTATTTGTTTTTACATTGTTATGAATTATGTATTTTTGCCGAAAGACTTGAGCTAATATCACATGACTGCGTTTCCAACTTTTGTACATACGTTAATTGCGTTGAATTATTAAAAGTGAATATATCGATTTGTGGCCTAACGTTTGTTTCCAGGACATAAGCATATTATCGTAAATAATGTTCTATTAAACGCTTAAATGAATGTAAGTCGCTATTGATGGACTTAAATGGAGTGGAGGTTCGGTTTAAGAATCAACACGCATGATGCAGTAATCAACTGTAATAGTAGTGATATGTACACATTAACAAAGGCCCGAAATGTTACAGTAAGCGAGTAAACTTAAGACTAACCTGAATCAATACAATTGCCGATAGCAAACCTTTATCTACCTTCGTACGATAACATCAATGCTCTCAGCTCGGAGTCTTGTTACATACTGACTCTCACGCACGAGTCGACAAGCCGCGACCAACTTTATAATCTATCTGTTTTACATTCTTATCGTAATATTCCTTATTCTGATTGTGAATTTCTTTTGAATTTCTAAAAGCTATTTTTCTATTGTTGACCAAATTTGTCAAATTATTATCGTTTACCTTATCGGGTAAAAAGGAATAGTTTAATCCTGTCAGCAAATAATTAGGGGTGAATCTGGTCGAACTGTGAATTGTGTTGTTGTACTCTTTTACACATTCCTCTGCTATCTGAGGCCATGATTTATTTTTATTCTCATGAATTTTACATCGTATTCTGTTTACCAACGTCTGATTTGTCCTTTCGTTTAGTCCATTAGAGAACGAACAATCCACTGCTGTAAAAACCAATGCTACTTTCTGTTTATTTAAATGTTGCTTAAACTGTGCCGAATTTATACCAGGATATTGATCTGATAAAACTAGTTTAATACTTCCCTCTTTTTCTACTTTCTTAATTAAATTTATGAAATCCTTTGCCACTTGAGTCTTTGAAGTTGTTATGTAAGCGAATCTTGTAAAATGATCCACCGCCAAATGTAAGTATTTTTTTGTACTTTTATTGCCTTTGAACCCTCCTATTGTGTCTATAGACACTATTTCGAGAGGTTCCTTTGCTGGACCGAGTTGAGACAAAGGTGCTTTAAAGCAACCTATTCTTGATTTGTTTTTAATGCAAGTTTCACAAGATCTACAAGTCAATCTTATGTGTTTATACATATTTTTAAAATAAAATTTTTGGCCAAAAGTTAAAATTAATTGTTTTGTGCCTATATGACCCTGATCTACATGTACATCAGTAATAAGAGACTTTCCAAATTCTTCAGTGATCCATATTTTCTCTCTATTATTTAAAATTTTATAAATTATATCATCTTTAATAATGCATTTATCATCGACTTTTAACAATTTCTGATTTTCTTTGATATCATTCAATTTCAATAAATTTGAAGTTTTAATCACAGAATCATTATCTGTATCCTCGTGTGATTCCAGAACCGGATTTCTAGACAAACAATCAGCTTCTATATTGTCTTTACCCGGATTATATACAATTTCAAAATCAAAATGTGAAATATAATTCAAAATCTGCACTAGTTCCATATCATTACTTTTTTTTATGTTGAAATTTTCCAAGGGTCTGTGGTCCGTAAATACAAAGAACTTTTTTCCCAACAATTGAAATTGCCAATATAAAATGGCTTCTTTAATGGCTAGGCATTCTATAAAAGTGGCTTTCTTCTTTTTCTGAGCGTCTGTCAACTTTCTAGAAAAAAAAAAACCGACTTCAAGGAATTATCTTCCTGTGGCTGCTTCAATATTGCTCCAACTCCTTCAATACTTGCATCGGTGAAAATAAATATTGGGGCCTCTGGATCAAATATTGCCAAAGCAGGAACTGTACACAAATATTCTTTTGTCGAATTAAAACTATTCCTACACTTTTCAGACCAATCGAAAGATACCTTATTTCTTAACAAATTTCTCAAAGGATCCAGTAAGACAACATGATTTGGTATAAACTCCAAATAAAAATTAATCTTACCTAAAAATTGTCTAACTTGTGTTTTTGTTTTGGGTGTAGGAAACTTCTTAATAGCCATTAAATTATCATTTATTGGTTTAATCATATTGCTTCCAATTTCGTGTCCCAAATATGTTATCCTTTCCTGGGCGAACTTACATTTATTTTTATTCAATTTAAAACCTTGTTCATATAGTGCTTGTAGTACTTGCTCTACGTGATATACATGCTCTTCGTAAGTCTTAGAGAACACCAATATATCGTCTATATAATTTACTGTGAAAACATCTAACTTGTTTTTTCTTATCGCACCTGCTAGAACTCTTTGAAAAATAGCAGGAGCAGATTTCAAACCAAAGGGTAAACATTTCCACTGCCAGTGTCCGTGATGCGTCACAAAAGCCAACTTGTATCTATCCTTTGCACGCACCGGAATCGACCAAAACGCCGAATTAACATCCAATTTTGAAAAGAACTTACAATTTCTGGCGCGTATAGTAAGATCATCTATCCTTGGAAAGGGCTGACTTTCTGGCACTACTATTTTGTTGAGCTCTTTAAAATCAATACACAAGCGTGATCTTTTTCCTTCTTCTCTTTTAAAAACCATGGTTACAGGAGCTGCATAAGGACTGCTTGACTCCTCTATTAAATTTGCATTTAATAAATCTTCTACTTGTTTCTCAATTTCTAATTTATCTTGAAAAGAGCATCTATAAGGTTTCTTTGAAATATATCTATTTTCTGTCAGTTTCACTGTGGCTTCATAATCCTTTACTGTTCCTATATCAAATTTTGATTTGGCAAAAATTATCTCATTTTTTTTTTTTATATTCTCCATTATATTAGTACTTATTTCATTAATGTTATTTTGCTTATCTAAATTTTTTTTTTTTTGTTTCTGTGATATAATCAAATTTTCATCCTGACAGAGCTTGAATTTTTTTATTGAATCTAATCCTAATAGAAATTCACAATCAATGCCTTGCTTAACAATGAAAAACTGAAAATCCTCTTCTATATTACAAATTTTAATACGTATTGTTACAATCCCCTCCGTTTTCGCTGTTCCAGCTACACCTTTAATGGTATCTCTCCCACCTATTATTTGTTTAATATTTCTTTTATCATTCAAAAATGTACTACTAACCAGAGAGACATTGGATCCAGAGTCATATAAACCAATTGCTGGGCAACCATTTGCAGAAATCTTAATTTTAATAAGTGGGAGGACTATTCGTTTTTTGCCTCCTCATGGCTTGCTACTACTTCCTGTATTTCATTATTATTTGTAACCTTGATATTTTCGTTTTTTAAGTTTTTAATTTGCCTATCTTTATTACGGCATGCACTTTCTAAGTGAAATCTATTTTTGAAACCTAACCTATCGCAAATGCTACATGGTCTTTTTTCATTTAGAATTCTCTTGTTTACATTATCATTTTTCGATTCGTTAATCTTACCAAATTGTTTTAATTTTGACATTAAGTTTTCTATATTTATAATAGATTTTCTATCTAACTTATTTTGGATAAAATTTGGTAAGCTAATTACAATCATATTAATTTGTGTGTTTATAGACAAACTATCATCCGCTTCTAACAATAATCTTCTTTTCTTTAACGCATATTCTAAAAGCGAGCCATTATAAAACTTAAAGTTATAAGCATACGTTATGTCTGTCCAAGACTGTGCAGAGAAAGTATCAATAAAGGCGTTATTCCATGCCTCCCAATTTAGCAAAGAGTTCTGCTTGACAAATACATTATACCAATCTAATGCAGATTTCTCTAAAAACAATCTTAATACTTCAGCGTATTTATTTTGGGCAATCCCCACTCTGTTACACTCCTGCACAAATAATTTAATCCAAACACTCGCATTTATATTTTCACCGTTGAATTTTTCAATCACTATATCCTTTATCAGGGAGCTTGTTTTTCTTTCAAATGTTACTGCTGACTCTCTGTTTACATTTGACTCTTGCTCTGTGGTAACCTCTTCCAGATATTCGTCATGTAACACAACATTACCTTCTGTGTCCAGATAAATATTCTCAAGTTCCTTAGATAGAGTCAGCATAACATTGCGAAATTTATTGCGAACTTTTAAACTTTTAACGACATTTTTCACAATTGGATTTTCAAAAAGATGTTTATGTTGAGCACTAGTCTGCTTATCTGCTGGAAACAAAAAACTTTCCTCTTGACCAAGCAGCTGAATTCTTTTCACTTTAACTACGGTGCTTCTCGTATCTGCACCAGCCTCCGAGACAAAATAAAACTTTGCTTTATTCTCCATTGTATTGATTTGTAAGTCGCTATTGATGGACTTAAATGGAGTGGAGGTTCGGTTTAAGAATCAACACGCATGATGCAGTAATCAACTGTAATAGTAGTGATATGTACACATTAACAAAGGCCCGAAATGTTACAGTAAGCGAGTAAACTTAAGACTAACCTGAATCAATACAATTGCCGATAGCAAACCTTTATCTACCTTCGTACGATAACATCAATGCTCTCAGCTCGGAGTCTTGTTACATACTGACTCTCACGCACGAGTCGACAAGCCGCGACCAAGCCAAGCTTGATAACCTTCAAGCTTACATGAATACCTTGTTTCAAAGTACATTTATCCTAAGCCCTTTCAAATAATTTCTGATTTTCTATTTAGATGTCTCGTCTAGTTTTCCAGAAAGCAATCAAGGCGTTGCTCTAACCATTTCTATATATGTTATATATAAATTACGTCTTGTGCATTATTTGTTTTTACATTGTTATGAATTATGTATTCTTGCCGAAAGACTTGAGCCAATATCACATGATCGCGTTTCCAACTTTTGTACGTACGTTAATTGCGTTAATTATTGAAAGTAAAAATACCGATTTGTGGCCCAACGTTTGTTTCCAGAACACAAGCACATTATCGTAAATAATGTTCTACATTAAACATTTAACAACTCACCTCGAAGTACATTTAAATCTTTTTCAAGTAATTTCTAATTTTCTATTTTGATGTCCCGTTTAGTTTTTTAGAAAACAATCAAGGCATTACTTTAACCATTTATATTAAGTTATATATGAATTACTTCTTTCACGTTGTTTTTAAATTGTTATGAATTATACGATTTTGAGGATAGATGTGAGCTGGCATTACTTGTCCGCGTTTCCAAATTTTGTACGTATGTTAATTGCGTTGAATTTTTGAAAGAAACAATTTGTGGTTTAACGTTTATTTCCAGGACATAAGCATATTTTCATAAATAATATTTTATTAAACACTTGATTGAACAACTATTTTCGAAGTACATTTTTATTAATTCTCTATAAAGTAATTTCTAATTTATTATTCAGATATCCTGTTTAATTTTCCAGTTAGCAATCAAGGTTATTTAGCTTTAAACATTTATATATATATGTATTATATATGAGTTACGTCTTTTATATTATTGATTGTTGTTATAAATTACACACTTTTGCGGAAAGATGTGTGATGCGATTGCCTGACCGTTTCTAAATTTTGATGTGTACGTTAAGTGCATTAAAGAATTAAGAAAATGGAAATTAAATTTTGTAGCCTAATGTTCGTTTCCAGTACAATGTTTTTCTTACATAATGAAAATCATAGTGACTATCACTATTTTTACATTATACGCGGTATATTTTTAATCATGGTTTTTCAAGAATATTTGTACTTTAAATATATTAAATATTATTGTGTTTTTCAATTTCATATTTTTTGTATATGTTTATTATGTGTACTCTCTTATATACACGATTTTCTTAATTATATAAATATATTGACAGTTTTTGTGGTAGAAATACAATATTATATTGTTTATACTTCAATTTGCATTGACGAATAACATTTGTATACATCTTTCTTTTTATTTGGATGTACATTTCTCATATGTATATACATTAATTTTCCAGGACTGTCCCGGAAACTGCCATTTGACATAAAATTTTTCCAGGTCAGTCCTGGAATCATACGAATGTCTCGGAATGCGTCAATAATTATCGGATAGTGTCTCGGAACAGACCATTTGACATATATATATATATATATATATATACATACATATATATATATATATATAGGTATATAAAACTTTTAACGTACACAATCAATCAAAGAATACACACATACATGTGCAGATATGAGTCTAGTGTAGACACACGCGTATAACTCTTTCTATATAAATGTGATAAAACTCGAGTATAGCATATATATATATATATATATATATATATGCATCTGCGGTGTAACTCGTTATCGACAAAATCATGAACATAAATGTGTGAGATTCTAAACTTAAGTGAACCTGATGGATATATATATATTTTAACATCTTTATTTAGACATATTATAACAGGAACAAATATCATCTTACAAAATTATCAACTATGTAACGGTCGCTTTTCGCGAGCTCGGAATAATTCGGTCGGGATCAGGGCTCGTAAAAAGGGTGAGACAACGAACGTAACGGTTATCGGTAACAAATGTAATTTATTAATTTAGGTGTCTGTATGTACAAGTGTTCGTGTGTGTGCGTGTGTGGGTGTGTAACGCCGTTAAAGCCCGTGTATTATGCGGGTCTTTAAATCGCTTCGGAGTGTTTACGTCGCCCGCTAGACGCGGGGTCGGTGCGGCGCGCGGGGCGCTCGGTGTTGTCGCGGCGCGAGTCGGCGCGAGTAGAAAAACGCGTCAGCTGAGAGCGGCCGCTCTCTTCGATATATCGAAGAGAGCGCAATCGAACGGCGCGCGTATGAGTCGGCCGCTTTGTCGGCCGGATTTCGCGGACCGTGATTTCGGCGTGGACGCGACGAATCGGCGTGTCACGGCCGTCCGTATGAGTGGCGGGGGGAGGAACGCACTGACGGTCGAGAACCCTCGACGAAGGCGGCGGAGCTCCACCCGCTGACGTCAGCGCGCTGTTTGCGGGGTGCGGTCGGAACCCCGGACTCCCGAGAATAGCTCGGGGGAGACAGAGTACCCTCTACCTCGAAGTCGGGGGACGGTGGAGGCGGAAGCCGGAAGTTTGGAGCACGGAGATTATCTCCGCAGAGGCAGCGTACGCGTCTACCTCGGTCTCTTTTTCCGGGCGGAAGGATTCTCCGATACGACGGAGTCGGAACGGTATCTGAGAGAGCTCTTATCGCGAGCTCTCTTTTTATATGGATCGAGTAACGGGATCGGAGGCTGGATCGAAGGAGAGGGAGTGGGGGTGATGATCCTCGGCTTATTTCGGCGCGCGTCGGACGTTTTCGGGGAACCGTGTTTAACGGTTGAATAATTAAATGTGGCGCTCAGCGCCTGCTGCCCTGCCCGGCCGGTGTTCGCCAGGCGCAGCCTTCCGACGGATGGACGGTCGGGAACGACGCGGGGGCGTCGTTACAACTAACAATAGTTTAAGACCGACTCGAATATCGAATATAGCTTAAAAATGCATGTATGTGTGCGATTCACAAGCATACTGTTAAAATGAATAATTAACGAACAAACTAGACTTAAATTATTAATATCAAGTTCACCTCAATATATATATTTACTAATATTAAAATGGTTATAACAACAAAGGAGAGTTCACACATACATGTATCTACATTAATTAGCGAACAACGATATTGATACTTTAACAAGGGTAATAACACAATAATATTTGTAGCCAATGTCATACAATTTAACGGTTTATTTCAAACGACAATAAACATACTTAATTACACAGTCTTAACGCTCTAAAGTACACGATAATAATAACCTGTTTTCAATCTAAAACTCAAAACATCTTTAGAAATACAAATGTACTGCGCGAATATTCTAAGAAGTCAGCAAATATACCGAGAATGTTTATATTTTCGCGACACGTGTCTCATCGATAGTGGTCCACGTATGACTATCGAAAGACTGGGGGTAGCCCAAAAAATGTATATAACCGCTCGCAAAGAAGTATCATAATCATTAAGAATCCAATTCAGATCGATAAACTCATTCAGAACATTCAGAACAGAATCGTCATATCGAGATCATATTGAGAAACCAAAGCACACTAGCTTCTAGATACTATTCGCATTAATTAAGATAATTAAACAGTTACATTTGTACACATAGCGATACTTATAAAAAATATATATATATACGTGTTATAATAAAAATAATAGTAGTAGTTATAACTTATTTATTCATATCTGCAATTATCCAGCGTCCACAACATATCATCGTAAGTATTTACAGTATATCTAATTCATTCTCTCTCTCACAGTGAACATTTTGAAGTCTCACGATCACATTTCAATTAACCATTCTGTTGTAGCCCTAAAAGCTATAACTATAATTATTAAAATCACTTAATATAATTATTATTATTTTGTATATATTACACAAAAATAAGTAAGACGCATGCTTGCAAAAGCGCTGAGGCAATAAGAATTTCGACAAGCATACGAAATCCGAAAAACGAGACTAACGCTGAGTAAGCACTGCGCTAATTAAGAAATTACCAAAATCGCAAGCAAAGCGTTCCATTAACCTCCTTCGCTTGCAACTAGTAACCCAATTATTAGATATAAAAAGGACCCTAAGACAACTCTCGAGGTCCCAGTCAAGCTGCAGTAAAGCGCAAGTACGTTAATAACAAACCACGACACGATTGTGAACAAGTGATCTACGCAACAACTGTGTAAGCATACTTTATTTTGCGTCATCCCAAGACGCTCATATACTTTGTACAACTGACTATTTATTTTAAATATATTGTGAAACCACAAACGGAAGTGAAATTCCCTCTGACGTTCCCGAGCTTCCTAGTTCTAATTCGGTAACGATCCCTTAACTATCCTGTGCCTCACAAGGGCATAACATAATTTGGTGGCAGCGGTGGGATCTACCGAAGGATCGTCTTGTGACAAGGAGTGACAAATACTTCCGAAAATCAGTTGACAAAATCAATCACGAGAACTGTCACCGTTAGTGATAAAACAGTGAACGTACGAAACGCCGAGAGCCATCGCCGTAAAAACGACGACCAACACCGTGGGACCACCATTGACGAGACAGCACCGCCAAGCTGCAGACCGCCACAGCATCCACGGAACCTGGGACCACCACACTAGCCGCTGATACGAAATACATCGAAAATGCGAACTGTACTACTGCTGTAAGTGCGAAACTAACTATTATAAAAATACTCTTGTAAGGGAGAAACCCCTCTAGCGTCGAGAAATAAGCCCGAAGTTACTCAATGTCGGAACGACCTAAAAAACGCGTCTCATTTAAGCCACGATTCTGGAGCGGACCAGCTCAACTTAATCGTAGATTCGGTTCCGTAACACCCGTACAAGTAGCCGAGGAAGCGGTACGCGACATTCGCGATAACGTACGCACAAATTTAGATAGACGTTACTCGGACGCTAGCTCACCAGAACCAGGTGCCGAACCTATCAAGGAAAACGTACGTCCTTCTAATTTAGACGAAAGAAGACGTCCCTCGGATCGCGCGTCTTCCGAGCGAATTTCGGTTAGGAGAAACTATTCCCCCGTATCAGTCGACGATAGCGTTTTAGGCACGCAAAGCGAGGACGACATGAGACGAAACCTTCCGACGCGGAATGCCCCCCCTGAAGATGTCGACAGGGAAATCGAACGCTTACGATCAATAATCGACGGTAATGCCGCCGCGTGTTATGCAGACGCCGGACGTCCAGTTTTCAGTCCAAAAAACGACCTACTTGTTGAACTCATACAAGGGCAACGCGAAATGCGGAACGAAATAGACCGATTACGCACCCAGATGCGTGACCAGCCCACGAATAACCGAGAGACACAACAAACGTCGAACCGACACCACTTAGAAAATGCGCGAAATACAGACCGTGACCTCGACACGACCTATACGTACGGAAGATCAGGAAACGACGTTAGGAACCGACGAAGTCTCCCTTCAAGGTATCTGGCCCTAAAGGAAGCACGCGCCATGATCCCCGAATTCAATGGGACGCCTCATAAACTCAAAAAATTTTTAAATGCATGTACTTACGCCATGAAAAAAATTCACCCCGAGGACGAAGAATCCTTAATTCAAGAGGTCTTATTCACAAAACTAGACGGAAAAGCCATGCAAGACTTTGAAACGCACGATATTCAAACATTCGAAGAATTAAAGGAACAATTAGAGTCATGCTATAAATCCAAACGCAGCACGACGAGCCTACAATTAGAGTTCAATTCACTAAAACAACAACCAAACGAAAGCACACAAGAATTCGGTCAACGCGTCGACCTATTAGCAATGAAACTATACGACTCAATAACTGAGGGAAAGGGCTACACCCCGGAAAATAAATGTGGAATACAGCAAACCATAAAGGAACAAGCACTAATAAATTTCCAAATAGGGTTACGCCATGACCTTAAAATCCTCGCACGGGCGCAACGCTTTAAAACTCTACAAGAGGCAATAACCGGCGCCGGCGAAGACGAAAAACTCCTCGAGACCCCTAGGGCCGCGGATAAGCAAACACACGAATCAAAGTATTCGCAGCATCCGCATGCATCGCGGATCCAATGTCACAAATGCGGAAAAAACGGACACTACGGACGCGACTGCCGCAGTAGCTTCAAGTTCGCGCTACCAAAACCGGAGAAACGATCGCAAGTAAACGCGATCATTAAGTACTGTAATTATTGCAAGAAATCCGGGCACAACCGCAACGAATGTTGGAAATTAAACGAACGACCAAAAAATAGCGGATATAAAAAACAAAACGAAGACCTAAAATCACACTCCAAATATACACGCGAGCAGCGCGAATCGCATCGTCAACGAAAACAGAGCACCGACTCTAATAGCGGCAGCGAAGACGAAAGCAAAGACAAGAAAAACCCGCCAAAAAGGGCGCTAGAATACCGCGTCGCACACATAAAAGGCGAACCAGGATTACCTACAGTAACACTACCCATACGCGAAGCAAAACAAGGGAGGGTAAAAATGATGTGCGACTCAGGAGCAACCACTTCATTAATAAAATTAAAGGAATTAAAAGATGATACTTTAATCCATGAAGACGATATTTCACTCACCGGAATAACGGGACACAAGGTACACACCATAGGAAAGATAAACGCTACAATCAAGATAGGTGACCATAAAATAAAACACGCGTTCTACGTGGTAAAAGACGATATGCCCATCGAAAACGACGGAATCTTAGGATTCGACTTCCTACAAAAACATTCCACCGTCTGCGATTTCGAGAAAGCACAGTTAAGGCTAGGGAAAGGTATCTTAAACCTACACTCCACTAGCAAGATTACTTTAAAACCTCGCTGCGAAACCATAATTAGAGCCGCGACAAATATAAATAAAATAGGCATAGTTCAAGCAGCAGAAATCGCCCCCGGTATATACATCGAAAATGCGCTAGTAGAACCGATCGACTTCACTTGCCCGATCAGTATGATAAACACGACAGACGAGGAGGTCGAAATAGAAACACCAACAGTGACCATCGAAGAAATCGAACGAGACACTACAACCGGGATAAACGCAATAATTAGCGACAAATTAACCAAGCTAGAAGAACCACGGAAGAACCGCGTTTGCAAATTATTACGAACCGACCATCTAAACAATGAAGAACACAGGGCACTTTTAAATATCTGTGAAGAATACCAAGACATATTTCATGTAGAAGGGGAACCCTTAACGTGCACCACCACAATAGAGCACGAAATAAATACGCGTTGTAATACTTCACCCGTAAATATAAGACCATATCGCTTACCCGAAAAACATAAAACCGAAGTAAGCCAACAAATAACCGAGATGCTAAAAGCAAAAATAATAAGGCCGAGTATGAGTCAATGGAATGCACCCTTACTAGTTGTGCCTAAGAAGATGGACGCATCCGGACAACCTAAACTTCGAGTAGTAATAGACTTCCGAAGACTGAACGATCTAACCATAGGCGATTCATATCCTCTTCCGAATATTACTGACATATTAGATCAGTTAGGCAACGCCAAATATTTTACCACGCTGGATTTGGCCTCAGGATATCACCAAATTCCAATGGCCGAAAAAGACAAAAATAAAACCGCATTTTCAACACCCCACGGACACTACGAATTTAATCGAATGCCGTTCAGACTAAGAAATGCGCCAGCAACTTTCCAGCGGTTGATGAACTCCATACTCAGCGGAATGCAAGGGCTCAAATGCTTAGTTTATTTAGATGACATCGTCATATACGGAGCCAGCCTAGAAGAACATAATAAACGACTCAAGGAAGTACTGCAACGACTCCGAAAGAATAACTTAAAACTCCAACCCAATAAATGTGAGTTCCTACGAAAGGAAGTTATATATCTAGGCCACATAATAACAGAAAATGGAATATCGCCAGATCCCTCGAAATTAACGGCAATAAAAGAATTCCCAAGGCCCGAAAAAGTAAAGGACATACAGTCATTCATAGGCCTTGCCGGATATTACCGAAAATTTATAGAGGACTTCTCAAAAATCGCCAAGCCATTAACAAAGCTGACAAGAAAGTCAGAAAAATTCGAGTGGACCACAGACCAACAAAACGCCTTTGAAACATTAAAAGAAAAACTGATGACTGCGCCAGTGTTGCAATATCCCGACTTCGCACAAGAATTTATAGTGACTACCGATGCTTCCAATTACGCTATCGGAGCAGTGCTATCGCAAGGTAAAATAGGTAATGATCGCCCCATTGCTTACGCAAGCAGAATTTTGTCACGAGCAGAAAAACATTATAACACAACTGAAAAAGAGCTACTCGCAATAATATGGGCCGCCAAACATTTTAGACCATACATATACGGCACGAAATTTAAAATCGTGACCGATCATAAACCATTAATATGGCTATTCAACGTCAACGACCCCGGATCGAGACTGATTCGATGGAGGCTCAAGTTAGAAGAATACGATTACGAAATAATACACAAGGCGGGTCGAGCGAACGCAAACGCTGACGCATTAAGCCGTAATGTAATCCGAGATACAAGCGAATCGGAAAAGGAGCAAAAAATACATGCAATAGAAGTAAACAACACAAGCACTGAAAATACTGAAAATTATACGGAAGAAGAAAGGAAACAATTATTACATGAATATCACGACGCCCCCATAGGAGGACATCAAGGTGTCGAGCGAACTTTAAAAAGAATTCGCCTAAAACACGATTGGCTCGGAATAACAAAAGACGTCGAGAAATATATAGCTAAATGCGAATCGTGTCAAAAAAACAAATTGTCACGAAAAACTAAAATGCCTTTAATAATAACAGATACATCCACTGCACCATTCGAGAAATGTGCATTAGATATAGTCGGACCACTAACAGTAACCACGAAGGGAAACAAATATTTGCTAACATTCCAAGATAGTTTAACAAAATATAGCGAAGCAGTACCAATCCCAAACCAAGAAGCGAACACGGTCAGCAAGGAATTTATTACAAAAATCGTTCTCAAACACGGGACGCCAGAAAAAATCCTTACGGATCAAGGAACAAATTTCCTCAGTGAAATATTCAAAAATACATGCAAGCTGTTAAAAATAAACAAAATACAGACAACTGCATATCACCCTGAAAGCAACGGCGCACTAGAACGATCACATCGCACGCTGGCAGAATATTTACGACATTACATTAACGAAGACCAAACCGATTGGGATGAATGGATACCGTTCGCAATTTTTTCTTATAACACCACACCACACACAGCAACAGGATACACGCCCTTCGAACTAATATATGGACGACAAGCAGAATTACCGACTGCACTAACGAAACCCCCAAGGCTAACATATAATTACGACGATTACGCACAAGAGATGCGAGAAAGAATACGAGCTACCAATCAACAGGCAAGGGAACATCTAAAGGATAAGAAAATTAAAGCCAAACAACAATACGATAAAGAAACAAAAATAACAAAATTTAGAGTAGGCGACAAGGTACTGGTCTACGACGAGACGTTACGACGAGGACGATCAAAGAAACTCGAATCATTATGAACCGGACCATACGTCATACTCGAAAGGAACTCAGACGTAAATTATACAATAAAAAAAGGAAGAAAGACTATACGTATACACGCAAATAAACTCAAACAATTTATAGAAGCATAAACGAACTGTATTATTACAGGATGCTTACTTGCTGGAACAGCAAGGTACTCGCAAGGCCCCACGACGACAAGGATCGCCCATATAAAATACACGAATTTATTCACAACCCAGGCCTACATTTTGAAAAAATCGGAAAATTACATTATACCGAAGGAACATGGAAACTTGTAATTAAATTAAACTTAGAAGAACTAATGCAAAGGTACGAACAAATAGAAGAATACGTACAACAGCACCAACTGAAATGCGACACACTGAAGTTCCACGTTCAGTATCAAAAGGACGCATGTACTAGCTTCGAGACCATCACAAATAAAGAAGCTAAATATCTGAAGAACCTCATGACACAAATCCAAACGGTTTACAGACCGCCGACTAACAAACGTCGAGGATTAATAAACGGAATAGGAACAATAGCGAAAACATAATTTGGAACGATGGACGCAGAAGATGAGGAACATATCAACCAACAACTCGAGCTACTAAACGACAACCAACAAACGATGCAGCATGCAATAAAAACCCAATTAAAGGTAGTAAACGCAACGATAGCACACATAGAAACGTTAGAAAATATAGTTCAACGAAACGAAAATCTATTACGCAAACAAGTACAGGCATTTTTCGAACGCGAAGACATTTCTGAACATTTTGCGATAACCACTGCGGTCATTACAGAACTAATACGCGACGCAGAAAATGTACTAGATTACCTGACACACATACAAAAAGAAACAATACAACTAAAATTAATGCCGGTAGATATAATAACCGCGCATTTAAAGGAAGCGGTACACCAAATACCGCAAGGTTCATATTTCCCGTTCTCAATACATGCCGAGAATTGGTTACAAATAGAAAAATACATGACAGTAAGCGCATATTGCGATAAAACAAAAATTTTCACCATCCTTCATTTTCCGCTAATAACAAAACCTACGTACGATATCATAAGAGTAGTAGCGCTCCCTATTCCGGACCATAACGCGATAATGTCAAGCACAGAAATAACAAACGAACTACTCGCGTTAAATAAGGAAACGCTAACATACGTACTAATAACAGAAAACGTGTTAGAAAAGTGTAAAAGGAACAACTACGATTATATATGTCTAAAGACACATCCAATATACCGTATAAACGCGAACGCCCCGTGCGAAATACAAATGTACGAACAGCGACAACAGTATCATAACAATTGTAAAATAAAGCGAACTATTGAAAGAAAAGCAGTCTGGATCGCATTACACCAGCCAGGCACTTGGTTATATTCAACCACCACTGACCTGCAAGTAATTATACAATGCAACGGACAACATGAGTACAGAGAAACAATAAGAAATACGGGACAAATAACACTACAAGGAAAATGCAAATTGACAACCACAGAAATGACGATACAAACAAGAAACACAGTTTTCGAAACAGAAACGGAAACGTACCTACCAGAATTAAACATAACACTATTACGCGATCTCAAAACTAACAACAATATAACGTTAACAGACGTCACAGAACACGAAACTGAATTAACAGAATTAAGAGCCAAATTACACACGATAAATAATAACTTGGAAAACAATGAGCAAAGGTTTTTCACCAAAAAATACTTTCTATACCCAATGGCAACCAACGGAATAATCCTTACCGTAGTAATAGCAATAATAATTTATATAACAAAAAAAACCAGGAAAACCGTATACAAACCAACAATACCAAGACCAAAACCAATATTAAAACGTAGTCTAAGCACGCGATATTAGAAGTAAGAACAAAAATTGTAAAGCATTGTAAATATCGCTATAGAACTAAGAAAACTACGTGCCTCGTTTTCTTTTCTAACGGGGGAGGGATGTTATAGCCCTAAAAGCTATAACTATAATTATTAAAATCACTTAATATAATTATTATTATTTTGTATATATTACACAAAAATAAGTAAGACGCATGCTTGCAAAAGCGCTGAGGCAATAAGAATTTCGACAAGCATACGAAATCCGAAAAACGAGACTAACGCTGAGTAAGCACTGCGCTAATTAAGAAATTACCAAAATCGCAAGCAAAGCGTTCCATTAACCTCCTTCGCTTGCGACTAGTAACCCAATTATTAGATATAAAAAGGACCCTAAGACAACTCTCGAGGTCCCAGTCAAGCTGCAGTAAAGCGCAAGTACGTTAATAACAAACCACGACACGATTGTGAACAAGTGATCTACGCAACAACTGTGTAAGCATACTTTATTTTGCGTCATCCCAAGACGCTCATATACTTTGTACAACTGACTATTTATTTTAAATATATTGTGAAACCACAAACGGAAGTGAAATTCCCCCTGACGTTCCCGAGCTTCCTAGTTCTAATTCGGTAACGATCCCTTAACTATCCTGTGCCTCACAAGGGCATAACAATTCATACGAAATTTAATCTTATACTAACAAGTGAAGTGACTTAACCCTAACAACCAAGTACGTATAATAAATTAATTATTAACATAGTACGCTAACACTCGACGCGACTCCGCGACTCTCGAATCTCTTCTGCGTCCGTCGATACTCGCATCTTTCTACTGTCGCTCCACTCGTCGAGCTATCTCCTTATTGCATGATATTTTCAACCTAGAAAATAACCACAAGCTCAGACTGTTACATGTATATATATACATCTCAATTATTATTTAGGAAGATTTTACACTTATCTGATAATAATTCGGTCTTCCATTAATATTTTTATTCCATCTACCGCGCGCCTCTTACAGGGCGTCGCACGGCTCTTATCCTTCTGAGCGCCTCTAAAAGGGCGAGCTATCCTTGACATTAGCTCCTTTTCTGTACCCATCTCTCGGAGAGCGCCTCCATAAGGGTGAACTTCTATCCATTCACAAGGTCACGCCTCTCTCAGGGCGATAACCACATCCATCTCAACCTGTAATTAATGAAAGACAGAATCAATTAATGTCAATTAAGAACTAATCTCGCATCAATAATATTAATTTTACTAATAACTTAATAACAGGGTACTAACTAGTGGGAAACTAACAAAGAAAATGAAGTTTAATATATCTCATGCATTTTCTTGCAATTTAATAGAAACATGGGACGTGGAAGAAGAGCAGGAAGGCTCACCTAATAAAGCGATTAAACCGGGCATTATATACCGGATATTTCTCCCGTGTATGCCAGACGCGGCCACTATCTGGGCAAATTCAATTGTTGATCGACCACCTCACTAGTAGGGAGAACGACGCCGACATTTCGGAACCGGAAATCGTATTTAAATCACTGGCACGGAAACGTCCCCGCGTCAAAAATATTGTAGTGTTACCGCGGACATTCCGCTTAGTAGTGAGACCTCAATCCGAACGATCCGAGGCCCATACAACTCATCTGGCGAATGATCACTCGCCACTCGACGAATCGGAACCGGAAATCGTTTTCGAGTCAATAAAACCAAGAGAGATCAGTCGTACTCTCTCTGTTAAAAATCATGCTCCACGGCTTCTAAAAATTATAATCAAGCCTCCCCGAAAGCCTGAAATTATAACGTTACAATAAATATATTATAGTTATATAAAACACAGCTAACATTATTCTATTATATAAGTACCACATCAGTAATATAGCAAATAAGAGCTCGCGTACTCACTACTCACATTTCCCCCTCTCATTTTAATCAAAAATATACATTCTATCCATCCGCTTATAAAATTTTCTATTTTTATAAAAAATAAAATTCAAGCGTCCTAGATAAGATTAACGCGTTCTCCTTTACTCCTGACCACGCGTGTTCTACCGCTCGGCCTCGCTAGTCAGGTGTCTCATCGCGTACTCGTAAAGGCGCGCGAACGCGTTAGAAAATACTTACCCCCAGGACGTGACATTCGGAACAGGTTGTGGTTCTCGATAAGAGCAGCCACGTGTTTTGATTCTTCTTGATTAAGGTAATCCAAGCGAAGGAGCTCTCGAATAGCTGAGACTCGCTCATCGGGGATCGTATTGGTAGCGGAGGAGATAGCATACAGTTTACATGACTCGAGTGATTCTTCGTCTGAATCTTCTCCATGGGCTTGACCGATTTCTTGTAGCTCCACCGTGAGTACTACTAGTTCGCGGTCTGTGTCGCTCGCGTTTATTACTTCGAGGTAAGCTTTCCCATCGTGATTAGTTACTACCGCTTCGCCGAGGTACACATCCTTGCAGACTCTAAGTCGCGGGATGTAACCGGTCTTAACATCGGGATTTTTCACTCGAACGTAGAAAATCGAACGCGATCTGGCGGGTATTACTACGGTTTCCCGCTGCGAAAATGGAACTCGTATTCCCTGCCATAAAACGGACTGATCTTTAAAATCGATTCTACTGGCGTCCCGTAGGAAGTCGGATCCTAGGATGCCTTCCTGCGAGATAGGAAAATTATTGGGTACTGTAGAGGGTAACCCATATAAACTATTTGTGCGGACCCGAGGGTTTTGATTTTCCCATTTGTTATACCACTAGGGTATAGGGTTTCGTCCTTCCGGACATCTACCTCGGGGTGTAGGTTACGTATCTTAATTAAATTAGGGGCGGCTCCCGTATCCACTGATATGCTGGCCGTATTTCCACAGTTCTGTTTATTATGAAATAGTTCTCGTGTAGTTTTGAGTATGTACATTGTCTTTCCAAAGAGTTCTCACGATGAAAATAATTAGAAAATTTGTTAAACAATTATTTTACCCGAAAAGCTCATATTTTCGAATATAGAGGTGATATGCTGGCCGTATTTTGACAGTTCTGTTTAATATAAAATAGTTGTCGTGTAGTTTTGGGTATGTACATTGTCTTTCCAAAGAGTTCTGACGGTGAGAATAATTTGAAAATTTTTTAAACAATTATTTTACCCGAAAAACTCCTATTTTCGAATATAGAAGTGATATGCTGGCCTTATTTCGACAGTTCTGTTTATTATGAAATAGTTCTCGTGTAGTTTTGAGTATGTACATTGTCTTTCCAAAGAGTTCTGACGATGAAAATAATTAGAAAATTTTTTAAACAATTATTTTAACCGAAAAACTCCTATTTTCGAATATAGAGGTGATATGCTGGCCGTATTTCGACAATTCTGTTTATTATGAAATAGTTCTCGTGTATTTCTGGACATGTACATTGCCTTTTCAAAGAGTTAAATTGTTTCAGCAACTAAATCTGCCCACTCTTCTCGCAATTTCCAATATCTTTTTTTTGTGTCGGATGGCGTACCATTTTTCTTGCGATATTACAAGATTAATATCAATCGAGATAGAATTAGTCTGAGTATCTATACTCTGATTTACACATTATGTTACATTGAAATGGTTATTACTTATAAAGGTGGTCAATTCTTACTCTCGAATATCAAATGTTTTTAAAATATAATTCGTTTTCGAAACCATGACTACTGTTATTAACGATCCTATGAATATGTTTTGGTGTGATCCTCGATTCTTTATCTGTCATCAGTTTAGTAATTAACGTTTTATTAACTTTATCGAAAGGTGAAAGAACGCGCCCTTTATCATCAACAGTACAACATTGAGCATATGACAAAATTTGTTGAAAAATAATATTATCGTATGATAATTTGTCCATTTTTAAAGAGATTTTTTGTCTTTACGTTCTTCTTTTTTTATTGTGCGTAAATGTTACAATGTTTTGTAAAAACGAGCAATGTAAATTTGTGGAAAAAGAATCGCAAGCGATGTCAAGAATGAAATTTGGTAAATAAATTTTTTTATTTAAATGAGCAGGTGGCAGAAAAATTCAATTACGCGGATGACGAGTGTGTTCAAGCAAAGCGAGAACCTTTACAATTAAAGGACAGATACGAAAAAAGAGGTCGGATAAATAAGAAAGGATGAAACTATGCAGAATATAAATTGCAAATAATGTGAAAAAAAATTCCGACCAATACAACACAAGAGCGTAGTTCATATCAATAGCAGCATATAGGCGAAGTCTTATATGCTACTTGTGCTTTACACGAAGCGAGAAACAGTTGCATCAATGACGCTTGGTTCGTGCGCTTTGGTTTTGCTGAGTATAGTAGTGGGGATGCGTAGGCGTGCGATTGTTTCTCGCTTGCGGCGCTGTCGCAATTATTTCTCGTTTGGTATAAAGCAGGAGTAGCACATGAGACTTCGCTTATATGCTTCTATTGATATGAACTGCGCTCTTGTGTTGTACTTGTCAGAATTCTTTTTGAACATTGTTTGCAATTTATAGTTGCATAGTTTCATCTTTTCTCATTTATCCGATCTCTTTTTTCGTATTATCTTTCATATTATCTTTCCTTTAATTGTAAAGGTTTTTGATTTGCTTGAGCTCGTTCGTCATCCGCGTAATTGAATTTTTCTGCCATTTGCTCATTTAAATAAAAAATTTATGTGCCAAGTTTCATTCTTGACATCGCTTACAATTCTTTTTCTGCAAATTTACTCGTGTTTACAAAATTTCGCAAGATTTACGCACAATAAAAAAAAAGAAGAACGTAGAGACAAAAATTCTCTTTATAAATGGGCAAATTATCGTACGATAAAATTATTTTACAACAAATTTTGTCAGAAGCTCAATGTTGTACTATTCATGATAAAGGGCGCATTCTTCCACCTTCCAATGAAGTTTATAAGACAATTTCTAAACTGATGGCAGATAAAGGATCGAGGATCACGCCAAAACATATTCATACGATTGTTAATAACAATCGTCATGGTTTCAAAGATTTTATTTTAAAAACATTTGATATTCGAGAGCAAGAATTGACCACCTCTATAAGCAATAACGATTTCAATGTAACAGAATGTGTAGATCATAGTACAGATACTCAGACTAGTTTTACCTCGATTGATATTAATCTTGTAATATCGCAAGAAAAATGGCATGCCATCCGACCCCAAAAGAAAATTTATGGTAAACGTATGTATTGGAAATTGCGAGAAGGGTGGGCAGATATAGTTGCTGAAGCAATTTGGGTACAACATCATCTCGATTGCGTGTTTGTTTTTAAAAATAATAACGTCTACCGAAGTGCAATTGCAAAATATTTCTTGACATTTGAAGGATTTTGTTGCGAATGTAGCGCGAAAATTTGCGGTAACTTGATAAAGGAACCGGCAAAAAATGTCGATGTTAATCTCAAATGTCATATTAATGGCATTAGACATAAAGCTCATTCTGGAAAAAAACGAAGACAATTGAGAGGCGCACGTCGTCTCCAAGTTGCTGACTTTCTCATTAATACGCGCGCAGATGCCGTGACTTCGTCGAAAAGAAGCTGGACGTACAAAGAAATTTGGAGATAAAAACCCACCGATTTTGCCGAGTAACGAAGTTATTCGAAAAGCCAAAGAACAGCGATTAGATAAATACGGTTTAAAATTCGCAAACCCTGCACTGAATTTATTAAAAACTGCTGAACATGGTATGTTCGTTGGGTGCATACATTACGTCGCATTGCTAAAATTTAACTGTGTTTATTGGCGGCCTGAACAATTGCAGATATATATATCCCGGTGTCGTAAAGATCCAAATGCAATATTAGCTATTGATGCTACGGGCGGTATTGCGAAGCGTGATAAATTACATGAGCCACACATTTTCCTTTATCAGTGTGTACTCGTGACAAAGGAAGGTAGCATGCCCACGTTCCAGATGGTTTCAGCCGATCAACGGTCTCTCATTGTGGCTAATTTTTGCGCCTAATTCTTGCTATGAACGCACCAATCCCACCTATCGTCGTTACTGATTTTGGTTGGTCATTATTAATTGCGGTAGCAGAAATATTTGGCAAATGCTCAAGCTTTAATGATTACTTACAAAAGTGTTATAATGCTATTGTAAACAAATCGACTTTATTGCCATCTACTTTTATGAGGTTAGACATATGTCACCTTTCGGCAATGATTACGCGGTGGCCAAGTCTGAAAGGAAAGGATAAGTGCTTAGTACGGCGATTTTATAAACGATGCATTGGAAAAGCTAGTCAAATTTCAAACTTAGAAGATTTGTCGTACTTTATAGAATCGATTCTCGTTGTTTCTCTCAGCAAATGTATTGGATCAAATGTAAATAACGAGCCTCTGCCATCTGTTGAACGATTAAAGTTTTTAAATGATAAAATAAAAGGAGTACAATTGAAAAATAATGATGATGAGATTAATGCCGAAACCGATGAAGAAAAAGAATTCGATGCAGAAGAGAACCCCGAAGAAAATGAAATCGTGAATGTAGGCTGGAAATTGTGGAGTGATCATTTATATAACGCAGCACTGGATATTGCTGATCAGTCAACTGACGGCGATATGATCAATGCGTGCTATAATGTAGACTTCGCGAAAAAGTTGAAAAGACACTTGCTTTCGTATGTGCCACTATGGACCAACATTATGGTGCCGATCTTCTGAGCCTGATTGGTCGACGGCGGCGCGGTGGGGCAGCCGAACGGCGATTGGCCGGCGGACCGAGAGTGGGGAGTCCAGCGCCACCAAGGGTATATAAGCCATAGCCAAGAAGCATCGGGGAGTCATTCGCTTCTGAAATACGGGAGAATGTACTTCGCAGAGGCTTAAAACACTTCGGACACGCAATTCTCGGCCTAAGGGAATGTACGGTGGTAAACGCAATTAGTATCGCGAGTGTAATGTTACGCGCGGTCTACCTACCGTTAACGCGATCATAAATAATTGTAAATCCGTACTCGGGATTATCACTAAGCCGGTAGAAATAACTGTAACTGTGATATACGTACCTGTGATGTAGTGTAGCGATCCTTTGTAACGCTCATCCTCGCGCAGTGTTCTGCAATAAAAAGAAATCTAATTATATTTCTATGAACAAAACTGTGTGTGTGTATTCACCCGTAAAAGCGTATCCCTCGAAGTTCCTCACGACAGACGTTGACAGTCCAGTTGATCCAAGTTGATGAACATCAATTCCACGGTGACCTGAAACAAATAAAAAGAACATTAATCAATGGTGAGCCTAAAAGGACAGAACGAGAAAGTATAAAACATACGTATCTAGTGTTGCGTCATACGACGTGATCGTTCCTGTCGAAGCGGCCATCTTGGAATCCTTTGTGACGCGCAATGGGCAACGGCAGACTACGTCATCCATCCCAGCCTGACGTGTAGCAGTGCCGGTGATCATCGGGAGGCAGCATCCTGAAATGGAAAAGAAAACAGAGGGTTAATAATAAAACATACCTTGGTATTTGTAAAGGTAAAACATCTGGCGACCACATCGAAAGGCGAACGTATTGCAGTCTGCGAACCGGTAAGTCTCTTCCTGTAACGTTAGGGGCCTCTGTCCGGTCACAGTTAAAGGAGTGATACTAATATGTCATTGCGGCGACCATCGCGATATCGTTGTTAGGCGAAAATTAATGTAGCTAAGCTCGGTATTAGTGAGAAAAGCGTGGCGACCGTGACAGCCAGCTTTTTCAAAAAAGCTGGATAAAAAATACGTTCCTGCAATAATAAACACGACACCACGGCAAATCGTGGCGACCGTGACAGCCAGCTTTTTCAAAAAAGCTGGATAAAAAATACGTTCTTACAATAATAATAAAAACGGTCACACGGCAACTAAGTAAAACGTGAAAACCGTGACAGTCGCGGAAAATCTCCCGCGATAAAGACATAAACGGAAGACATAGATCAAAACGGTTACACGGCACCACAGCAAAGCGCGGCGACCGTGACAACCAGCTTTTCCTAAAGTTGGACAAAAAATACATTCTTGAAAAAACAAAACGGTCTTAAATAAAATTATACTTCCGCAGTAACAAAATATAACCGCCACACGGCACCACCTAGTTGTCTAACAGAGTGGCGACCGAGACAATCGCGAAATAAAATTACGCGATAAAGAAATAAAACTAAAACTGCAATAATAAAAAAAAGGGGTCACACGGCACCACGGCAAAGCGTGGCGACCGGGACAGTTGCTAGCATTAAATATAATGACAAGTGTTGGCACCTTAAACCAACAATATAGATATTCGTTCTTGCATTAACGCGACACCAATAAAGCGTGAAAACAATAATAGTAAGTTCCGAAAATAGTACATAGTACTTAAACACAAAAGCGAAATACAAAAACAACGCGAACATTTAAGATACGCGTAAAAATAATAATCAAGGTGATTATAAGTCGAGTAATTAAAGTACCAAATATTAAACTATCGCAAATAAACCAAAGTAGGATTGATAAATTCGACTATTCGCGAAAAATCGTGATTATCGCGCACGGAAAAATTCCAATAGGTATTACCCAAACGCAAAATAAAATACCGATCAAGATTTAATAAATAAATCAGAGTCACTCAACACGGTAAATAAATGGATATCGACGATGATACAAATCGCGAGTTCAAAGGAGTTCAACATTTTCCTCCGTCGACACTCAGATCCGGTAAAATACGCGAACAAACGGGAAAACAAAACACGCCGGAGGAAAGTACAAACGGTAACGTCGAAACAAAAGAAGAATCCGAAAGAATAAAAGCTCTCGAACGAAAGATCGAAACCTTAATCAGCGCATTCAAAAACGAAAGGGGAACGACTATACGAAGCGACTCGCAAGATTATAGAAAGCGACGTAACAAACGCTAGCAAACCGAAACCCATCGTCATGCAACGAGAAGGAATTAGAGTTCCAAGGGGAAGCTGGATAAAAAGTCCATTCGATGAAATAAAATTCACCGGAAAAGGAGATGAAACGAATCCAATGAGATTCCTAAAAAAATTCAACACAATCGCAATATATGAGGATATCGAGGATAGAGATTTACTCTACTTCTTCGGAAAATGTCTTCGCGATCAAGCAGCGATATGGTACGAAATTCAAGATTTCTCGCACATCAACGAAGCCCGAGACAAGTTCAAACAACACTTTTGGGGCGAGAACCAACAAGCAAAATTTCGTGAAAGATTATACATGGGGAAATATAAGCCAAGCAAAACGTTACGCATGACGGACTATGCACTCGACCTCTCGAGAAAGGCAAAATTTCTAGAACCACCCATGGGAGATACGGAAATAATCAGATGCATTAAAAGGCATTTCGACAAGGAAGTCGCACGTGAAATAAAAACGGCAATAATCAAGAACATCTCAGAATTAACTGAATTACTAGAAGAGATCCAAGACGAAAAAGAAGTCTACGCGGAAACTCGAGCGAAGGAAAAAACACCAAGCAAATTCAGTGGCAGCTCAAGAAAATTGCAAGAGAATAATTTCCAAAATATAAAAACAAACTGGAATCAAAACAAATTCTCGAGAAACCAGAAGAAAGAGCAGAAAATGCTACCTTGGTACAGCAATGAGCAAGAATACAAAAAGAAAAAGAATCCCAAACCAATTGTGGAATTCCCAAGTAGCGAAAGCGATGAAGACCGGATAAACTCTGCATCGAAATCCAGAGCAGTCGTGAAACCAAATTCAGCCGAAACGAACAAATCTGCGAAGGAGACGAAGACAGCCGGTAAAAAAGGAATATCTGCGATAACAAGAAAGGGACATCAATCGTCGGAAGAAGACGAAGAGAAGGACGAAATCGTGGAGAAAATCAAAACGAAGAATCCTCGAAAGAAAAAATGCGAAGAAAAATAGGTGACTATAATGAGGACAAGAAAAATCCTTAACGACCTGGAAGAAGAGGAAAACGCAGACATCGATGAACCAAAAGCCAATCCGGTTATACCAATAACTGTAGGGAAAACAAAAATAAGTACCTTAATAGACACAGGCGCGGAAATATCGGTAATGTCACGCAATACCTTAAACCGACTCGTACAAGCGGAAGAAGCATTCGATAAAATTCCGATAAGGAAATGCAAACTTCGCGGAGCGTTCGGCGAACAGGAATTAACTATTGCATGCAAGATACAAATCCTCATGAAAATCGGCGATAGCAATGTACTACACGAATTTTACGTGGTAGATAAACTAGCTTACCCGATGGTAATAGGTAACGACGCTCTAAATAAATACAAGGCGTTAATTAAATATGGCGAAAATAAATTCAACGTGCAATTCGTCAACAATGCAATATCAGAAAAGAAAATCCTGTCAATCAAAATGTCTGATCTAGAAGGGGGCATGAGATTAAGGGAAATACTGAATAATCACGAAGAAGCTTTTCAAGAGGGAATTGGTTGCGTGAACCATTATAAACATCGTATAGAAATGATGGACGAGAAACTCTTCAAGAGAAAGCCATACCCGATTTCAGAGGTACATTGTGAAAGAGTCAAAAAATTAATCAACGAGTGGGAAGAAGAGGGTATAATAAAAAAAGCTGCAACACAGTTTATCAACCCGTTAGTCACCGTTGTAAAAAAATCTGGCGACCTACGAATTTGCTTAGACGCACGAGAAATCAATAAAAAAATGATCGGAGATCATGCACAACCGCCAACAATAGAAGAAATCTTCAACAGAATAGGGAACAGAAAATATTTCTCAATCCTAGATATTACACAAGCTTTTTGGCAAATACCTCTACAAAAAGATTCAAGAAAATATACTGGATTCATGTTTGACAATCAAACATATGTATTCAAGAGGATGCCATTTGGGTTAAAAACAGCAGGCGCATCATTTACGAGAGCGATGAACAAAGCATTGCAAAACGATATGCTGGACTACGTCATCGTATATCTCGATGATATTTTAATAGCCTCAAACTCATTAGAAGAACATTTACAGCACATCGAGACAGTTTTAAAGAAACTAAAAGATATAGACTTCAGAATGAATAGAGATAAATGTGAATTCCTCAAAAAAGAGATAAAATTCCTAGGACACACTTTCGACGAAGTGACCGCAAACATCAATGACGAGACAAAATACGCAATCGATTGTTTCCAGAGACCTAAAAACAAAAAGAGCGTTCAATCGTTCTTGGGCCTCGTAAATTGGGATAGAAGATTCATCAAAAACTTGTCAAGATTAACAAGACTACTAGAAAATCTCTTGAAGAAAGATGTCAAATTTTCTTGGAGCGACCAGGAACAAAAAACATTCAATGAAATTAAACAAGTTTTTAGAGACGCACCGACGTTATATCTAATAAAGCCAAAGTTAAGTTTCGGTATCGATGTTGACGCATCAAAAACAGGACTAGGCGCTAGACTGTACCAATACGACGAAAACGATAGCGAGAAGAAATATACAATCGCATACGCAAGTCGCAGTCTTAAAAACGCCGAGAAGAACTATACAATCACCGAAATCGAGTGCTTAGCACTCATATTTGCTCTAAAAAAATGGCATGTGATCCTTATGGGACGCAAAATCAAGATAAATACCGACCACAGGGCAATACAATTTATAAGCTCGTGTGCGAACGCGAGCGAACGCATAGCCAGATGGGTATCGTTTATGCTGGAATTCGACTTGGAGATCAACCATATCCCGGGAATCGAAAACGAAACCGCAGACGCTTTATCCAGACAATTCGCAAGCAATATTAATAAAGCTTCGATAGAAAACGAGTTTAAAGTTTGTCATATTTTAGAACGAGAAAACGGAGAAAATTCGCTAAAATGGTTCGATATGATTAAAACAGCCCAACTAAACAACGAAACGTTACAGTTCGCGATCGAAAACAACGACCCGAGTATGAAAATTCGCGAAGAATTAATACGCGCGGGGGAAAGAACGACCGAAAGAATAATCGTTCCTGACGAAATCGCGTGGGAGTTATTAGACTCGATACATAAATATTTAATTCATTACGGTACAGATAAAGTAATAGGTTTCGTGAAAAGACTATTTAAAATTAAAAACGTTGACCGTATAGCGCGAGATGTAGTAGCATCATGTCAAACGTGTATCGTGACGAAATACTATACGCGACCAACATGCGGACCTCAGTATTACGAATTACCGAACGACAAAGACAAAACTATCTCTCTAGATATTTTCGGACCTCTTCCGAGAACGCGAGACAGTAACAGATATATTATAGTCACGATGGATCAATTCAGTAAATTCGTGAAATGTTTTCCGGTAACAAACCAAAAAATCGAAACAATAATTGATACGTTAGAGAATAAATACCTAACGGGAATGGGTAAATCCGAAACAATTGTGACCGATAACGGGGGACAGTTTCTCACCGACAGATGGTCCAGTTACGCGGAAAGAACAGGTTTTAACATAAGACGCACATCGCCTTACAACCCTCAATCTAACCCGGTAGAACGAGTTATGAGGGAACTCGGACGAGTAATAAGAGCTTATTTCCATGATAAACACTCACAATGGGATAAAATTGTACAAAGATTTGAGAACACGACAAATTGTACTCAGCATTTCAGTACAGGCGAAACACCAAAAGACTTATATCCACAAATGGAGGATATTCTACAAATAGATCCTCAACTTCAACCTGAAGGAAACGAGGAATTCAACGAACAAGAAAAATTAAGAGAAATCAAACAACACCTCGCAAAGAAAGCCAACGATAGGCGTATTCAAGCGGAAAAACACGAAACGGCTAAGGAATACCAAATCGGGGACAAAATATGGATAAAACTCCACAGACGTTCCGATGCAAGCCGTAAAACCACAAGAAAAATCCACTTAGTTTACCAAGGACCTCACAGAATTCGTCAGATAATACGCAGAAATGCATACCTGATCGAACATCTGGACGGAACGGTAATAGGGACATATAACACTCAAATACGTCCACACAGAGATCCGTTACTAAAAAATCTCAACAACCATCAAGAAGATGAAGAGCAAGACGAAATAATGAACAACGAAGATCAACAAACAGATGTACAATCGGAGGACGAAAGTCAACAAGAAGATTTACACTCAGAGGACGACACGGACGAAGAAAACGTAAACGCTAAACAAAGAAATATCAGCATAATATCTGTTATTCCATTGGCACGTCTAACACATACAAACGAGCCAAACAAGGAAATAGATAGCAAGCAAAGTTTAGAAGGGGGTATTCTAAAAAAGAAGGAAAAAGAATAATACTTATCTACTGAAACCCAAAATAAACTTAACGTCATAAACAACAAAACATCTGAACATCTGATATCAAATGAAACAAAAGATACTAATATTCCTGAATTAGAAGGGGGCATTTCTATCAAACTTGAGTCAAATAACTTACCTTTCGAAGAAACACCCGAAACATTAATACCTATAAAGAAAAGAATAATTAAAGTCAATATAGTAGAAGGGGATACTTACAAAAGTAAAAACAGACTAAATAGCTTCAACTTACAGAAGATCCAATCATCCGAGCAGCAGAAACCTAAAAATAAAAAAGAAACTGTTATACAAGAATCAACAGAAAAAATATACTTACCGAAAAATAACCTGCTGAAAGATAATTTCATCCAATCTTCACTCGAAGGAAGAAATCCACCTGTAAAAGAAGAAAAACAAGTTAATAAAATCAACACTTTAAATTTTCACTTACCTATAGACGACATCACGAGAGTCAATCTAGAAAAAGAAAACAGCTTTGATGAAACAACACCCAATTTACATGTAAACAAAAAAAATACAAGTAAATTGACAATCAAAAGCAAAGAAAGTCGAAAAAATTCCAATAACATCCTAAAGCAGCAAGAGAAAACCTACTTACCTCGAAAATTCGATAAACCGGATTCTCGATGCAAAACAGGAAGAACATCACCTGAAAACAAACAATTGAAAAACACTTGTAATTTTATCAAAAAATCAAAATTGATATCTACATGCAAGAAGCCTTACGCACTAATAAGAAGTGATGAAAGATTAACAACAATTAATAATAGACCAATAAAAATTAACTTCAAAACGAAGAAAATTACCGAACTGTCGGACAACATTGCAGCAGACGACAGCGACGAAGTCATTCTATCCGACGAACACACTCCCTCGGCACAGAAGAGAGAGAGTGGGGATAACGCAAGCGACACCTATATAAGCAAGACAAGCAGCGACAAGTCACACAGTCCGAACAGATCAACCGAAGCGAGCGCATCGTTATTAATTAACGAAATGGAAACGGAATTAATAGAAATGGAATCGGAATTAGAAAATCTGAGCAAACGTCAAACCGAATTATTCGCGTTAGCCGAAAATCTGCGAAAAACACGAGCAAAAGCATTTCAAAAGAAAGCAAGACTAACTAATAGAATAAAAAAGCTCGAAGAAACTATCGAGATACTTTCAAACGCATCTATCATCGAAAGCGAGAGTGACGGAGACGAGATACTCAACGATTTTATGCACAAATTCGAAAATGCAACAAATAACGCAATTTCGATTACTGACAAATACGCGTTGTACGATAACACAGACAACACAAGAGTCGTAATAACAATAACGACGAGTATCAGAGCGAATAAAAGCGCGGATATCATGTGTAAAAAACCCATTCAAATATGTGAGACAATCGTAGGACACCAAACGCAGAAAATAATAAATGCAAACTGGGCATCAAAACTCACAATGTATCCAATGAAGGGAGACAAAGAGGGCGAAGAAGTTATCATCTACGACAAATACACACAGAACACACAACAGGATCAAGTTCCATCTATCTCTCAACAACAGATGCAGACTCAAGAGCACGATCAATACGAACCTAATGAAGATACTTCAAACTCAGAGAGCGAGTATACCGAAGATGAGATCATACAATCTGAGAACCAAGAAACACAAACTGATCCGATACCACTCACACAAATCACACAAATAACAGATGACACACAAATAATAAAAGACACACAAATAACAAAAGACACACAGATAACTGAAAACACACAAATAACCAAACAAACAGAGATAACTCAACAAAAACCGATTATAACTAAGACGCTACAAATTAAAATCAAACCTGTAGTAAAAAGCGTCGAAAAAGTTCCCAGAGAACTTAAAGACATATGAGACATAATGAGAGACATTAAAAATCTTCCCGTTGCCTCGAAACAAAACACGAGAAGTAAGAGGAAAGCTTCTTATGCCGAAGAATCATCTGATTCGTCAGATGACAAAACATGCAGATTTAAAAGTGCTGCAAGGCGCAAGCACAAGAGCATGTCTAAAAAACAAAAAAAACAACCGAGATGAGATCAAAGGAGGCGAAGAATCCTTCTTCTGTTCCAAGGAAATCATTGTCCATGGAGGCCAAGGCATCCAAGAATAATGAAGAAGGGGAATGCGACCGTCTCTAGATCGCGGTCCATTCGAAGGAACTTTGCAGATGGATGTCCATAGCGCGGAACAGCCTGGAACATCACCTATAAATAGATAAGTTAAGATAAGTTAGAATAAGTTTTAATAATTTTAAAAAATTAAAAATACAAAAAAAACTATAAAACCGGAAAAGATAAAAAGAGAAAAGTATATCTTAGATAGTAAGTTACGTTTATGTTTTTATTTATATTTTTGAGCCAAAAGGCAAAGTTATGTTTGAGCGCAAGAATCAATTTAAGTTATGTTTTAAGGTAAATCAAGGGTCAAGCCCATTTTACGTGCGTTTAATACTTCGCGAACAATGTAAATTGAGTAGAAAAAGCGAAGTATAAGAACTTTAAGATAATAGCGCGAAAAATAATTTTCCTCATTTTATTGATTAAACTAAGTTATAATTTGATTTACATTTGTTACCTCGAAAGCAAGGTAAATTGATGTAAATCGAACCAATAAGCAAAATTATTTATGTTAGTTTCTTTAAGCGAGTAAGCAAAGAGGTAAATTGAATCGCGAAGCGATAGTTGCGCCTAATTTGCATTTCTTAGAGTGCCAGAAACGTTAATTGAGCATGAAAGTGAAATTACCGCAAAGCGCGATTTCGCGAATGTCACTTGATGGAAAAAAGAGTAAGGAAAAGAAAGAAACGCGTTAGAGCGACAGCAGAGAAACGCGGAAATCCAAATTGAGCGTAAAAACAATTTATTTTCAGACATAAGAATCGATAACCGAAATCCGAATGATATCGGGATCGGAATGATCAATAAGCGTAATTTTAAGTTTATTATATGTATTTTAGTAAAAATAATCCTAGTAATAAATAAATATCACGGAACGAACGTGCGAGGCGAGCGCGACAGCGGCGAGATCGAGAGTGAGCCTGATTGGTCGACGGCGGCGCGGTGGGGCAGCCGAACGGCGATTGGCCGGCGGACCGAGAGTGGGGAGTCCAGCGCCACCAAGGGTATATAAGCCGTAGCCAAGAAGCATCGGGGAGTCATTCGCTTCTGAAATACGGGAGAATGTACTTCGCAGAGGCTTAAAACACTTCGGACACGCAATTCTCGGCCTAAGGGAATGTACGGTGGTAAACGCAATTAGTAGAGTGTAATGTTACGCGCGGTCTACCTACCGTTAACGCGATCATAAATAATTGTAAATCCGTACTCGGGATTATCACTAAGCCGGTAGGAATAACTGTAACTGTGATATACGTACCTGTGATGTAGTGTAGCGATCCTTTGTAACGCTCATCCTCGCGCAGTGTTCTGCAATAAAAAGAAATCTAATTATATTTCTATGAACAAAACTGTGTGTGTGTACTCACCCGTAAAAGCGTATCCCTCGAAGTTCCTCACGACAGACGTTGACGGTCCAGTTGATCCAAGTTGATGAACATCAATCCCACGGTGACCTGAAACAAATAAAAAGAATGTAACGGGTCACTTTCGCGAGCTCGGACAGGTCAGTCGGGATCAGGGCTCGAGAAAGGGTGAGACACGAACGCGACGTGGGTATAATGAAACAACAGTCTTTATTGTATAATTGTGGGTGTGTTATTTACAAGTGTGTGTGTGGGTGCGTGTATGTTCGCATGTGTAGTGGAGAGAATGTATATGTATGTTCGCTGGTGGGTGTCGGTGTGTACCTATATGTATAATTGTTCGCTAGGTGTGTGTGCAATAATCTGTATAATTGTTCGCACGGTGCATCGGTCGGCGCGGCAGGTCGGAGCGGGGCGCCGGCGGGCGCGCGTGATCGCGGGACGCGAGAGAGCGGCCGCTCTCTTCAATATATATCGAAGAGAGCGCCGCACGGTCGAAAATACGGCGCGGCGCGTTCGTAGATATTATGCCGCGGTGCAACGGGAGCAGAATCGCAACAAATCGGCGTGTCACGGCCGTCCGTACAACATGCGTATCGAGAAAGGTGGGAACGCACCGGTCGTCGAGTAATCTCGACCAAGACGGCGGAGCTCCGTCTCCTTGACCGATGCGCTGATTGCGTGAGAGAGGATTTCGGTACGTTCCCGAGAGAATCTCGGGAGAGGTAGCGGAAGCGTCTGCCCCGGAAGTACCGTTTAGGATTCGGATGTTCGGAGAGCAGGCTGCGGAGATTATCTCCGTAGAGGCAGCGGAAATCGTCTACCTCGGGACTGCTGTACTCCGATCGGGTTGGCTCAGCGAGGCTTCAGGAAGCTTTGCCGAGTCGGAGCGGAATGGCCCTCTAGGCCCCGGGATCTATCCTTATATTCGGATAGATCCGGGTCTAGTTTCGACGTCGGAGTGGGGGAGGCGTAATTCGGGGATTTCCGATGTACGTCGGAGATCCTCGGAGCCGAACTTGCTCCCGCGTATGAAGGCCGTTCTCAACGGCCATAATTGAATAATGGGGCGCTCTGCGCCTGCTGCACTGCCCGGCCGATGGTCGCCGGGCGCAGCCTTCCGACGGATGACATGTCGGGAACGAGGGGAATCGTTACAAGAACATTAATCAATGGTGAGCCTAAAAGGACAGAACGAGAAAGTATAAAACGTACGTATCTAGTGTTGCGTCATACGACGTGATCGTTCCTGCCGAAGCGGCCATCTTGGAATCCTTTGTGACGCGCAACGGCCAACGGCAGACTATGTCATCCATCCCAGCCTGACGTGTAACAGCGCCGGTGATCATCGGGAGGCAGCATCCTGAAATGGAAAAGAAAACAGAGGGTTAATAATAAAACATGCCTTGGTATTTGTAAGGGTGAAATACCTGGCGACCACATCGAAAGGCGAACGTATTGCAGTCTGCGAACCGGTAAGTCTCTTCCTGTAACGTTAGGGGCCTCTGTCCGGTCACAACCTAACGTCGCGGTCGTCACTGCCTTGTCCTTCCTGCATTTTGAGTTCGAAATCGTGTTCCCTTCTATCCTGTTTTTTTCTTTGTTCCGCTAAGTAAGAGGCCTCGTCGCGCAGGCTTGATTGCCGTTCCTTTAACGCGAACTCGGCTTCGGCAATTTCCTTTTCCTTTTGTTTAAGTCTAGCCTGGATCTCTACTAACTCTGGTTCCGACAATTGTTTGCTTGGGGCCTTATCTCCCTTGTCTCCCTTGTCTCCCGGGTTTCCGCGCGTCGTCGGCATAGCACAGAAGTTTCTATCCCACCGCTGTCACCAATTTTGTTACATCCGTGACGAGTCGCGGCGTGTAAATTCGCGGAAGATACTTTGCGAATCACGAACTCGGACTATATCGTCGGACAATCGTCGTTTTCGGAAATTTTTCCGGGGATAACCTACGACGGAAGGTATCCTGGCTAAACCACGCGTATATTGCGGGGGAAAGGGTAAAGTAGGGAAGCAGAAAGAGACACTCAAAGAGGTAAAATCATTAGTTACCCGTTATAACCTTCACATATATTCGCGATATCTGTCGAGCGAGTCGTTTAGAGAGTGGAACACGGTTACTACGGTATTACCTTCACTATCTTCGTAAGACGTTTCTTCTCCCTCAAGGTATTTCAGATACGCGAGTTGACACTTGAGACAATGGTGACGAGGATCGCGAGTTTCCTATAGTTTATTCAAATTACACACGGAACACGATGTTCCGTGTGTAATTTGAATAAACTATAGGAAACTCGCGATCCTCGTCACCATTGTCTCAAGTGTCAACTAGTTATCTCCGTTTTCGATATTTACGCTAAGTAATGCATGAAAGACAGACGAAGTGCAAAAGCGACGGAATCAGTAATTGAAACACGCGACAAATAGTCCGACTAATGAACCGCGGGAACGCATTTCGCGAAATGACGCCGATTGACGGGTGCGCTAGAAATAACGCACCAAGCATCGCGGTAAAAGCGCATATCAGCAAAGCAAACAAACGCGGAGTGTAGTAAAACCAGCATCGCGGGGAAAACGAGAAAATAAATATCATTAGATTGACGAGCGCGCGGAATGAGATTTCAAGTCGTAAGAACGAGCGAAATAACGATTCCGGATATAATGATAAGATGTAAATATGTAAATAAATGTATAATAGAATTATAGATTAATCTTAGAATAGTTAGAGCGAGCCGAACACATCACGATGCCGAAGTCTCGAGCGCGGACCATGGAGAGTGCCGGAAGCGACCGCGACGCGCGATTGGCTAGCGACCGCGGAGTGGGGATCCAGGGTATAAAAGCGAACGCCGAGAGAATTCGAGGACGAGATCTTGAGGTTCCTTCGGAGAGTGATCATTCGAGCAATCCTCGGGAATACCTAATCAAAACACGACTCGTTCAATAAGTCTCGAAACAAAGGTTCTCACGACGAGGCCTAATCGCGTTATTCGACAAGTTAGCGCGAAACGCGGCATTGAGTATCTTAACGCGATAATACTTTCGACGGCGCGTAATAAAATCACGGACGCGAACGCGAGACCCTGTGAACGTGCGAGACACGTCGAAACGTAAACCCGCGAAGGTTGTAACGGCGCGAGTGAGTGTCGGCAGTAGAGTCTGTACCTGTAACAGAGAAAAGTGTTTGTGTTAAAGAAATATAAGGAAATTTGTGATACTTACCCGATTGTGTACTTACCTTATTGGATAACTACCCGCAACGATCCTGACGATTCCCACGTTGATCCTGGCATCCGGCGTTGACGACACGGCAGCTGGAAATCTGAAACAGAGAAGGAGAGTGGTGAAGCGGGAGATATCCAGGCGCAATCCCGGCACGGAGAAGGAAGTATTGCGAATCCGCATAGGATCACCCTACCTTGGTATTTCCACTGGTAAAAATACCTGGCGACCAGAGCACAAGGCGAAAGCATCGCTCCCTGCACACCGGTAAGCGCCGCATCCTTAATCAGACGCCCGCCTGTCCGGTCACAACCTAACCTAACCTAACCTTGCAACCGTCCACAGCATCGTCCGAGTCGGTACGAGCAGATGTGGTTGCTGGATCGAGAGAGCTGACTCCGGATTCGACGAGACATCAACCGAGCACGTCCAAGGCCTGAAATGTAAAATAAAACATTAATTAGCATTAAGTCAGAGATTATAACATTGCGTTGTTTATATTTTGTTATTTTGAGTTGCGTATGGTTACTGACTTTAATGTACTTACCTGTAAATAATTACCTTAGTTTGTTTTGAGATAATTGATTCCATTTTATTTGAATGAATATTAGTCGGACGCTACTCACGCGAAAACGCGAGAGACACGCATGAATGAAGCGCAATCCGATAAGATTGTAATAGTTTTAATTTGATTATAAAAAAAATATATATTGATTTTATTTTGACGCGTGACGAGTTATCTCCGTTTTCGATGTTTACGCTAAGTAATGCATGAAAGACAGACGAAGTGCAGAAGCGACGGAATCAGTAATTGAAACACGCGACAAATAGTCCGACTAATGAACCGCGAGAACGCATTTCGCGGAATGACACCGATTGACGGGTGCGCTAGAAATAACGCACCAAGCATCGCGGTAAAAGCGCATATCAGCAAAGCAAACAAACGCGGAGTGTAGTAAAACCAGCATCGCGGGGAAAACGAGAAAATAAATATCATTAGATTGACGAGCGCGCGGAATGAGATTTCAAGTCGTAAGAACGAGCGAAATAGCGATTCCGGATATAATGATAAGATGTAAATATGTAAATAAATGTATAATAGAATTATAGATTAATCTTAGAATAGTTAGAGCGAGCCGAACACATCACGATGCCGAAGTCTCGAGCGCGGACCATGGAGAGTGCCGGAAGCGACCGCGATGCGCGATTGGCTAGCGACCGCGGAGTGGGGATCCAGGGTATAAAAGCGAACGCCGAGAGAATTCGAGGACGAGATCTTGAGGTTCCTTCGGAGAGTGATCATTCGAGCAATCCTCGGGAATACCTAATCAAAACACGACTCGTTCAATAAGTCTCGAAACAAAGGTTCTCACGACGAGGCCTAATCGCGTTATTCGACAAGTTAGCGCGAAACGCGGCATTGAGTATCTTAACGCGATAATACTTTCGACGGCGCGTAATAAAATCACGGACGCGAACGCGAGACCCTGTGAACGTGCGAGACACGTCGAAACGTAAACCCGCGAAGGTTGTAACGGCGCGAGTGAGTGTCGGCAGCAGAGTCTGTACCTGTAAGAGAGAAAAGTGTTTGTGTTAAAGAAATATAAGGAAATTTGTGATACTTACCCGATTGTGTACTTACCTTATTGGATAACTACCCGCAACGATCCTGACGATTCCCACGTTGATCCTGGCATCCGGCGTTGACGACACGGCAGCTGGAAATCTGAAACAGAGAAGGAGAGTGGTGAAGCGGGAGATATCCAGGCGCAATGCCGGCACGGAGAAGGAAGTATTGCGAATCCGCATAGGATCACCCTACCTTGGTATTTCCACTGGTAAAAATACCTGGCGACCAGAGCACAAGGCGAAAGCATCGCTCCCTGCACACCGGTAAGCGCCGCATCCTTAATCAGACGCCCGCCTGTCCGGTCACAGTTAAATTGTGATGTTAGTATGCCGTTCTAGGCGGCCTTCGGCTATTGTGAGTCTCGTTTGCGCGAAAGTAATGTAGCCGTGAGACACTAATCGCGATAAGTCCGATAACCGTTTGGCGACCGTGACAGTCGCTGAAAGAATATTCAGCGATACCAAAGCGGTAAAAACCGTTTGGCGACCGTAACAGTCGCTGAAAGAATATTCAGCGATACCAAAGCGGTGAAAACCGTTTGGCGACCGTAACAGTCGCTGAAAGAATATTCAGCGATACCAAAGCGGTAAAACCGTTTAACGACCGTGGCTCAAATAGAATCTTCGGTAAAAAAAAGAAAAGGTCAATAATAAAATATCACGAAATTCGTATGACGAACTTTACGAGAAGAGTGATCAGAGTCAGTTAATTATTCTGACGATAACGAAAAATAATATATGTACGCGATTATTTAGATAGCAACGACAATAAAATTGTATTTTTTCAGCGAGTAAGAAAGCTTTGCGCACAACGCAATATTAGGCCGCGCATAACCCGACGCAACGCGTTCGGCGGCCATATTAGCGGCGATACCCGAGTAGGATCGGATTACGCGAGCGGTAGTTTTCACTACGCAACGCGATAACAAAGCAAATTCGAAAGCGAAATAAGTTGCAAACAAAAAGATATAATTCGCGAATTCTACTACGATCTAGAAATCGAGTAGAAAAGTAATATCGCAAGTAAGTAGTCTATAAAAGCGAAACGAGTTTCTGATTTCGAGATTAAAAGATATAGACGCTAGAAAAAAAAAGTTCAAAATAAATTTTCAAATGAGTACGCGAAAAATAAAGTACCGCTTGAAGTAGCGAAACCCGAACAAAGTGCGGCAGCAGTGAATTAAAGTAACTCTAAATAAAATCGTAACTTTTAAAAGGGGCATAACGCGAAATATAACCGGGAAAAAATATATTAGTAGCGAAAAGTAAAGAAAAGGGACAAAAGTATAGCGATCTATTAGAGATTGGAAATAAATTTCGGACGAAAACGAAAGCGATTAGGATGAGCGACAAGGAACAAGCAAACGGCACAATGGGAGACGACGAGATCGAAAGAACCGGAAAAACGGGAAATATCGGCAAAGTCATACATTCTCCGCAATTGCCACTCAGATCGGGAAAAGTACGCGTAGCAAACGAAATACCGACAAATACGCGAATACACGCGGAAATTGCAGAAAATCCTGTCGCCGAACAAGTCCAACAAAATAGAATGGACAAATTAGAGAAAAAGCTAGACAGTATACTCAACGTGTTACGCGACGTGAAACTAGACGCGCCGAAGAACGAAACATCAACAGAGTCAGAATCTAGCGCATACTCGTACAGACCGTACCGCGAAAAACCGCGACGGGAAATTACGAGGGAAGGGATTAGATTACCGCGAGGCGGATGGATAAAGAGTCCATTCGATGAAGTTAAATTCACGGGAAAAAAAGAAGAAATCAATCCCATTAGATTTTTAAAACGCTTCGACAATATAGCGAGATACGAAGACGTCGAAGAGGCGGATCAATTGTATTTTTTCGGTAGATGCATGCGAGAACAAGCCTCAGTATGGTTCGAGATACAAGATTTCGACAACATAAACGACGCGAAAACCGAATTTTCAAAATATTTCTGGGGAGAGACTCAGCAAGCGAAATTTCGGGAAAAACTCTATACGGGGGTATACAAAGAGAACAAAAATTTGCGAATGTCAGACTACGCGTTAGATCTAGCAAGAAAAGCTAAGACATTAGATCCTCCGATGGGCGACGCAGAGATTATTCGATGCCTAAAACGTCATTTCGAGAGTGACATAGCGCGAGAGATAAAAGTCGCGACAATTAAAAATATCGCAGAGTTCACCGTCCTGTTAGAGGAACTACACGACGAGCGCGAAACGTACGCGGAAATTAAAGCGAAAAGTCAAGTAGCTACTAAAATTAATAACGCGGCGATAAAAAAAGCGAAAAACGTCGAATTTAAAAAAACCGGTAACTGGAATGCAAAAAGATATAGCAAACAAGCCGGGAAAAATCTCAAAGCATTACCTTGGCATGACAACCTCGAGGAAAGCCGTAAGAGCGCGAAAAAACCCAAGCAAAGCGTCGAAACACAGGAAAGCGAAAGCGAAGACGAAGAACGGGAAAGAGTACCGCGTAAGACCGAGAGGGGCGCGAAAAATAAGACGTCCAACGAAAAATTCGGGAAAACGAAGGGAACCGGGAAACGCAACGTGAACGCGATAAATGTGAAAAAACGCGAAGGGAGTTTAAACTCCGAAGGGGAGAAAAGCGCGAACGAAACGGAAGAGGGGGACCTAGAATGCAAAGAGATAACCATAATGCGGACTAAAGAGATAATCAAAGATCTCGATACAGCCGACGAAAAACCCAACGCGAAGCGAACAGACAACCCGATAATTAAAATCAACGTAAACGGCGTGAAAATAGAAACGTTGATAGATACGGGGGCAGAAGTGTCGGTAATAACGCGAAATACGCTCGACAAGTTAACGAAAGCGAAAGTAGCGATAGACAGAATACCGATACGTAAATGCAAGTTACGCGGAGCATTCGGGGAACAGGAAACCACAATCGCGTGTAAAATTCAACTACCGATCGCGATAAACAAACAAAAAATAGTCGGTGAATTTTTTACAGTCGAAAGACTCGCATACCAAATGGTAATAGGACGCGACTTACTTAAAAAGTATAGCGCGCAAATCGGATGGTCGGAAGGACGATTCGATTTAAATTTTCACAGAAATAAAACGCCGGAAGCAAAAATCGCGACGATAACCAAGCCGCGTAAAGAAAATAAAATAATTCCGAGTGGATCTCGTTTAGAAGGGGGCGTAAAGCAAACGAAATCGCATCTAGAAGGGGGCGTGACGTTAAATGATATTTTAGCGAAACACGACGAAGCGTTCAAAGACGGAATAGGTAAAGTCACGCACTACAAACATCGCATAGATGTGTCGGACGACAAACCGTTCAAAAAGAGAACGTACCCCATACCGGAGATACACCGCGTAAAAGTCAGAAGCCTGATAAACGATTGGGAGGAGCAGGGGATAATCGCGAAAGCGCCAACCCAATACGTAAGCCCTCTAGTATCGGTCGTGAAAAAATCGGGAGACATACGTCTGTGTCTAGACGCGCGGGAACTCAACAAGATAATGATAGGCGATCATACGCAGCCACCCACGATAGACGAAGTATTCGCGAGAATCGGGAACAGGAAATTCTTTTCCACACTTGATATCACGCAAGCGTTTTGGCAAATACCATTACAAAAGGAAAGCCGTAAATACACGGGGTTCATGTTCGATAATAAAACGTACGTGTTCAAGAGAATGCCGTTCGGACTCAAAACCGCCGGGGCATCGTTCACGAGAGCGATGAATAAAGCGCTTGACGACGACAATCTAGATTACGTGATAGTATATCTAGACGACATCCTAATTGCCTCGAATTCGCTCAGCGAACATCTCGAGCACATAGATCACGTGTTAGGTAGATTAAGCGAGGTAGGATTCAAAATAAACAAGGAAAAATGCGAATTCCTTCAGAAGGAAATTAAATTCCTCGGTCACACTTTTGACGAGGTAAACGCGAGCATAAACGGGGAAACACGCAATTCGGTTAAAAACTTCCCGAAGCCGAAAAACAAAAAAAGCGTGCAAGCATTTCTCGGACTCGTAAACTGGGACAGGAGATTCATTAAGAATCTCGCCAGACTAACCAGACCGTTAGAAAGACTTTTGAAAAAAGAAGTTAAATTCACGTGGTCGGATACGGAACAATGCGCGTTTAACGAGTTAAAAAGGGCGTTCGACGAAGCGCCAAACCTGTATATAATCAGACCCGATAAAAAATTTGGAATCGACGTGGACGCGTCGAAAACCGGACTGGGTGCTAGGTTATACCAATACGACGAAGGGGAAACAGACCGAAAATTCACTATAGCTTACGCGAGTCGTAGCTTAAAAGCGGCGGAACGAAACTACACGATAACCGAACTCGAATGCTTAGCACTGGTATTCGCGCTTAGGAAATGGCACGTGCTGCTAATGGGTAGGCATGTCAAAATAAATACGGATCACAGAGCGATACAATTCGTTAGCTCATGCGCGAACGCGAGTGAACGTATAGCGCGATGGATGTCGTTTTTAGCAGAATTCGACTTAGAAATTAACCATATACCGGGCAAGGAAAACGTCACAGCGGACGTTCTATCGAGACAGTACGCCGAAAATATAAGTAGGTCGATAAACGAAACCGAGTTTCAGATATGCCCCATAGCCGAACAGGAAAGAATCCACAATTCCGTAGAGTGGATAGAAATACTCGAACGAGCGCAAAACGAAGACGTAAACTTACGCCAAAAAGTCGAAAACGAATTCGACTTATATAGAATCAGGGACGGATTAATTCGAAAGAACAGAGGACCTAACGAAAGAATCGTTGTGCCATGCAAATCTGCGTGGGAGTTATTGGAATCAATCCATAAATTTCTGCTGCACTTTGGCACGGATAAGGTCATAGGATTCGCGAAACAATATTTCGAAATCAGAAATCTCGACAGACTAGCTAGGGACGTTGTAGCGTCATGCGAGACATGCATCGCGACGAAATATTACACGAGACCTACGCGCGGTCCAGAATATTACTACTTACCAAACGATAAAGACAAAATCGTGTCGCTTGACATATTCGGGCCGTTACCGAGAACGAGAAATGGCAATCGATACATAATCGTTACCATGGACCAATTTTCGAAATTCGTGAATTGCTATCCCGTCACCAACCAAAGCATCGAAACGATCGCGAACACGTTAAGCGACAAATATTTCTGCGACGCGAACGTACCGGAAGTAATATTGACCGACAACGGAGGTCAATTCATTACAGATAGGTGGGCGCAATTCGCGGAAAAAGCGGGCTTTCAGGTTAGGAGAACATCTCCGTACAACCCGCAATCAAATCCAGTCGAACGTGTAATGCGCGAACTCGGAAGGGTAATACGCGCATATTACCACGACAAACACACGCAGTGGGACGGAATCATAGAACGATTCCGTAACACAATAAATTGTACAAAACACTTCAGTACGGGCGAGGCACCGATAGACTTGTATCCGCGAACGAGAAATCGACTCGAGATAGATCCTAGAATAATACCGGAAGAGATCGAGGAAAACGACGCGAACGAGCAACTCGCCAAGATTAAACAGCACCTGAAGAAAAAGGCTCAAGAAAGAAAGCGACAATCAGACAAACACGAGGAAGCGAAAGAATTTGAACCAGGAGACAAAGTATGGGTCAAATTGCACCGTAGATCTGACGCGAGCCGAAAAACCACGAAGAAAATACATTTGGTATACCAAGGACCATACCAAATTAGAGAAGTCATAAGGAGAAACGCATACCTGGTGGAAACACTGCAAGGCGACGCCATTGGGACGTACAACGCGAGACAGTTAAGACCGCACAGGGAAGCGACCTTGAGGACAATCGAGGAACAACAACCCGAAGAAGTCCATGACGTACACATAATTACAGTCGTACCACTCACCAGACTACGGAAAAGCGACTACGCATCCGAAACGAATCAGCTGGAGAACCGAAAGAAAGATGGAACTCAGAACGAGAAAATAAACACTCGAAAACAGTTCAGAACCATCGACGTACGACTAAACCAAGCGAAACAACCGAAAGAAACAGCAAAAGACAAATACTTACAGAATTTTGAGAAACGGCCAGCAGAAAAATCATCACCTGAAAATAAAAATGAGAACTCAAAGAAAACTACTGGATTACATGTACAACGACCAAATACAAGTAATTCTATTAGAGTAAAGAAAACGGATCAAGCAAATGCAAAATCGAAAGTCAACATGAGTAAAATATACTTACCAACACGGAAGACCGGAGATGAAGCACAACGATATCCAGGGAAACTGCAGACGGCTGAAAAAGAAACAGAAGAAACATTAGTACGCGGAAATAAATCTAAAATGCTTACACAATCAAGTTTCGAAAAATACAACAACGCGAAACGAATGAATAAGCAAATCGCGAGCGAACATAAACTCATACGATCTGAGGATATTCTAGTAAAAATCGGCGAAATACCATCAATTTTTAACATGAAATCTAAAAATATAAAACCGCTAACGTTCACAAACTCCAACATTAGTGAGGGCGCTAACGACAACGCGACAGTCGAGAGCTGGGATAACACCTACCACGCGGACCGTATAAAAGAAGAACCGGTGGACGCGCGCGACACAGTCGATTACGAACAGTGCAAGCGACAACTCGACGAGATGGAGGAGCGATTACGCGAGTTAGCCGAACGCGAACAACAGCTGAAGAACGAAGCGAATGAGCTAATAACAACCAGATCGCAAGCGTTTCAGAGTGAAATGCGCAAGAAAGAGCGAATCGAAAAATTGGAGAATCTCGTTAAGACATTAAGAGAGGCACCAATTATCGAAGAGCAAAGCGACGGAGAAGAACAGCTGACAGATATGATGCACCGCATTAACAGGAAGACACAGAACGAGTACCCAGTAACGGACAAGTTCATAATATCGAACGAGGAAGACGGCACAAGAATCACGATAACGACCAACACCACAATAGTAGCAAATAAACCGCTACAGGAAATGCAAGGAACAGTCGTAAAAATAATTCGACATATTGATGGACCAAGCATGGGTGTGGTGTGTGAAGCGAACTGGGCAACGAAAGTCGTTGAATGCAGATCTGTGATCGAAGAAGGAAAAGAAACGGTGTACAGAAGGGAATTGCATCCGAGGGAAGTGCAAAAACAAAATTTGCCTAGCACTTCCAAGGAAAGCGGCGTTATACAACAGCCAACGCAAACGCAAAACGTGACAAACAACGACACGGAGGATGCCATGTCAACGCAAAACCAAGACGTGTCGAGCCACGACGAAGACGAAAGCCGATCGGAAGTATCGAATGAAACAGATACAGCCGAACGAACTGCTGTTCAAACAAACAAAACAGCGGAAAAATCGCCGATAACGACATCCAGACCGGCGAAAAGAAAATCCAGGAAAGCTCGAAGAATCACGAGGGAAATCGAGGACATCCTGAAATCCGCACAGCAGAATATAATACTAGACGAGAGACCGCGGAAACTCACGAGAAAACCGTCCTATGTCGAAGAAAAATCCGACAAGGAGGACGATACAGTGTGTCGATTTAGAAGCCTAAAGAGACGCAAGCACTGGAACACAGGCAACAAAGGACACAAAATTGGCAGCAAGAGATGCATCGAATCAGATGTGGAATCTAGCTCACCCGAGCCAGACGAATTGGCTCCGACAGCACCAAAGCAGACTGCCGATTCCAATGAAGGGGGTATGCAACCGTCCACAGCATCGTCCGAGTCGGTACGAGCAGATGTGGTTGCTGGATCGAGAGAGCTGACTCCGGATTCGACGAGACATCAACCGAGCACGTCCAAGGCCTGAAATGTAAAATAAAACATTAATTAGCATTAAGTCAGAGATTATAACATTGCGTTGTTTATATTTTGTTATTTTGAGTTGCGTATGGTTACTGACTTTAATGTACTTACCTGTAAATAATTACCTTAGTTTGTTTTGAGATAATTGATTCCATTTTATTTGAATGAATATTAGTCGGACGCTACTCACGCGAAAACGCGAGAGACACGCATGAATGAAGCGCAATCCGATAAGATTGTAATAGTTTTAATTTGATTATAAAAAAAATATATATTGATTTTATTTTGACGCGTGACGGTAGGCAACTCACCGGTTATGAGAAGATGTTTTACCTTACTTACCCAGTTAGTCTTCTCGCTTTCATTTAGTTTAAGGTAGCAATGTATGCATAAGGCGCCATCGGTATCTACGTGAATATATCCACTGATGATTTGACAATAAATTGTATCGCCTGCTTCTATTATCTCGTATTCCTCCTCGAAGGGCGGAATAATGCGTTTGTAGAAACCACGCATGAGTGATAGATTGTTTAAACAATTAAAGCGAAATAATATTGGAGAATATTCGTTCTCTAATTCTAGCACGAAAAGCAAAACCGGCCAAAGAATTTGGAAAGAGAAATCGCTCCCTTGTTTTTATGACTGACCCTTTTTTTTATCAGAACCCGAGTTTCACTTTTATGACCCTAGATCGGAAAAACTGGGTTTCACCGAACGTTTCGACAAAGATTTTAGAGAACGTATGGAAAATAATATTTCGAATCTCTCAAAGAATTGGTTGTTAACTTATTTAAACAATAATTATTTAGATATATGAATTTGGAATCCTCCCTGTATTCTTTTACAATTCGCGACGATAGCTGAAATCTTATGCGTCAACATACGAGTTCCGTTAGCATTTATTTCTCGTTGTAATTGTTTATGATTAGATTGACTTACCTCTGGTGCTTCGGCTGGTGTCTCGGTGTGGCGAATTCGTTGGGGGTCGTTATCTGGGATGTCGAATGGCGGGAACCCAGGATTTTCGATGTCGATTTGCGATAATTTCGCGGGCCACTCTCTTAGTAGCACGTGTTTAGTGAATAATGCCTCGTATTCAGGATCGCAGTAATATTCGGTACCGATGATACCAGAATATGCGTTCGCCGATGGCGGGAGGTATTGTTGCGCGATTAGTTTTCGAAGTTGATTCTTTCTTCCCGCGCGACGTGTCTTAGGCATTACAGTTATTATGAGTAATTTGGAACATTCCGAAGAGTTATGTTGCGTTTGCAATGAATCGACGTGCGGCGGTCCTCACTGTCGGTTATTGTTCACGCACGCGACTGCGAGCGGTTCGTTCTCTTAGAGCAGTCACCATAGGATTTGGAGTTTAGTGAGAATAATTATTAGGCGAACGATGAGCGGTTCGTCCTCTCTGAATCGCAGCCCAAAAATTCACAGTTAAAGATTTATTTAATAAAAGAGTTTTCGACACGCACGTGTTGGAAAGACAACTAAGAATTATGAATTTAGGAATCGCGTGAAATTAAGAGTGGAATGGTGTTAAATGAAAATTGAAGTTCTCGTATAATTATAACGCAATTTATTTAGAGTTAACACTACACACACTTAATATAAGAAGTAAAAATCTTAAAATTAGAATTGAATATAAAATTAAATTTAGACTTAGCACTTAGAGTTAGAATTATATATGTTAAGTTTAGAATTAGAATTAGAGTTTGAATTTAGAATTAGAGACGGAGAGCGTTCGAAGTAGAACTACTCTAGTCGGAGTCGCGATGAGAACTGCTCAAGTTCGGGTCTGCACTGACCTCCCTCAATTTTCGGGCCCTCGGATCCCGGAGTGGGGACGCTCGCTGTAGTGGGAGCGCTCGCTGTGGTGGGGAATTGGGGGAGATCTGGTGGGAACCAGATCTTCTTCAGCGCCGCTCTTAGAAACTAGGCGGAGTTAAGTGTCATGGCCGTCACTGGCGCGCTTTTCAAGTAGCGCTTTGAGGACTTAGAGTAATTTTCATTAAAAGCAAAAATTTTCTGTGAGCGGACATAACACTCCTCTATTTTTGTAAAGATTTTTCATAAGTCTCTCTTATTCCTTTGTATTCTGATAATATTTGTTTTTGTATTTCAAGTCTGCTATCTTTGTCTTTTTGAATATGGTCTGTAAGTTCTTTATGTTTTCTTGGCAAGTTTGTAAAACTTGTGCTGTTGCGCCCATTTGTCTCTTTGAATTTCTCTTTGCCTGTGTGTGTTAGATTTTATATTAATATTATTTTTATTAACACACACATTATTGTAGTTACTTAAAGTAAACTAGTAGTATTCTTACATTAATTTGATGTTGACTACATGATGCTGATGATTCTTGGCTGATTGTTGGTCTTGGTTCTGGGTTAAGTATTGCAGGGTCTGAGCTTGTTGTTGGTCTTGGTTCTGAATTCATTATTGATAGTTCTTGATTGGTTGTTAATATGGTACTGTCTATTGAATTTTCTGTGTTTTCTATTTCACAAGTTAATCTATAATCACATTTATGAATATTACTCATCACTATATAATTATTACTATATTATTATATAATTATATATTACTATTAACTAAAATTTAAATATCTAATATAAAACTTACGAAGGTGTTCTATTTTCTCTTAGGATTGTGCCTTTGTTTCCTGATATTATCGAAGGTTCAATATTATGTTTTTTACCCAGTAGCTCTGTCAATTCTCTGTAATAATGCATTTTTTATATTATATATAATATTCTGCTGCTATAATTTTTTAAAAGCAGATTTTTTAAGGAAGTTTAAAAGAAATCTTAATGCGCTTAAATGTATAATATTATTATATTAAATTTTTTATCAGTCAAAATATAACAATATACTTACGTTTCATATGGACATGTTGCTCGACTTCTACCTGTTTTTTTATTATTTGTTTTCATATTTTTATATGACCTCTCCAATAATTTAAATTTGTTTTCCACTTGTGTACTTGAAACATTGTAACCTTTCAATTTCATTTCCTCTGATATTTTATGCCATAAGACTTTTTTATTTTTAATTTTTCTAGTTATAACTAAATTAATTTTATTTTTATATAAACAAAAATAATTTAGTATTTGCATCCGTCCATGCAAATATTTCTGTATTTTCTACATTTTCCTTATCATTTTCATTTTTCTTGTATATTTTCTTCTATATTGTTTTCAATGTTATTTATATTTTCATTTTCATGTAATTGAATAAATATTGATTTATTTGCTACAGAGAGTATCACAATTAAAATCAATATCTTTATAAAGAACTTGAAATTCTATCCTTTCTAACAAGTCAATAATACATTAATTTTCATATATATTTTATCATAACATATTTTATTAGATAAGATAAGAATGTACGATATAAAATTTATATTAATTTGTATTAATTTATATTAATTTATATTGTCATTAAAAACAAGTAACACATAAAAAAATAAGTAAATAAAAAAAATAAAAAAATAACCTTAAAAAATTACAAAACTCGAATATTTATTACAAATAATTGCATTCTATTTACCTAAATAAGTAAAAACCATCTGTAGTTCTATTTTTGCACTTTGGAATACAACACCTTCTCGACACATTTTTCCGCACGCCGGGTTTCACTTTCACACACACAAAGTAGTGTATAAACATCTGTTGCTTACACATATAGGCACCGTCGCCATTTTGTTGCGATGTATCATGGCCGAAACCGGATATCCTGCCGGCCTCACCTTTTTCGTCCGCCAAGCCCCAAGTTAGCGATCTAGTAGTGTATAGACATCTGTGCACTGCAATAAAGAACGGACCAGTGCTATCTTGCACTGCAATAAAGAACGCTTTGGTTTCACTAGTGTATACTAGTGCAGAAAGTTCAGCAATAAAGAACAAACCTAGTGTTACATAGTGTCTTCTTCTTCTTCTTATACTTTAATGGCAACAGGATGACAAAAATGATTCATCCATCAAGCCAAAAGCTGGTAGCAGAGTCACAATCGATCAATGTCCACACTCCAGCATGGAGGGTGCATCATTCCAAGTACTAGGATCATAGGTTCACTTCGCAATCTTTAAGGAAAGAATAGATCACATTAATGACCCGAGGCTTAGGATCTTTTAGGAGAACAGAAATCTCATAGGGAGGAAATAGATTCAATTTATAAAGAGAATTTATCAATTTAGTTCTTTGAAAGGAAAAAACAGGACAAGACCAAAATAAATGATCTGCAGTCTGGGAAGGAAAACCACAATGACACAAGCAGGACTTGATACCAAATTGCACCTAAAAAGACTCTCATTCAAAGCATAATGATTGACTCTGATCCTTATTAAAGAAGTAATATAATTCCTTTTAAGATTAATTTTATGAAACCAAGTCTTATTCTTAAATGCTTTATGTAATTTAAAATAGCTCTTACCTTTGAAATTAGCCTGAGCAAGGAGAGTTCTTTGAGATCCCTCCATGAACCTACGAAATGCCAGTTCATAAAAATCCGAATGAGGCAAAAATTCAGGGACAACTTTACCCCGAGAGGTAGCTTTATTAGCAAGAAGATCAGCCGTCTTGTTTCCTAAAATTCCCGAATGAGCGGGAATCCAAACTATTGTACAATTAAAGCCCTCCATCTTAATATTATACACATTTTGAAGTATTGACAAAATTACAAAATTAGAAGATTTAAATATATTAGGAGAAGAAATCGTTTCAACAACACTGCGAGAGTCCGTGAATACAACAGAAGTGTGAATAGAACTTTGTAAAATATACTACAAGCATACAAAATAGCAAAAGCCTCAGCTGTAAAAACAGACGAAAACGATAATCTATATAAGACTTGAAAATTAAGAGAAGGACTATATAATGCAAAACCAACAAAATCAGAAGTACTTTTCTTAGAAGCATCCGTATAAAATACAATTGAGTTATTAATTACATCTTTATACATATCCATAAAAATAATTTGTGGAATTGAAGCATCCTTAATGGATTTTACAACGTTAGAGGAAGTAATTATTGTATTAGGACAATTAACAATTGCCCAATAATTAGTACGAAAGAGAGGAAAGATATCAAAAGATGCAATTCTTGATTTATAATTAGAAAAACTATCAAATGCTTTGCACAAAAGAAAATAAAAAGAAGGACAAACTTTACGAGATGAACGAGAAAAATGACGCAATAAAAATTATTTGTCGACTAACGGATGATCCTCCTGAGAGAGCACCTTTAAAACATATTTAGAGGTCAAATAAAGCAATCTATGATATAGAGAACCCTCCCCCTACTCTGCAAGAATAACATTAGTAAGGGTAGTCCGACGCAAACCCAAACACAAGCGCAATGATTGATTTATAATAATTTCAAGTTTTCTGAAAATCGAACCATTATTGTATGGATAAATGAAACAACCATAATAGATAGTTCCACTAATCAACGCTTTATAAATTAGAAGCAGAGTTCTAGGATCAGCTCCCCACCATGTACCCCTCAGGACCTTAATGATATTATTAAGTTTCGTACATTTATTATGAATATAATTAACATGTTCTTCACTGCGCAAACGAGAGTCCAATATGATATCCAAAAATCTATGAGAGTGAACAGACTTAATCACACAATTATTCAAATTGATGGAATAAGAAATAGGGGAAATCCTTTTTCTTGAAAACACCATGAGTGCAGATTTAGTAATGGAAGTTGAAAGACTCCTAGAATCCAGGTAAATAATACACCGATTAGCCGATCTCTCAATACACCTCAACGCTCTATCGGGAGAATGGGAACTGGAATACAATACAATATCATCTGCAAATTGAAGAATTTCACAATCAAAAAAAATGTGTTTCTTCAACTTACAAGGAGATGACGCCAATTGGAAAATCGCTTTTCCAACGAGTCATGGTGCGTTCGATAGCTTGTAGCTAGCTAACGAAAACCCTAAAGGCGTTTGCGCCAATGGGCCTTTGTTTAGTAGAAATTACGAGACAAAGTTAGAGTCACGCAGTTTCTCATAAGCAAGGACACTATGATCCTTTTCGAGTGAGCGGCGTGGCTGCGAAGACTAAGGCTCTCGTTCATTGTTTTTTGCGCCGGCGGCGAAGGTTCGAATCCCGCTGACGACTGCTTCGCTTCCTTTTTTTTTTTTTTCAATATTGGACATTAAAAAAATACTATATTATTATTTATTTATTATTTTTTATTTATTTATTTTTTTTACATAAAAATAAGTACATTTTTAAATGTTTGAACGCAATAAAAAACACAAATCATGTGAGTTGATTATTTTATCATGCAACTTATATCAAAATAAAATATGTAAACTTTAATCGTCTATATTATAAAAAATTTCCATTGCTTCGCAATGTCGTGGATGAAAATCAATATAAAAACATTTGAAACATAAAATTTTGTCACACCACGAACATTTTATAAAGGAATTATATTGTCCACATTCGCATTTTTTATTAACAATAATAGGGGGAAAGCATATTTGATTTACATTTAAAAAGATGTTTCTATTGTCAGCTAACTTTGCAGCATACCATGCGTATTGAAGCATATTTTTAAATTTTGGTGCTGATAATAAATAATGAATTATTGATTGTATGCGAATTGCATCAGCACGAATATTTAATTGTTTGCTTTCGTCGCTTGCAATGACATCTAGACAATTTTGTATTTTTTTAATTATAATTTTTACTTGTCTGTAAAAATATACATCACATGGCTGACAAATCGGAGTACATTTTGGTGGTATAATTTGCAAATTACATGTTGGTTTATTATTTTTGTTGCGGAATATTTCGTTATATGTTTGGATGTTTTTTTGTCCTCCCCAGGAATCAACAATAAATAAAAACAAATTATCCCGGACATACGGTTTAACAACATTTTTCAAATACTGTTCGTATAATGACGTTGTTAATTTGCCCGATTTGGAACATACAACGACAACATTTTTACATAATTTTAATAACTCATCTACATCTTTTTTTACACGTACTCCAAAATAATCAGAATATTCTTGCAAACAAACAAATACTTTATTTAATAACTTCCCAGATTTTGTCAGCGAATATTGGGCGGTGTACGAATGCGAAACTTTATTTAAATCGCCGATATACAATTGGACTAATTTTTCTCCAGTATGCGTGTAAGTTCGCGACACATTAACTCTATACTCACATCCTGTTTGATCTGTATTAATTACAAAATCGGGGTCGTAATCCGGTGAAATTGCTTGAATTAATTTTTGAAACTGTTCCGCTGATTTTATCACAGCTTCTGGTTCAATTGCCTCTTTTTTAGAAATATACCGGACAACGCGACGATTCGATATCTTGTGATCGTGTAAAAAGTTGGTCAACCATGTGCTGGATGCTACGAAATGGAAAGCACTTATAGGTTCTTCGTTTTCCTTTTGTGCATTGTTATATTGTGCGGCTACAGCTATCGCCCATTGTTGCAGCAAACGTCGTGTAACTAATTGATTATTATTTCTTGCTTCTACAAAGCGATCGTACACATTAACTTTTATTGTATTTAATTTGTCTCTAAAAGTGCCACCTGACAAAACAGCTTTTTTATATTTTGCAACATCAGAGGCATGGTTTAAATACTTTTTAAAATGATGCTTTAATGTTTTAAAAGACCACTGTGGATGTTCTTCAGCTGTCATTACAATCTTCAATTTGACATTATATGGTACTATTTTATGCGCAGCAATTTTTTCCGGAGGTTCATAGTCTTCCAATTCATCGAGTATATTCTCACTCGTACTTGGCATATCTTCGCAGGTAACTACCTCTTGTCCTTCTTCTGTATAATATTCAATTTCGTCCAAAATTTCATGCTCTCCCAACAGTTTAATAAATTTTTCAAAAAGTTTGCCGCCAACTAATTTGGCATTGTTCGAAAATTTGCGTGGGGCGTCAGCAAATATTAAATTAAAGCGTACAACAGTATCTACAAACAATTATTTAACATTATAATTTGAAATATACTGTGATGTTATAAAAGCAGATGTTTTTTTCAATTCTTCATTAATAATATATTTACCTCGAAAATATTCGATTGCATCCGTCAAATCTTCCTTTGAAATATCGCACTTTGCAAGTAGTTGCACATATTTAATAGTATTATCAGTAATATATGTTGTCTCCATTTTTACCGATGTTTCGTGCCACGCTCTCTTTCGAAATGCTGTTACGAAACTGGTGAGACACGTTATAACGTGTGAGAATGTCTTCGTGAAAACCGTTAAAAAGATCGAATAGAGGGGACAACAGTCCCTTCTACCTAACAAAGACTTTTCAAACGCTGGCAGGTATACTTGCCCGTCCTTTTCTCTCATCTCTACATATTTCACACACAATTTTAATACATATATAAAATATTCCACAATAAAGATAATAAACAAACATGTAATTTGCAAATTATACTGCCAAGATGTATATGTTAACCACGCAATGTTTATTTTTACATGGATTTTCATCCACGACATTGCGAAGCAATGGAAATTTTTTATAATATAGACGATTAAAGTTTACATATTTTATTTTGATATAAGTTGCATGAAAAAAATAATCAACTCACATGATTTGTGTTTTTTATTGCGTTCAAACATTTAAAAATGTACTTATTTTTATGTAAAAAAAATAAATAAATAAAAAATAATAAATAAATAATAATATAGTATTTTTTAATGTCCAATATTGAAAAAAAAAAAAAAGGAAGCGAAGCAGTCGTCAGCGGGATTCGAACCTTCGCCGCCGGCGCAAAAAACAATGAACGAGAGCCTTAGTCTTCGCAGCCACGCCGCTCACTCGAAAAGGATCATAGTGTCCTTGCTTATGAGAAACGTAGCTGCGTGACTCTAACTTTGTGTCGTAATTTCTACTAAACAAAGGCCCATTGGCGCAAACGCCTTTAGGGTTTTCGTTAGCTAGCTACAAGCTATCGAACGCACCATGACTCGTTGGAAAAGCGATTTTCCAATTGGCGTCATCTCCTTGTTAGTTAGCCAAATAGATATTAAAAAGAAAAGGAGCCAATATAGATCCTTGCGGGACACCTTTATATGTATGCCGTGCGTCAACGATTCTACCATTACATACTATTTGAAGCTTTCTAAAATGAACTATATTAAATATAAATTTACAAAGATGAGGGGGAAGACCCAATTCCTCTAGATCAGTTAAAAGAATGTGTGGTAAAACATTATCAAAAGCACTAGTTAAATCTAAAAACAGACAAGCAGTACAATGTCCCCTCACAAAACTAAGATTTATCTGAGTAGTAAGAATGGCCAAATTGTCAACGCATAATCTAAAATTACGAAATCCATATTGGGTGTTGGGATATAATCTATTGGATTCCAGCCACCAATTTATAATCTCGAATAAACAAGTCTTTCAAGAAGTTTCAGTATAGAAGGTGTGAAAGAAATCGGTCTAAATTTACCAGGAGATGATTTGGGTATCATATAAACAATAGACTCATGCCACGTCAAAGGAAACTCCCCCGCAAAAAATAATTCATTCAGAATATCCAATAAGACCGATCTATATTTCAAAGGAAGTTTACGAAGAACTATATAATCTAACTGATCAAGTCCTGGAGACTTTCTAGGATTAAGAAAACTAAAAATTTTATCAAATTCATTACTCGTAAAATGAGAGTCAAACAAATCACAACGAAAATCAGACAACGACACAGAACAATTACTATAAGGTTTAGAAGCAGTATAAGGAGGACACAAGGCATCTATCTGATTAATTAAATTATCAGAAATTATATAATTAGAAGTAATCGAGGAAGCAGATAAACCAAGATAACGATTTTTAAATTTTTTCACCATACTCCAAATAGAAGTCATAAAGGTCTTAAAATTGAGCGACTCACAGTAAGCTCTCCAAGAATTACGCTTAGCCTTCTTAAAAACCCTTTTAGCTACCGCCTCCCGCCTCTTATACTCCATATAATTAGGATAATTCATAAGTCTATGATAGTTCTTAAGAGCCTTTTCTAGCAATAACCGCCTCAGAGCACTCCTCATTCCACCAAGGCAAAGGAGGAGGAACATATCTAACTTTTTTACTGCAAGAATTAGAAACATTAACAGACGGAAGACACGAATAACCTCCCTCAAATGATCAAAAAAGATATTATATTTTTTAACAAAAGAGGCCTGAGAATCACTGAATTTCTCTTCAAGATCCGAAAAAGCGAACGAGTAAATTTCTTCCAATTCATATTTTTATATTTAATTGTGAGTGTTACTTCTGTAGTACCCACACAGAATATGAGTGGGAAAAGAAGAAGGCCATGCTGGCTCAGAAGCGTGCCGAAGATGAGCAGAGGAAAGAGAGGGAGATGCTCGATTCCAAAACGCCGCTGAGTGACAGCCAGGCGTGGCAAAGGCTGGACCAATTGGTGGCGGACTATGCCGACGAGGTGGCACTAGCGCCGGCACTCGACATAGCTGCCAAGGGAATGGAGAGTGTCACCATGCTCAAGAAATATGTGATCATGAGTGGCAACCTGAAGGACACTGTCCAGAGGGACATGAAGGAGGCGATCTGTTACCTTCAGGCCGCTCTAACCGCCATGGCTGCAACAACGGCTGCGGCCAGCGCAACTAGCAGTCTCCAGGAAGGGGAGAACGAGCTGGAGGTGTTAAAACGCCATAACAAGGAGATTATGATAGCAATGCTCGCTCTAAAGAGTGAACTAAAACACCTCAAGGAGGCAGGGAATAAGAAAAAGGGTAAAACACCCAAGACCAAGCTCCCTGGGGCATCAAACGGCGAGGTAAGCAGTGGTGGTAAGGGAGCAACCGCCCCACATTCGATTGTGGCCCTGCCAGAGGATACCATGGAGGTGGAAGAGATGGTGGTAGCAACGCCGCTCAGTGCACCACCACCACCAGTCGACAGACCCCCAGTTAAAGGGGTTACGAAAAGGATGGAGGACTACCCCCCCGGTATAAGCCAGGAGAATATAGTCGAATATGACTCGCTCACCACACAGATTCAGGGGCTGCTCGATAAGAGGGAGAGCCTTAAAAAGGGAGTCAAAGACCCCTCAGCAAGATCTCCCCCGAACAAAGTAGCCCCCCCTGGCAACGACCGGCAGTACGCAGTGCCCCTTGAGAAAGGACCGGTCCCTGCCAAGGCCGGCGCCGGGAAGGAAAAAGGAAAGGGGAACTCCCAAATGGGAACCAACCAGAAGGGAGACCCAAAGAAGATCGGGCCCAAACCCGTAAAGGCGAAGGCCCAGACCAACAAGGATCCCCCCTGTCAACCCTCTTCGGCTCCCGCGACCTGCAGATACCCAGGATAGCTGGGTGCAGGTTGTTGGGAAGAAAGAGAGGGGGAAAAATCGGGCGCCAACAACAGCGCCCGCAAAGACCTCCCAGCCTGGAGGCAGCGGGGCAAACAAGGTCTCCCCCCCTCTCAGCAATGAGAGGGCGGCGGGGAGGGCTGCCCCCAAGGCTGCCGCGTGGAGGTCCGGGAGGATCCTCAGGACTGCAGCGGTGGCGATTTCCTGCCCCGCGAGCCAATACAGCGAGACTATCGCATTGGCCCGCCAGAAGGTGGATATCGCGAAATTAGGGATCGAGGACGTCAGAGCACGCCGTTCAGCCACCGGGGCCATACTATATGAGATCCCCGGGGCAGACAAAAATAAAAAGGCCGACCTCTTCGCTGAGAAGATCAGGGAGGCCGTGGAAGGAAGGGAGGGAGTCCGGGTGACCCGCCCCTGTAAAAGGGGAGATCTCGGGGTCCTCGGACTCGATGATTCCGCCACCGTCGAAGAAGTCAAGGCGGCAATCGCGGAAGTTGGAGGGTGCCAGGCCTCCGAGGTTAAGGCGGGTCAAATACGCTTTAAAAGGGGGCACCCTCTGGACCCAATGCCCAGTAGCGGCCGCAGTTAAAGTAGCCGCGGTGGGCAAGATAAAGGTGGGTTGGATTGTGGCCATGGTGGAGATATTGAAGACGCGCCCCTTGCAGTGTTTCCGCTGCTTGGAAAGGGGGCACATCAAGGAGCAGTGCAGCAGCCCTATAGATCGTAGTGGCTGCTGCTATAACTGCGGCTCCCCTGGCCACAAGGCCACAGAGTGCCGCAATGCGACGCGTTGCGTCCTTTGTACAGAGGCCGGACTACCGGCGAACCATCGAGCCGGTGGCGACAGCTGCAAGGTGAAGAAGGGAGGAAAAACTGCAACAAAAAAGGGCAGTAGCCAAACGCAGAAGAAAGGAGGAGCCAAGGGGGGCTCCGGGGATGGCGTAGCCTCCCCCGGGCCCTCCCAGGCCCCACAAAAAGAGAAGAAGGGAGGAGCTGGAGGAGGCTCCGGGGATAGCTTAGCCTCCCCCGGGCCTTCCCAGGAACAAATAATGAAGGCGCCCAAACCCCAGCGAGTCCGCAAGGGAAAGAGCGCCCCCAAGAAACAGGTTAAGGAGGCGGGAGCAGCCGCTCCTGCAACTCAGAATGAGTTAGTGGAGGTGGTTATGGAGGAGGCCTAAACTGCGCATATTATGACGCGCATAGGCCTCCTCCAAACTAATTTGAACCACTGCGCCAGGGCCCAGGATCTTTTTCTACATACCCTGGCGCAGTGGAGATGCGGTATAGGGATCGCGGCCGAGCCGTATCGCGTACCACCGGACAACCCGTGCTGGGCAAGTTGCGATGCGGGCTCGGTCGCGATCACCTGGAGACAGGAGATCGGTTCCCCTCCGTGCACTAAAATCGGAAGGGGACGAGGATTCGTAGCCGTCGAATGGGGCCCACTGTGGGTGATTGGGTGTTATATCCCCCCCAGTATAGACCTCGCCACGTTCGGGGATATCCTCGACGAGATATCTCTCGTCGTCCAGAGGAGACTCCCCGAACCAATTGTGGTTGCCGGGGACTTTAATGCCAAGTCTAGGCATTGGGGTTCCCGGCGTACGGACCGAAAAGGCAGGGTCTTAGAAGAATGGGCAGCGGTTCTCGGCCTCTGCATAGTAAATCAGGGGTCGAGAAGCACCCTCGTCCGGCCGCAGGGGGAGTCCATCATTGAATTGACATGGGCATCTCCCGCTGCGGCGGACAGGATTAGGGACTGGCGGATGATGAACGAAGAGACCCTCTCTGACCATTTATATATTCGGATGAGGGTCGATATCACCCGCCGGGGGGTGCTGAACCGCGCCCAAGAGAGGGACCTACCCAAACGGTGAGCCCTTGCTAAATTGGATACGGACAAGCTGGTGGCTAGAGGAATAGGGGGATTGGCTGGAGAACATCCCCCCATCCAACTCGGGAGAGAGAGTCGTCGGGGCCGTGAGGCCTATAATGAAAGAGTGGGTGGATAGGCCTCACGGACGGATGTCGTACCACCTTACACAGATATTCGCCGGACATGGTTGTTTCGGCGAGTATCTGTGTAAGATAGGGAAAGAGCGCAGTGCTATCATTGTGACGGGGACAGGGACACGGCGCAGCACACGCTAGAATTCTGTCCGGCGTGGGCAGAGGAGCGCCGTGTCCTCGTCCAAATTATCGGGGAGGATCTGGCGCTCCCGACCATCGCTGCTAAGATGGTCGGGAGCGAGGAAGCGTGGAAGGCGGTCTCCTCCTTCTGCTTCAAAGTTATGACGCAGAAGGAGGAGGCCGAAAGAGAGCGGGAAAGGCGGGGAAGAAGGGGGAGACTCCCTCTCGCCCCTGAATCCCGGGAGGAGAGAGACGACCCCTCCTGGCTGCCTGGGCGAAGAAATCGCGGGGGGGCCAGGGGCGGGTCGGGCCCGGGAGGTCAGTGGCCGGGAGGGCGCGAGGGAGAGAAGGTGCCCGTGGTAGATGGGGTGGTGGCGGGGGCGGCCCGCCGAGGCGGGGACGCGGAGGCGGACCCCCCGTCACAGGAGAAGAAGACGCCCCCGGAGGGGGCGGAGTAGAAGACGGGAGGTTGGGCGAGGGGCGCGGTGCCCCCCTCGCCCGGTTGTGGAGGAGAAGGCACGTTAGCGTGGAGCAGTCCAAGGAGGAGGGCGGGTTCCGCCCGGCTGGCGGCCGCACGGCGTAAGCCCTGCGGTCGGGAGTCGAGCGGAGTCTGCCCCCGCCCATGCCGAGTTCCTCCCCGAGGGGAGGGTCTCGGCGCTGCCCCCGAGTCGATGGTCGAATCCCGATAGGGTGGGAACCGCGGCCCGGGGTCAGGGGGGACCACACCGGGGCTCACTAGGAGCCCCATTGCACGTGGTTCTCCTCGGGTAGGGACGCGGCAGACGGGGGCCCTCTCACCGGTGCCTTAGAGCGCCGGTGAGAGGGCACCACTGCCTGCGGACGGGTTTTCCCTCCCTTCTGGGGGGAATTCCCAGAAGTAGGGCTCCCGGTGCGCTGGCCGAATCTCTTTTCCCTCTTGGGTGAGAGAGGGGGCCTCGTTCCGGGGGCGAGGGGTGGCGGTTCGAACTGGAAAACTCGAGCCGTGATCCCGCCCCCCAAACTTTTTGGGAAGGCGCGGCGTGGAGGTTGTGCCCCTCTGCGTCGCAACCGGGTAGGATCCGCACTATGACGGGGGAGAGTATCTTCCTCTCGGGAAAGATGCTCTCCCGGGACAGGTAGGGCCAGATGATGGCGGGAAATGATCCAATTGCTGGTTCCCCGCCATCACCGTAAGCCAGCGCAGGCACACGCTGTGGTTTTAGTGCGGTAGGTCTTGGGCCCCCTGACCGATCCACCAGTGGACCGGCCAAGGGAAACAAGGAGTTTCACATAACCCTCGTTCTCTACCCGGAGGGCGAGGGTATCATGATGGTTTCCACAGCGTAAAAAAAAAAAGTACCCACACAGAACATGATATCCATTGGACATCCATATAATCTCCATAGCTCCATTTTTTTTGTATCGCAGGGGAAATCTCCAAGGAGATACCCTGGATCCGCGGGGACGGAGCCCAGAGTTATGTGGGACTGAAGGCGCTGTAAATACGTCTCCGACCCACTAAAACCCCTGCGGTGGCCATCTTGGGCAATGGTTGGGACCCTCCGGGAACGGGCAATTGCAGTACTTCCGGAGGGTCCCTGCCTACCCTGCCTACCCGTGGGTTCACTGTCCAGCCGGATGTGGTGGGCTGCGAACCCCGCTTCTCTCTTTGTTTTGAGAGGAGCTCTTCCCTAGTTCCGGCGCGGAGGGACCACACCTCCACGCTGCGCCATCTCGGGAGGGAGTTGATGTACCCTCCCGGGGGCAGGACGAGGGTTCGAGTCCCCCGCTCGAACCCCCGCCCCCTCCCTCTACCTTTTTATGTAAGGGGGAAGGCTAGCCTCCTTTATCTATCTATGAGGCCCGACCTCCCCCCGGTCTCCGCCTCGGCGAGGGCCCCTTCCTCCCAGGCAACCATGTAGGGTCGTCCCTCTCCTCTCGGGATTCGGGGGTAAGGGCGCGTCTTCCCCGCCTACCCCGTCTCACCCTCTCTCTCTCGGCCGTCTCCTTCTGCAACATGACTTTATTGCAGAAGGAGACGACCGCCCTCCAATTTTCATCGCTCCCGACCATCTGTCTTACGACGGCCGGGAGCGAGAGGTCCTCCCCAATCTTTTCTGTGAGGACACGGCGCTCCTCTGCCCACGCTGGACAATGTTCCAGCGTGTGCTGCGCCGTGTCCTCCAATTCCTCACAGTGATGGCAACGCGCCGTGCTCTCCTTTCCAATTTTACACAGGTACTCTCCGAAGCACCCATGCCTGGAGAGCACCTGTGTCAGGTGGAACGACAGTTTAGTGCCGCGAGGCCTGTCCATCCAATCTTCTAGGACAGGCCCCGACGACCCTCGATCCCGATGCTGTCGGAGAAATGGAAGTCAAATACTCCTTCCACTCCTCCGCCAGCTGTCGCCGGGCCTGAAGCCTCACGACACCCCGGGTTTTATCTGTTACGGCTACCCAGAGTCCTTTGACTCGCTCGTGCACCCTCTGGTGTGCACGAGCCACGAGCTCCATGGGCGGGAGACCCGCCAACACCGAGGCCGCTGCATGCGACACCGTCCTATACCCGCGGACGACACGGATGGCCACTCTACGCTGGATGCACCGAAGCACGTCCCTTATGTGTTTGGTGGCCACCGCCCCGCCCTCCCACACAGTTGCACTGTATAAGGCCACCGAATTGACGGTGTTCGCATACAGTCTGCGCACACGATCATCCGGCCCACCCAGGTTTGGCAACAGCCAGCTCAGGGTCGCCGCCATCCTGTCCATTTTAGGGACCAGATTGTCGATGTGGTCGCGGAACCTCCACCTCCCGTCCAGCTGGAGACCCAAGTATTTCATGGTAGTCCCCAGCCGGACGGGAGCGTCGTCCACCCTGACATGGGCCACCGGTGGCTTCCCGTGCAGGCCATCGTGGAAGAAGATGGCCTCCGTCTTTTTGGGAGCCACCCGTAGGCCCATGTTCTTTATGGAACGCACGACGCGTGCCACTGCAAGGTTCGCCGTCCTGATAGCCTCCCCCGAGTCTTCTCCCCCGGCCAGAAGAAGTGTGTCGTCTGCGTAGACGACACTGCAGCCGGGGGGGATGGCAGTCCGTATGACGCGGTCGTAAGCGATGTCCCATAGCAGGGAGTCCAATACTGACCCCTGCGGGACACCGCAGTACATCTCCCTTCGGCGTTGGGTACCGCTCTTGTCGCGATACCCTAGACCCCTGTTCCAGAAGTAGGACTTCACCACCTCCACGAGGTATTGAGGGACGTGATATATCAAGGCGTCCCTCACCTTGCCCCAGGATAGGGTGTTAAAACCGTTAGTGATATCAAGCGATACCGCCACCAACACCCCGCCCTCCTCCATAGCGGACTCCGCGAGGGAACGGACGCGAAGGATCGAGTCCGTTGTAGATTTCCCCTCGCGGAATCTGAACTGTTCCTCGTGGAGGTTTGGTCCCACTTCCTTCAGGTGCCGGACGAGTCGGTTCGCTATAATTCTTTCGAACAGCTTGCCGATCTCGTCCAGCAGACAGATAGGCCTGTACGCCGAGGGAGTTCCCGCCGGCCTGCCCCCCTTTGGGATGAGGACCACGTTGGCCCTCTCCCAGACTGGGGGGAAGTAACCTTCCCGCAGACACTGTGTTAGCAGCCGTCGAACTGGGTCTGCCAAGTGGACCAAGGCTATGACCCAGACCCGGCCGGGTATGCCATCCGGACCCGGGGCTTTGTTTCCCCGGATCCGGAGTCTCTTAGTGCACCCGGCCATCTCGTCGCTGGATACCTCGAAGTCCTCGCTCCACTCCACTGGCTCCCGATCATATAATTCGGGAGCCCTCTCCGCTATGGGGAAGAGTGTGGAGAGGGTTTGCTCGAGTACCTCTGGGTCCAGCGACTCCGTCACCGAGGGCGCCCAATGTCTGATCTTGCTCATTACAATCCTATATGGGCGCCCCATGGGTCTGAGTCAAGGGTGAGCAACTGCTCATCCCATGCCTTCGCCTTGGCCCGTCTGATAGCTGCGCTGAGGGCTTTCCTTGCTTCACGATAAGCCCCCAGCGCCTCTTTCGTCTCCTCGGCGAGACCGCGTCTCCTGCTTCTGGTGAAGCGGCGCCTGGCTTGGACCGAGACTCTGCGGAGCTCCGCTAACTCCTCGGTCCACCAGTACGCCGCTCGACGCGACCTGGGTCTGGCTCGGGGCATGGCAGCATCACATGCCTTCTCCATGAGATCCCCGAGCCACCCCACCTGGCTATCAATATCCTTTGGCTCTTCTGAGCCAGGCCAGGTCGCCGAGAGTACGACGGCCATCAGCTTGTCTGAATCCAGTTGTTTTAGGGCCCATCTCTTGGGTGGTGTACCCCCCTCACCTGGGCGGCAATTCAGCACCTCCCTGCGGGTGATGTCGACCCTCATCCGAATATTTAAATGGTCGGAGAGAGTCTCTTGTTCCATCACCCGCCAGTTGTCGATTCTGTCCTCCGCAAAGGGAGAAGCCCATGTCAGGTCGACAATGGATTCTCCCTGTGGCCGGACTAGGGTGCTGCTCGTGCTTCTGTTCAAAATACAGAGGCCGAATATTGCCGCCCAATCCTCCAGGACCGTGCCCCTGTAATCGGTGCGCCGGGAACCCCAACGCTTTGACTTGGCGTTGAAGTCCCCGGCGGTGATGATGGGTTCGGGGAGTCTCCTTTGGATGAGTATGGATATCTCATCCAGGATATCCCCGAACCGGGCACGGTCCACGCTTGAAGGGATGTAGCAAGCTACCACCCAGAGCGGGCCCCACTCGACGGCTACATTGGCTCTACCCCCCCCGATCTTGGTACAGGGGGGAGCCCTCCTCTTGTCTCCATGTTATGCTGACCGAGCCGCCCGCGTCCGCCCAGCATGGGTGATCCGACGGGACGCGGTACGGCTCGGCCGCCACACCAATTCCAAACTTTTCCTCCGCCAGGGCATGCAGGAATAAGTCCTGTGCCCTGGCGCAGTGATTCAGATTGGTTGGTTGGTTGGTTGGTTTTCGGTTTTGGTGGCACTTAGCAGATGTAATTTCTGCTTATGCTGCCAGATTTTCCTCTGCAAAAGTCAGCAAACATCAATGTTCGTCTCACTATTCCTTTTCCTTGTCCTCGTTCCTTGTATAAGCCTTGCAGGTGCTACACCCTCATGTGCGCCCACACCAACAAGCAAAGCCAATCCAGATTCCCATCCTCAGTCAGCCCAATCAAATCATCAAATCATTCCCCCGCAGAAAAACGACCAAAGGTGATAGGATCTTATAAGAAGGAAATTTCAGCAGTGCAAAAATATTATAAGGAGGCCCGTAGCCCAGGGCGCGACGAAGGGAGCTCAAGAGAGCACCGCGACCCTCCTCAAAAGTGGGGCAACCCCACAATACATGCTCCAAATCCTGCAGCGCCGCCCCGCACTCGCAACCCGGCGAACCGACGATTCCACATCTGAATAGACTACCGTTCAAGTTGTAGTGATTAGATCCTATTCTACTGGTCAACACAATCTCAGCTCGCCCCAACCCACCCGCAAAAAACCATGGTTTGGTGGAGAAAGCGGAACCATAAAGTTCAAAATATAATGTTCCCTTATGCTCAGCCTGTGCGAGAAGGTAACTCGATGTGGAGTCAATATATCTGTCTCTCGCCCTCTCATAAAAATCTGTGTGGGGAGGAAGATACTCCGATCTCTCCCCCCTCCTCGTGGCTTCCCTAGCCAGTAGGTCAGCGGTTTCATTGCCCAGAATTCCAACATGGGCCGGGATCCACACCAGAACTATAACCAGGCCCTGCAAGAATGCAGACCTTAATTTGTTCTTTAAGACCAACAGCAAGTAATCGAAATCTCTATCAAGCCTATTACTTGTGATCACTTCTATAATACTGCGGGAATCGGTAAACACCGAGACGTTTTTGACATCATTTTCAAGAACGCAATCTATGGCACGAATTAACGCTATACATTCTCCGGAAAACGATGAGAAATTACTGTCCAGTTTATAGCCCTATTGGAGCTTCAAAGTAGGGGAGTAATAGGCTGCTCCAACCGCGGCGCCCTGTCCATACTTTGATGCGTCCGTGAAAATTAGATGTCTGTCTACGATGAGACTCGATAGAGACCCCTGAAAGACCAGCTGTGGAAAGGGAGCCTTTTTTTTTTCTATCGCTGTGGAAACCTCATGGTACCACTCACCCCCCGGGTAGGGGATGAGGGTTATGTGGGACATCTTGTTCCCCTTGGCCGATCCACGAATGGATCAGTCAGGGGGCCCAAAACCTACTGCACTAAAACCACAGCGGGTGTCCTACTCGGGCGTTATGTGGGGGACGGCGAGGATGCTGGTATCCCATGCCGACTCGCCGCCCCCCGCCTTTTTCCTTCTCGGGGAGAGCGCCGCCCCTGAAGGGAACGACACTCTCCCTCCACGCATCGTGTGGATTGTTCGCGGTTGCGGCGCAGGGCGACACCGACCCCACGCCACGCCCTCCCAAAAAGTTTGGGGGGCGGGGTCACTGCTCGAGTATCCCGCTCCCTAAGGGATAGGGGATTCGGCGTCCTGCCCCGGAGGCCCTCACCAGGGGGCCCCTCTCAGAAAGAGAAGGACCCTCTCTACGGCGCTTGCGCCCTCCCACCGGTGCCTTTCGGCTTCCGGTGAGAGGGCGCTCCCACCGCATCTACGTCTAAGGGGGAGGTCGCGCCCTCTCCCCCCGGCCTTCCCGGTTGCGGCTCCCTCCGCTCCCTTGGGAGTTAGGATTCGGCCGCAACCAGGGAGGTTGCCCATTTGGGGGCGCAACCGCGCCGGCCCCGCCTAAGCGAAACCGACGCACCCGCGCCCCCATTTCTCGTGAGGTCCTAGGGGGGAGCGCCGGGACTTAAGCGTCCCCGGCCCCCCCAAAGACCTCATCCCGCGGCCAAATTGGACACAGGTATATTTGGGATGCACCCCCCCCCCCCGATCCCCGCCGCCACAAATGGGCAACCCCACCGACGGCGGGGAAAGTGGGGGCCCGTTCCCATTCCTCCTTTGCCATCTATTGGGGGAGCGCCCCCCCCCCCGATTCCCGCCGCCGCAAGTGGGCAAGCCCACTGACGGCGGGAAACGAGGGGGCCCGTCCCCATCCTCCGTATCCGTCTCCTCGTCCCTTCCTCTTCTTTTTCCTCTTCTTCCCTCTCGCTCCCCTTTTCCACCACCTCCTTCTGCAGCATTACTGTGCTGCAGAAGGAGGAGAACCCTCTCCACGCATCATCGTTTTCTGTCATTGCCCTCACTACTGAGGGCAATGACAGATCTCCTCCCACTGCGGCTACGAGTTCCTCTCTTTCTTCCGCCCAGGCACCACACTCCTCCAGTGTGTGCTGGGCGGTATCGCACCCGTGGCCGCAGTGCCAGCACCGCGTCGTGTGCTCCTTTCATATCCGACCCAGGTACTCACCGAAGCATCCATGGCCTGTGAGCACCTGGGTCATATGGTAGGACACCCCACCTTTGGCCCTGTCCAGCCAGTCTTCTAGACAGGGCCGTATGGCCCCGACGGTGCGCTGACCCGACAGCCTCGGATCCATGAGGCTGTCCTTCCACCTTTGGATCAGCGCCCGCCGGGCGTGGACTCTCACCGTACGCCGGAGGCCCTCCGTTATTGGGACGCCCGCCCGCTGATATTCTCTTGTACGCTTGTACACATCTGCGTACATGCGGGCGAGCATCTCCATTGGGGGTACTCCTGCTAGTACCCCCACAGCCATCCAGCTCACTGTCTGGTAACCCCGGCATATTCTATTGGCCACCCGCTTTTGCAATTAGCTTAAGGCATTTTTTGCACCGCGGGCGGCCCCCAGATTCTCCTCCCATACCGGGGCTCCGTACAGGAGCATGGAATGAATTGTTCCGGCATACAGTGTGGAAAGGGAGCCTGGTGTATCTCCTCGACCACCTGTCGCGGGGTGATTATGGAAACCGGCCTATACATCATGGTGTCAAAGGAGAACAGATACATTGGAATCCTGGAGAAGGTAGCAATTTTTGCTTTGTAATTCTTTGTCGTACAAAATATCCTGTAAAGCAAAAAATATTTTAATATATTAAAGCGATAGCCAGAATTGGTTACAGCCACATGTAAGTCATAAAGTTTATCTATTAAAGCATTTGAAACCGTCGCAAATGATTTATAAATAAATTTGGATGCAAGGTATTCAAATCGAAACTTAACCGGGCTAATCCCCGTCTCCGAGTAGACTATGTTGGTTGGGGTGGATTTTCTTAATCCCACACAGCATCTGAGTGCCCTTCGCTGTACCCTCTCCAGGAGTTCCGTCGATCCCGCGTTATGAAGGGGAAAGATGAAGGACCCATATTCCATTGACCCCCTGATCAGTGCCTTAAAAACGCATAGGAGAGTGCGCGGATCTGCGCCCCACCAAACACCACTCAACGATCTCATCATATTAACCAGCCTTTTATATTTATTAGTTAGATACCCCGCATGAAGGTGTCCCCTCAAGGCTGGGTCTAATAGGACTCCCAGAAACTTATATCGGTCAACCGAAACCACAGCCGAACCCCCCACGATCAACGAGTGCCTCAATGGGTCCCCCCTCCCTCTAGTAAAGACCATCAGCGCCGACTTCGAGGAGGACACCGACAGACCCCTCAGACATAAAAAAACTCGCCATCCCATTTGCCGATCTCTCAAGCGATCTTAATGAAGCGGCAAGGCTAGGTGATCTCACATAAAGCGCCACATCATCCGCAAACTGCAGCACACAGCAGTCCGCAGTCAACGAGGGACGACAGTCTGTCAGATAAAGGTTAAATAAGAGAGGGCTCAAGATAGAGCCCTGCGGCACTCCCTTATAAGAAAAGTATCGATCCGATAACTCTCCATTTATAATAAATTGGAGTGTCCTCGAGTCCACCAGTTGATATATAAACCAACAAATCTTTGGTGGGAGCCCCATTTCGCTCAATTTTAACGTTAAAATTGAAGGGACCATATTATCAAATGCTCCCTCGATATCCAGGAAAAAGCACGCTGTATCCTGCCAAGTCACAAACCCTGTAAAAATCTCCGTAGATAGAATACCCAAGTTATCCTGACAGCCTCGTCTTCTGCGAAAGCCATACTGAAAAGCGAGCAGCAGCCCCCGAGACTCCATCCACCAAGTCAGGCGAAACGATATCATCTTCTCTAGAACCTTAAGGAGATTAGAAATAAGAGAGATAGGTCTAAACTTCCCCGTGGAGCCCTTAGGAATCAAGAACACCAAGGAGTGCCTCCATGGATCCGGAAAAGAGCCCGCATCCAAAACCCCGTTAAAAATTTCCAGCAAGATATTCAGATATTCATCCGAGAGCAAAGAAATCATATGATTATCGATCTTGTCAATCCCCGGGGAGGAACGAGTCCTAAGACCCCCGATTACCGACCGCACCTCGTCCAAAGTGAAAGGCGAATCAAACATTTTACATATGTAGTTAGGCGAGAAATCTTCCATAGATGAGTAAGCCCTATGATATACCGAAGGAGGACACAAGGAACCAATAGCCCCCCGAACACCCTCCGAAATTCCACTATTCGAAGCAGGAGTGGGGATTTGGGTTCCCAAATGGCGGTTCTTAAAACGCTTTATCATCCCCCACAAAACAGAGACAGGTGTTCTAGGAGTCAAGCCATCACAAAATTTCTTCCATCCCTTCCTCTTTTCGGATCTCAATGTGCGTCTAGCCAGCGCCTCCTGTCTCTTAAAAGCCCTGCAATTCGAGTGAGAAGGAACCCTCTTAAATTCCGCCATAAGCCTGCGTCTCGAGTCCACCGCCTCCTGGCATGTCTCATTCCACCATGGCGCCGGACTTGAGGATTTGCGACAACCACCAGGAGAACGAGATCCTCCACCCCCAGAATCGCCCCTCCCTCCGTTAGGTATCTGTTGTATCAGATGGTCTGCAAAAATTGCATATCTTTCCACAGGGTCTGAGACCCCATTCAGAGCCCCTTTAAGAGTGTCTAAACTCGAGGTCAAGTTTCTCATAAAATTAATACTTGATTCTTTAGTATGCTTGAATTTATGTGAGAAGAAGTTTTTCTTTTTAAGTTGACAATTAAAACGTATAGAAACAGGAAAATGATCACTAAAGTAAGAATCCTCCATAACAGTCCACTCACAGAGGCTCAAGATGGGAGGAGACACAAATGTCAGGTCAATCGCCGACCTAGCCTGCCCAGGACGAGTCAAAAAAGTCGAGGCTCCATTATTAATGCATGTAAACGAGGCATTCAGTGAGGCTCCAGCAGCGAGACACCTCCCGCATCAAAACGCTCACACCCCCAATCACCATGATGGGCATTAAAATCCCCCACCACAATGGCACAAGGATAGGCACTGCAAAAGGAGAATAAAGAATCCCATTCCTGTAAAGAGAGGGACTCTCCCGGTTTCCTATAAATTGATATTATGGCAAGATCAAAACCCTCATAGTGTATCAAGACCGCCATAACCTCCAGTCTCCCATTTATGAAAGGGCGATGGTCGATCAGGGTATACGGAATATAGGAACGAACAGCCAGCAGCAGCCCTTCACTGTGCCGGCTCACTGAGTCCTTTCTAAGTATACAAAATTCCTTCAAATTGATCTGGGATTCCTTTACTAACCAGGTCTCAGAAAGAGCCACTATGTCAAACCCTGCAAATAATTCAGATATCAAATCAATCTTACTTAATAGAGAATGGCAATTCCACTGCAAAATAGAAACCGGAGAATGTTTGGGAAGCTCGACAGGGGGAGGCCTAGGAGGATCCATTTTTATTTTCGGAGGAGGGAGGAGACCACAAAAATCTAGATTCTGAGTGAGATGCGTTCAGAGTCGCCAAGGCAGAACACAAGTAATTAGTAATTATGTTGTGAATTCCCATCTGCCTGAGGATGGGTAAAAATTTATCTAGCAAGAGTCCAATAATGTGGGATAATAAATTAATAATTTCAGAGTTCAGTTGCGGAGGGTGTGATTGAGACTGAGGGGGCTGCGAAGGAAAAGAGGAAAACGGGAAAGATTGGGGGGGAGGATCAGAAAGAGGAGGATAAGGATTCATATTTGCATTTGACCCGACACCAACAGCCACCCCATTCCCAGACACTGCTGGGTATCTACCATTCGGTGAGATAAAGGAGGAGGGCGGAGGCACATTCGATCCCGATTCCGACCTCGAGGTAGAGATCAAAGAGTCGTTGCTATTACGATCAAAAGCCGAGTCAAGGTTGAGACGATTCACTATCTCCGATGCGGAGCCCCAGACAGGAGCACTCGAAACAGTATAAGCAGGGGAAGCAGAGTTTGTGTGTCCCGACTCGATTGATACAGATGAAAGGGCGGAGACTGGTGGTCTCATCATAGCTGCCCGGGCGTAAGTCTGCGGCCTCGAGGAAGGAGGGAGCAATCGAGCCGAGAGCATCGAGGGGGAGGGCGAAGCGCAAAGCGGGGAATCAAAGGAGGGGGATGGGAACGAGGGCCACTTAAAATAGGGAAGTTATTAAGATTGCAATTATTGTCCACGGGGACCGTCCCCGAGTCTCTGATTCGCTTACTCGCCACTACGTAAGGGATATTTTCAACAGCAGCCAATTCCCTCACTTTTCTCTGAAAGGAATACTCCGGACAGTTGGAGCTAGAGACCCTATGCGAGCCTTTGCAATTTATACAAATAGGGGGTTCATCTTTCTTAGGGCAAGCCTCTGCGCTGCCATGAGATTTCTCACCGCAGATAGAGCAGCGAGCATGCCCCTTACACTGACAAGTAAACCTACGGAAGTGTCACGCTCCGATTTTTCTGAAATTTGGATATGTTATAATACATGAAAAACTAAGGGACACGTATTTTTTTTAGCGGCGGAAAAACATATTTAGGAGGTGAAACGACCCCCCAAAATAGGGGGTAAAATAGAAAAATTGCGGTATCTTTGAGATCAGTGAAGCGATTGTAATGATTTTTGGTATGAAAGTATCTTTTGATAGAAGACGAAAATCGGCCTAGGTATGTTGGAGGGGGAGTGAAAATTAGGGGGCCAACTACCCCTAAAGTGACCAATTTTTTGCTGCAAAAAATCAGTTTGGATCTAATCGAAGTGAAATCTATTAAAACTTCAAAAGGAAAGCTAATTAAGGAACACGTATTTTTTTGTTTTTTTTATATAAATATTTGGGGGGTAAACAACCCCTATATTGCCGCGCTCGTTTGACATTGCGCATGAAACACCTTGTGAAACTATATTTTTGAACTGAATTATGTGAAGTGAATCAAACATGTTAAAAATATTAATTGTTTATAACAACTAACAATAAATGTCAAAAGTTGATTTTATTGTAGTTTGAAAGTCGCATGTCGAGTTACTGTCTATTCAAGTAATTTTTCGAGTTTTCGTCCGCCATATTGAATTTTGAAAATCTGATTTCAGATTCGGATTCAGCGACTTCAAAAACCAATATATTAAAAAGATCGAACAGTTCAAAAATATAGTTTCACAAGGTGTTTCATGCGCAATGTCAACCGAGCGCGGCAATATAGGGGTTGTTTACCCCCCAAATATTTATATAAAAAAAAACAAAAAAATACGTGTTCCTTAATTAGCTTTCCTTTTGAAGTTTAAATAGATTTCACTTTGATTAGATCAAAACTGATTTTTTGCAGCAAAAAATTGGTCACTTTAGGGGTAGTTGGCCCCCTAATTTTCACTCCCCCTCCAACATACCTAGGCCGATTTTCGTCTTCTATCAAAAGATACTTTCATACCAAAAATCATTAAAATCGCTTCACTGATCTCAAAGATACCGCAATTTTTCCATTTTACCCCCTATTTTGGGAGGGTCGTTTCACCCCCTAAATATGTTTTTCCGCCGCTAAAAAAAAATACGTGTCCCTTAGTTTTTCATGTATTATAACATATCCAAATTTCAGAAAAATCGGAGAGTGACACTTCCGTAGGTTTACTTGTGAGAGCTGAGATGTCCAAAGCGATAGCATGAGAAACACAATGAAGTCCTAGTAACGAACGGTGTGACCGAGTGTCTTACTCTATATAAATAAACATACCTTGGAAGCGTCTGACCTCTGAAGTTTATCATAACCGTTTTGGAAGGAACTATACCCGACTCGATTCCGACACTCATAGGAACAGACAAACTTGTTTGTCTGTTTCTTCTGTTTAGTCTTCTCACGGAGTCAATCTTTATATCACTATCAATGCCCCTGGATATTTCGTCATCAGAAAGATCCAACGGAACATTTCTAATAATGCCCTTCCTAGTTGTTCTGTAAAGAGGAATAAACACTTTGTATTTTTTGGATTTAAGAAGTGTGTTAGAAACAAGCTGATTTGCCGCCAAATAAGAATCAAGTTGAACGTTTATACTATTAAAACCGACTTTTTTAATCTCCAATATTTCTCTCTTTGAGTGCGAATACAAAATGCGACCAATAGCGATGGGATCAATAGAAGGGCCACCCCTCTCTGTCTGAATTACTACATCAAAAGGACCTTGAGAGGATTCATCGTATTTATTACACTCAATAAAAGCCGCCGAGCCACTCGCTCTATTATCCAAAGAAGAGGAGGAGGAAGAACAAGAAGAAAAATAAGATTGTTTAGTCTCACCTGAGGCGAAACCTGTATTTCCTCCTCTCACAGATTCTCTACTCACTATTTTCGTTGCAGAGACATCCACATTAACATTCGTAGACATTTTTTGACGCTTGACTCCTCTTGCAGGGCTACTCCTTTTTATATTCTTAGAATTTCGCTCGCCATGAAACTCCTCTCGCACACCACCATCACCAGACATTAACGGCCCCGGACCAACTGTAATCGCAGAAACAGCAGAAACAGATTCAGATGTGTAATCGTCATTTACCTCGGGTTCCGCCTCCATGCTATCCGCGGAGTCAGGAGTGAAGGGAAGAAGGGAGGTCGCAATGGAATCCAATCTATCCTCGTCTGTTCTTTGAGGGGTGTCGTTCATAATTGCAGCCAAATTTGCCTCGTCATTACTTAGCCTTGCCGGCCTAAGTGAAAAACTTTTCGTTGGATCTTGTAAAGGCATGCTTTACGTCGTCAATACAAGGCCAGCCGCAAGGCCGGCCAGTCAAAATGGCGCCAAAATGTTCCACGTGGCAAATTATAATAAAAGAAATAAGCACACCCGGTATTTATAGATTAACCAAAAAGCACATGCAGAAAAAGCAGGAAAAGCTTTAGCTAAGTCTGTATCTCATAAAAGTTTATGTCTAATAGCCTAAAACAGGCTTGGTCAGGTCTAATATTAATTAATTACAGCAATGTCTTTCCACTAACGTGTTCACAGTATCACGCCTGTAACCGAACTCCCGTGATTCAGATTGGTCTGGAGGAGGGTTATTTTCCCTGTCATTTATCGGGGAATCTAGGCCCTCTCCATGACCACTTCCTCTAACTGCTTCGGCTGTGCTGGAGCAGCTGTAGTTACTGCTGCTGCTCCCTCCTTCTGTGAAACCCCCCTTGTCATCGGTTTTCTCCGAGGATTGGAGGGCTCCTGCTCCTCCTCTGGCGCCTTGGTGGGGGGGAGTTTGATTTCCCCCGGCCCCGCCTTTTCCTGCGCCTTTTTGGCGCTGCTGCTACCGCTGCTGCTGCTGTTGCTGCCGCCCTTCTTGGCCTTTTTAGGGTGGCAGCTATCTCCTCCCGCCCGGTGGTTGGCTGGGAGTCCGGCCTCCGCGCACAAGGGGCACCTTGCTTTTGCAGTGCACTCGCTGGCCTTATGGCCTGGTGCACCGCAATTGTAGCAGGCCCCTCGGCGGTCCACGGCGCTTGTGCAGGCTCCCTGCACATGACCTCTCTGCAGGCATCGATGGCACTGCAGGGCTCTGGCCTTTAAGGACTCCATCTCCATAGCTCCATATGACATCTATCTCCATGGCGGATGTCGAATAGATCTCTAATAGAAATCCATATTATCTCCACAGTAAATAAATCCATCATAGATGGCCATTAGATATTTGTGGTGGATGTATGATAAATATTCTATTTTTAATTTATATACAATTCAAATTTTTATTAAAATGTTTATTAAAATTTTGAAATATAAATCACGCCTGCAACTGCTCCGCCAGATGACCGAGTCATTTTGGCAACGCTGGTCGACCGAATACTTGCATCAATTGCAAACTTCCTTTAAATGGAATCTCAAACAAGAATGTCTGAGAAAAGGAACGCTTGTTCTAATCAAGGACGAGCGCTTTCCTCCAACGAAGTGGCCTCTTGCTCGCGTAGTTAACGTGCATCCTGGGTCCGACGGACTTGTACGAGTAGTTACCGTCAAGACAGCAATCTCAACGCTCAAGAGACCTATCGTTAAGCTGTGCGTTCTACCGACCACAACCGAAGATTAAAACTCTACGCCACTCTAAGGACTCATCTTTGTTACCTTTACAGTGACAAGGCGGGCGGAATGTTAAATTAGACGGTTGAATTTTTTATTTTGCGTCAACTTAGACATTACAAACCTGATCACGATTCAATCATTATTTCTCCTCGTATTATTATTTAAGCTACTGTGCCTTTAACCGAAACATGTGTTCTCTTATGTTTTTTCTTTCTATTTACCTTTTAGCTTAACCACTTACACAGACACACAAATAAACGCGCACACATACATACTCACACTCTCACCTCTGTATCTACTTATCCACTGAAATTGTATCAACACGAAATCTGAGAGTCAGTCATAGCTGATCGCTCGCTCTGTCAAGATTATCATTAAAAATACGATTAACTCAAAATTTTTCTATCAGTGTTCTATCCTCGATAAATCTCGACGTCATCAACGACCTACGGTTCACGCTTCTCTTCTCGCTATTCGCTCAAACGTTTTGACGCAACAGCATGGAATAAGATAAATAACCTTTGATTAGTCTGTTATATTAACGTGCAAGACAGTTTAGTTAGCGAATATTTTCAAATCTATTTAATTCCACATTTAATTTAGAAAAATGCTCATAAGTTTTGTTTATTCACTAAAGTTAATATATGTATGTGTATATATATATACTTATTTATATTATACATTTATATAAACGTAAAATGTGTGACACACTCATGTACCAATAGCACTGTAGAATATAAACCAAGACAAGCAAGATCAATCCAATATAAATTCAACTGTGTGTGTGCACGAGAATCTTTCAATTATTCAATTATTTAATTAAATCTTATTTCATTCATGTATTGTAAATACGTATTTACTTATAATCTTTTTTATGTATAAATTAAAAACATTTAAATAGAAAGATTAATAACACACGCAAGTTTAAAAGATTAATTTTTTAATCTATTTAACACAAGTCAATAATATTGTTGCGTCTGCTGGCAATCTCATTTGCTCATTCACTCTCACTCACGCCCGAAATGAATACGCGCTCGTAAATTATAAAGGAACTTTAATAAGAGGAATGTATAAGATTATAACGAAATGTAATAAGAGAATTTGTAATAGTCGGGAATGATAATCAGCCGTCGGAGGAAACGTCCTCACGGCACGACAGCGCGAGACCAAATCCATCATGGCGTCGGAAAACCAAACGAAAGCCGGGGGTTGTTTATCAACAACCCCTTAACGACGATCCTCCGGAAACGTTAAATGCATGAATTCAGGATGCAGATCCAGGGGCGCAACACTGCCCCCCCTTCTTCAAGATTGTCGTCCCGACAATTAGATACGGAAACCGTTAGTGGGATTGCTAATTCCAGGGCACCGACGATCCTCTTGCTCTCCCCGAGCTGCTGCTACGGGTTACCAGGCTACGTCGTCTTCCTCCGTACACAAACGGCGTCTCTTCCGGAAAGAATTGGCCAGATCCTTTCCCATTCCCGCCGACCAAAAGAAATTTCTGCTATCCCTTCCGCAATCCTACCCCCCTACCCAACCGTCTTCCTTGGAGATTCGTCGAATAAGGCTTATCAGGTTTATTTTCTTCGGACAAGAGGGGGGTATCCACCGTGGACCCATCGTCCCCGGTTTGCGGTTATCGCCCTGAGAGAGGCATGACCCTGAGGCTATAGGCAGAGGTTCACCCTTGTAGAGGCGCTCCCCGAGAATTGGGTATAGAGCTGGAAGAATTATTAAGGATCGCTCGCCCTGTCGGAGGCGCTCTAATGGATAGGAGCCGTGCGACGCCCTGTGAAAGGCGCGCGGTAAACGAATGAATTATTGATAGAAGACAGAATTATAATTAGATAAGTATAGAAATTCCTTAAGTAATAATTATTTTTCTTATATACCAGTCTGAGCTTGTGGTTATTTTACAGATTCGAAAAGCTGTGCCAATGGGGGATTGTAGTTTTACTACTATGCGGTCGATGAAGAGGATTATGGAGAGAAGAGCGAAAAGTAGTGAAACTCTGTGTCGAGTTAAATATATATGATATTTGAATCGTGAAATATTTTAATTGTTAGTACCGTCGCGATACTTTGGTTATTTGATAGTTAAAGCGTTGCGTTGATTAATTATAATGAATTAATTTATAATGTAATTAGTTAAGAGATGGTTTGGTAGCACTCGAGAATAATTATAATAATAAGCTTGATTAATACTTACTATAGATTGTAGGTTTCCAACAAGTTACTTGTAGAATAAATTTGTAAGATAGTTTAAGAATAATGAGTATTTATTTTATACACCCTAGTATAAGTGTAAGAATATTAAGTAGATGTTTGTAAATAGAAGTAGATGTATATGACTATTAAGAATAAGAATGCTAAGTGGAATCAATAATAAGTAGATACGAAGTGAATGAAGTGAATTGAATTGAATTGAATGTTCATCCCTTGCGAGCGGCGTATATATACCTCTGGGCCACCCCCAGATTACGGAAACAGGCGGTTACAATATTTCCACATGCTCCGAATGATAGGGTCTCGCGAGAGAGTTTGAATATAATAACCGTTGTATTATATTTGCACAGCAACATTTGTATATCTATTTTTAGTCGAGATGTTATTATCGCTGTTATAATGTATGTTCTTTTAATATTTGTATTTGTCAAACAATAGGTGTTTTTATATTGAGTAAATAAAGAATACGTTGATTTCAAATGTTCCTGTGTTTTGGTGTTGTTATTTTAAGTTCCCTTGTTTTCATGTGGTTTCAGAAAGATATATGTATATATGTATATATGTATATATGTAATTATTATTATAGAATTTAATATGGAATATATGTATATGTATATATGTATATACATATATACATATGTGTGCCTTTTTATATGAGTATGTATGTACGCGAGTGTACTCGGTAAAATATAATACAGAATTAATAATTACATATGTGTATATATAATTATATAGCCCTTTTGACGCTTATAATACTTATAGCTGTATTTAATAATAATATTACTATTGCAAGACTGTTTGTTAAAATAATATATGCTTATTACATATTTTCATTATATATATTTATACTTTAGTATTTAATTAATATAATACCTATCAAGTTTTATTTTAATGTTTCAATCCTGCAATTGACTTAATGCTAGTGTTAGTATTAAAGATAATATAATTCTTAGAATTATCTTAATTTAACATAATTTATTTATAATATAATTGTTTCTCTTAATATATATATATATTTACAATTAAATATTATTAAAAAGGAAACGTGGAACGTAAATGTTCCTTAAGCGGTTTTGGATTTCCCGCGCGAGAGAGAGAGAGTATCGGGATCTCAGGAGAGAATCGTACAGCTGTGCATTATTGCGGCGGCGCTGATATACATGCAGTGACAGGGCGCCACTGACTGTCTCTTTAAATCTGTTTACGTGCAGCGTTGTGTTTACGTTTGATAATTGTTTATAATAATTAATTCTGTGTGCAGGTGCGCGTTGGGTAGGAAATAAAGGAAAATAATATATCCAAATGTCAAGACAATCGTGCGCGTTGCCAATCGTGCGGGAAGAAGAAAAGAAGAAGTTTACGTGACGAGCGGCGGTGGACGTCAAGTGGAGTCGACGGTCGTAACACCGCTTTGGAGGACTTCCTCGTAACAGATCCACAGGCAATCTTAGATCTCGAGCGAAGCATAATTCCGCAGGAGTCACTCCAGTGATCTCATGTTTCGATGATCTGTAGGCTAAAAGAAACATGGGAATCCATTGATCCCAATTTCTCTAATTTTGAGAAATATATTTCGCTAAATAATTCATTATAGTCTGGTGTTGTCGTTCAACCTGACCATCAGACTGAGGGTGTAAAGCGGTAGTCCGCGTCTTTCTAATACCAAGAAGTTCCATAAACTCCGAAAACAACTTAGACTCAAAATTCCTTCCCTGATCAGTGTGAACTTCCATAGGTATTCCATGTCTGGAAACAAATTGACTGACGAAAATCTCTGCCACTGTTTTCGCTCTTATATTCCTCAAAGGAAAAGCTTCTACCCATTTAGTGAAGCAATCTACAATGACAATTAAATATCTATTCCCAGATGAAGTCGTCGGAAGTGGGCCAAGGACATCCATTTGAACTCTCTCGAAAGGAACCCAAACATTATAAACTTGCATCGGAGATTTCCCCTTTCCTATGGGACCCTTCTTTGAAACACTAATTTTACATGACTTGCACCAATCTTCAACATCTTGTTTGCAAGTCGCCCAATAAAAACGCTTACGGACTCTGTCCAGAGTTTTATTAATTCCAAAATGTCCTCCCGATGGAGAATCATGTACCTCTTCTAAAATTTCCTTCACTCGTTTTCGAGGAACAACCAGTGTCACGTCCCGGGCGGTCGCGGCGTGAAAATCGCGGAGCGTATTCGCGAACACGTGCTCGGACCGTTGCATGGGGCAACGTCGCGTTTTCGGATCAATGTCCGGGGATTGCCTGCGACGAGAGGCTTGTCCGGATGGTTACACGTAACGGCTTAAAGATTCGCGGGAGCGTATGATGAAAGGGTTTTATTCTAGGTATTCTCGGAAACGTTCAAGTGAGTCGTCGACAGCATGGAAAATTGTAATTACCGTGTTGCCATCACTGTCGGTATAGGGGGTCTCTTGGTTATCGATGTACCGTAGGTAACTGAGCTGGCAATGGTAACAGTGTAGACGGAGGTCACGAGTTTCCGACAGTCGGTGGAAGTTACACACTGAACACGTTATCCCCGTCGGTAGGTGACCGATCACAAGTAGGTGCTTTGCAATGATTATCCAATCGTCCCTTACGACAGTGCGACTACGCATATGACAATCCACACAGAGTGCAGCATTAGTATCTTTATGGATAAAACCGTCTGCGATTTGACAATAAGTGCGTTCAGTTTCGAGAGGGGTCTCATCCCCGTCAGAAGGCGGGAAAACGTACTCGGGTTTACGCGGACACATTGGGATCCCTCATTATTAAAGCAACTATAATGCTAAAAAGTAGTAATAATAAATGTTGATAACAATAAAGGAAATGGGTAGTAGCGCTATCATCAAAGGCGTAACAAGGCACGGCACATGCTATATAAATACGTGTGTCAAGGTTTACTTAACATTGTTGAATGGTAAAAATATAATATTACAATGCAAAATAATATTGGAGAATATTCGTTCTCTAATACTGGCACGAAAAACGAAACCGGTCGGAGAATTTGGAAAGAGAAATCGTTCCCTAGTTTTTATGGCTGACCCTTTTTTTTATCAGGATCCGAGTTTCACTTTTATGACTCAAGGTTGGAAGAACTGAGTTTCACTTTTATGACTCTAGGTTGAAAAAACTGAGTTTCACTTTTGAAACCCTGCAGCAAGACCCTACACTAAATATTATTTTAGTTTGGTTTGCCCGTTGAAGAATTTGTTCATTTACTAATCTAGAACGTTATTGTTACTCTTACGTGAGACCGAAGGATCTTAAGTTGACGAGAGATATTTCTTTCGCTTACCTTTTAGTCGAGCTGTAGTGGGTGGGTGGCAGTTCCCCGATACTTTGGAGTGGCTTCTCGTATTGTTCGTACAAGACTTCAGCTCTGCGTCGGAGATATCCGGATTTGCGGGGGTCGTTTTCTGGGATGGACTCGATCAATTTAAGCGACGGCAGTACTGGATGCTCGAACTCGCTGGTCGTCAATTGTGCAGGCCATTTATTAGTTCGGTATTTTTGTTATTATTATTATTAATCTCGAAGGGTGTGTTCCCTTTGAAAAGTTTATCGTACTCTGAGTCGTTATGGTATTCGATACCGATAACGTCCAAATATTTATTCGGTACCGTCGGGTAGTAGAGTTGCGCGGTTAGGCGACGAAGCTGATTTTTCCTACCTGCACGGCGTGTCTTAGGCATTATGAATAATATTAGACATTCTGAAATATGTGTATCGTTTGCAATTGTTCGACGTGCGGCGGTCCTCACTGTCGAGTATTGTTCTCGATATGTAACAACGAGCGGTTCGTCCTCTCGGAGCTGTTACCACACAATTCAGAATTTCATAAAAATAATAGAGATATGGATTGTTGAGCGGCGATGAGCGGTTCGTCCTCTCTAGATCGTTACTCAAATCCAGAATTAATAACAAAGCCAGAAATGAATTTTATTTAACACGTGCAGATCGAACAGTTAGTGTTTCTTTCAGGAACACGCGGATTATAGAATTAAGGTTGAATAATGATTCAAATTGAATATAACTGTTGTCGCGCCTTCGTCGATGGTAACGAACACTAATTATTTTATTTTTCTTTATGCCGGTTAGGAATCAAGGACAGAACCAATAAAGATTTTCTCAGTTGGCACGAATTTATTCAGGATCTTTTCACTCTTGAACGTATCTTCGCGAATGTCCGAGAGTCTTTATTATAAGAGAGAGATTCCGTTCCTCCTGTTCTCCTTGTATATTTCGAAGAGAGAGCCTCTTATTCTCTCGGTGAGCTATATATATTTTCGGAACGATCAACGCTCGGTTTCGGGGAACCAATCCGCACGCGACAGCATATCCTTACTCGAGTCAAATTGTAAGATATACACAATGAAAAGCAAATACGCTAATCGTTATTGAACTCAAACAAGGCTCGGTGTCGGATTGAGAATAATAAGAAGCGTATTGATCGATACAATCAATACAGGGGGTAGAATGATATAGAGTTCTTTTGATAGGTAATAAATACTTACTGCTCTTGTGAACATTCCGCCCGTCTCGTATACCGGGTAGGTAACGAAATAACCGTTATGGATTGCGCGTTCGGTGCGCAATTCACCATTCCATATCCGAAGAGTTTTACAACAAATAACAGTTCGATGAAACTTATACTTAACACATCCTTACATAGATTACATAATACAATTGACATAGGTGATAATAAGATACAATATCGTTCAGATTTATATGAAATTAAGAGCTAGTTTCGCTTTTTATCGGTAGTCGGCAGATTTGAGTGATTGGTCGTCTGAGAGTCGTTTTTGCAGTACGAAGAGAGACCACGCGGACACGATGATCCGCTCCTTTATGAATTTCTGCTACTCGAGCGAGTTCCCATTTCGATGGAGGGAGAAAATTGTTTTTGACTAAAACTAGTTCGTTAATTTTCAAATCTGATTGTTCGTCCTGCACTTACCGCGTTGCTGCAATGTGTGCAAATAATCAGACGACCAAGCTCGCCATATCTGTTCGAGTAATGATCGCGTTTGTTGCCATCGAGACAACCGATTCATTTCGATATCGAATACCGAACCTTCCGGCGGGCTCAATAACGGTCGCCCTATTAAAAAATGACCAGGGGTCAACGCTGAGAAATCGCTCGGATCGTCGTGTAACGCCGATATCGGTCGCGAATTTAGACAGGCTTCTATTTGGCATAGTAGCGTAGCGAACTCAAGCTGCGATAGCGTGCGAGCGCCTATTACCCGCTTAAGATGGTATTTAAGTCCTTTCACGCCGGCCTCCCAAAGCCCGCCGAAATGCGGAGCGCCTGGAGGTTGCGACGTCTTTTTCTCCCGACTCGATTAAAAGTCGGAAGAACGGAGCTTGGCCGTCGTCAAAACACAGGGGTTTTAATGTTTCACGCGGCGGGAACTAAGTTCGGGGTCGTCCCGCGCGTGCCGCAGCAGAACGCCAGCCGTGCTATTCGCGAGAGACTAGTTTTGGGCGCCAGACGCGGTCTTTCACGCGTCAAAACACAAATCGCGAACCCAACGCAAAGTTTTGGCCGGGAATCCCGCTACGGGCTAACTAGCTCGCCTAACGGCAGAGGGGCAGGGTGGGGTTGCCGAAATTGCTCTAACGGAAGAAAATTACACTCTTTTCGCGACGTGATAAACACAGAAATGACGACACAGACATTTAAGTTGACAGTATTAAAGAAAAGCAGTACGCGATTTAGTTAAACAAAGCAAAATAATGAAGTTTATTATAAACCAATGTAATAGAAATAAATATAAAAGAAAAATATAATAGCGGATGATAATCAGAGAATAAATTTAATATAACAAAAGATAATAAATAAAAGTTGAACATAACAAAATATAACTGGAACTGATTTTAATAATGAAGTATAATGGAAAACTATAAAATTAATAAAGAAATGACTATAAAGACGGAAGATAATATACAAGACACAGTAAACCCAAAATTCTATACAACAGAAAATATTTCGACGATTGAACACAGAGTTATATCCGCGACAAGCTTAAGTCCGAGATACGCGCATCGATAGCATAGAAGAATACGAAAGAATAACCGCGAACATACAAATAGACATTATCGAACTGACTTAGATCGCGAACAATCGGAAGTTCGGATCGGCGACGAAACTGGAGAGTGATACAATATCTGGATTAATCTATTTTTCGCGATCCGATGGGCGAAATTCACCGGTGAATCGAGGGCGCCGGAATTTTTCCGCGCGCTGTCTCTCTCACTCACGCGCTCGACTACGCTCGCTCTCTCGCTCGTAATCTCTCTAACGCGCTCACCGGTGGTCGCGAACTGCGCTATCATTCTATTTATGTCGAATTCCTCCGCGATGAGATTAACACAAGGTGACGTCCGGACACAGCCGGATAACGCATACAACAACGAGATCCGACAAACATACGCACTAACAGAAGTAATATTAGAGAAAGACGCGACAACCGTGTAATATGAGACGCGACATAGATGATCGAATCCCAGAGAGACGAAGATTTCGCGTTAATATTATTCACTTGCCCGAAGGTGCGAAAGTACTCGCCGCTTGACGTCGATCGCTCTTACACCAAATAGTTTCCCGAATAAGGCAGAGCCCACGCGACAAAACTTCACTAAATAAGACAATCGCGTCAGAACGGACGAGACTCGGATTAACACCGTGACAGACGTGATAATTATTCGATACGCTTACGAAAGGGTAGCCTCACCGGTACTTCTCCCCTCGACTTGGTCCCTCTTGAGCTCGTCTTTATCGCCAGAATCGATCTCAGGTCGTCACACGTCTCGCCAAGTTGAGCGGTCGCATCAATCTGCCGGATCTATCGGCCCGAAAATCGACAGCTGGATCAATGCTGCGCACGCGGGGTGCGTACGCGATAACCAATTACAGCGCCGTGCCGTCTACCGTCGTCGCGCGAGATTAGCAAGGCCGTACGGGGGTTCACAGCACCCCTCGTGATGGTGACAAAATACCTCCCCGCGGTGGCCTTGTGTCCAGTATCCGACGGAGCGGTAACCCGCGGGAGGAAAGTTATCCTCCCGGTCTGGGGCCCTTCCGGCGCCTGTTGTCGGGCGCCTCACTGGATCTCCTGTCAGTAGATTGTCAAGGCCGAATTCCTACGTGACGCTCTGTATTTGCTTCCTTCTTTGTTGTTAGGAAGGGCAGTTCTTACGGTTCTCGGCGGTATGTTTATCTCGCTAATCTCTCCAACCGCGGCTGTCTCTTTCCTGCGACGACAACACCTCTCTCTCTCTTTCTCCAGCGACAATATTCTCTCTCGGTCAGGCTCCCAAAAATAAAGTAAAATACACGCGAATTAATAACAATTGATACTGTGTTGCTCAGTCTCTCTGGGATTTTCGGTTGGGATTTCGCTCTCTCTCTCTCTCGCTCTCTCGCGATTGGCGTGACCGCTTGGCTTTTTGCCCCGCGATTAGGTTGGGGCGGACGCGCGTCGTGTCGACCACGTCACAAGGTATAAAATGCCACTTTACTTGTTCGCTCGCGTCTTGCAGAGAAGAGTCGGCCATGAGCTTTCGAAAAGCTGTTGTTAATTCGCGATCTGCTCCGCGAAAATTCGTGCCGTTATCGCTGTAAATGTCGGACGGAAAACCACGCCGACTAGAAAAGAGTTTGAAGGCAGCGAGAAAACCTGAAGTCGCGTAATCGTCTACATACTCTAAATGTACGGCTTTTGTTGAGAGACAAATAAATACCGCCACATAATACTTTCGAGGCCGCTGGCCGTGGCTGGCATACGGAATTATTTTCATCGATCCTGCATAGTCAACGCCCGTGTATTTGAATGGTGCCGACGGGGTGACGCGCGGGGAGGGAAGATTCCCCATCAACTGTTGCGAGGGACAAGCGCGCTTGCGGGCGCATCGTACGCATTCACGGATATGCTTTTTCACACTGGAACGGGCTGCTATTATCCAGTAATTTTGCCGTAAGATTCGCAAGGTCAGCTGCGTGCCGCCGTGTAAAGTGACCTTGTGAGCTTGATCAATCAATAGTTCTGAAACTCGGTGTTTAGGCAAGATAATTGGATGTCGTTCAGAAAATTTCAGCGGAGAATTTTCAATCCGCCCGCCAAGGCGGATTAATCTTTCTTCTCCGAGAAACGGGTGAAGAGGCCGCAAGGGGCTTGATTTAGGGAGTAAATGATTATGTTGCAGCGCCCGAATCTCGCCTGAGAAATGACGCTCCTGTATATACCGAAGCCAAAACAGAGAGGCTTCCTTTATTTCGTTGGCGGATATCTTTGCCGTTTTTGACCTAGTCGTTGTACTTTTTACGTGCTTAATAAAACGTGTGACATAAGCGGTTACTCGAGTAAGTTTTCTCCAAGCAGAGACTTCATGCGGGAGTTCCCACTCAGTTTCGTTTTGTATGTGAGTATGACATACGGAAGTGGTTCGTATTTCCGTTTTGATTGCATCGCGTTTAGTCGTGGACTCGAGACACGGTTTGTCGTGCATCGGCCACCGAGTCGAGGGGGCGTGTAGCCAACCAGGGCCGTGCCACCATAGGTCAAAGTCGCGTAGCTGCGTCGGTGATAAGCCCCGCGACGCGCAATCCGTGGGATTTTCTTTTGACGAGACGTGATTCTACTTAACGGAAGGTAGTCGGGTTTGTACTTCCGATACGCGGTTCGCGACGTACGTATTCCATTTAGATGGATGTCCACGTAACCAGGCGAGAGCGACGGAGGAATCGGTCCATCCATACAACGGAATGCGTGGCAAGCATAATGAATCAGTCACAAATGAAAATAAACGCGTTAATAAAACGATCGCGTTCAATTCTAAGCGCGGTATGCTAACCATTTTAATGGGCGGTACTTTTGATTTCGCGGCTAACAATACTACGGAGAATTCGGATAATGCGGCGAATTCTGTGCAATATTTTTTCCACGGTTCTAGCAGCTCACTGACGACGGGAGAATCCCAGTCGTATTTGCCTATCCACAGTTCTTGGATCATTAATTTTGAAACGATGGTCACCGGAGTGGCCCACCCCAACGGGTCAAATAATTTTGCGACAAATGACAGAATCGATCGCTTCGTATTCACGTTCGCGATGGGCGGCTCGATTTGAAAATGAAACGAATCATTTCGCGGGGTTCATGTGAGCCCGAGAACCTTGAGATTGTGATCGTGATCGAATGAGTGTTCGGCGACTAATTGATGTTCTTCCGGGGGAAAGTCGTCTAATAATTCTTCCGAGTTTGAAGCCCATTTTCGCAAATGAAAGCCGCCTCGCGTCATCATGTTCGTAAGCTGGTCGCGATCTTTCTTTAGCGAGGGAACGTCGTCAGAACCGAATAAGACGTCGTCAACGTAAAACGACTCTTGAATTATTTTCTTTGCCTGGGGAAAAGCGTATCCTTCGTCGTTAGCTAATTGCTCGAGAACGCGCATCGCCAAGTACGGAGCCGGAGCAGTGCCGTACGTTACGGTCAGTAATCGATAGGATCGGAGAAGATCGTCGGCGCGAGGTCTCCATAAAATTCGTGTAAAGTCAGCGTCATCCGGATGAATTCGAATTTGACGGAACATTTTTTCAATGTCGGCCGTATACACATACTGAAATTGTCGCCAACGTAATATAATTGAAGATAGGTCGCGTTGTAACTTCGGTCCGGTCATTAGGTGGTCATTTAAAGTAGACCCGTTTTGCGTTTTACACGACGCATTGAACACCACGCGGAGTTTAGTCGTGCGGCTTGTTTCGCGTAAAACCGGATGATGAGGGAAGTATACTGGTAAGAAGAGCGTCGGGCTGGTTTCGGAGACGGTTTCCATATGACCCATCGTTTCATATTCGCATAAAAAGTTGTTATACTGTTTCTTAAGGTCGGGATTTTTTTGGAAACGTTGTTCTAATTTGGAGTATAAGGTGGCCGCAAATTCACGCAACGCTCCGATTTCGATCGGGGGGCCGTCTTTAAACGGCAATCGCACTACATATCGGCCGTCGGCGGCGTGTCGATGCGTGTCAACGAAATGTTGTTCGCATCTCTGGTCTTCCTCTGATAACGACGGTTTGGACGAGATTTCCTCGGTCTCCCAAAATTTTTGTAGCAAAGTCTCGATCGGGGGGACCGAGACGCAATTCACAGCACACGCGGAATCGGCGTCCTTGAGGTCGTTTTTCTCGGTAGGAACGGACAAAATCCAACCGAATACCGTGAGTTGAGCCGTCGGAGTTCCGAACGGGCCTTGCTTAAGATCAGGTAGTAATAGAGACCCGTATAAGTCTGCTCCGATTAACAGATGAATCGGATGAGTGCTAACTAAACGGTTCAAGGTCCGCGAGAGTTAATCCGTGTAAATGAGGCCAGGACGCTACGTGTTTCATTTGAGAGCCGGCGTAAGAGGTTATTTTTTGGTAGACGTAGGCAATCAGAGCAAAGGAAGCCTCTCCGTCGCAAGACTTAAGGGTGAGGGAGACTTGAGATCTCGCTACGCCACTGTACCGCTCGCCGAAACAATGAATCCGGAGGTTCGCTCGTTGCCGTTTAGTACGCAGAATTTGATACAAAGTTTCCGAGATAAAACTAACGGCGGCGCCTTGATCCAACAGAGCTCGTGCCTTGAAGGTGCGATTTTCCGGAGTGCAAAGAGTCACCCACGCAGTAGCTAATAATACGGTCGTTGGTTTTTTAATCGGGGCGTTAATTGTTTGAACAGAGGCGACTTCGTTTTCGTTCTTTATCTCGGAGGAGCCCGAGCCGCCCGGTTGGTCGACAGTAGACTTATTTTCACATCTGAGAACTTCATTATTTTGACTCGAAGCAGGGGGTCGATGTAAGAGAGAATGATGCGTTCGCCGACAAAAATTGCATCGTTTTTTACTCGGTCAATTAGTCGGGAAATGGCCGATCTTTAGGCAATTAAAGCAACATTTATGTGACCTAAGGACCTGCGCTCTCTGTTCAGTAGATTTACGCTTGAAGTCATCGCATTGCATGAGTCGGTGATCGTCGGATCAATTTACGCATTTATCGGCGTTTACAGTGTTTACGGCAGCGCGGGCGGAAATTTTGCTCTTTGAGGTGTTTACGTCCGCTTTATTATTGAGTTTGGAATGTTCTGAGAACCCGCGGAGTCATAAAGTCGCGAATTTCCTGATATGTCAGATAAGCAATCGTTTTTCCGCGAAGCAAATTCCACTCATTCCGAGTGCGCGGGCTAAACTTTTGCGAAATTATGTAAACAATAAGATCGTCCCATTCATCTACGGATCTGCCCAGATTGGTTAAGGCGGCTAACGACGCCGTTGCACGCAGTCGAGTGCGAGTGTCGCGCAAATTTTTTAACTCGCATGCCGTTTCCGTTTTCATTACCGGTAAGTCTGCAAACGCGTGAATGTGAGCATGAATAATAGCACGTAAATTATTATATTCCTCAAGCAGCAATTGCCACGCGGCCTCGTAATTTGTGTTCGTTATTTGAATGTGACCTATCAATAACGCTTCACCAGTGACACTGGCTTTTAAATAATGCAATTTTTGGATGTTTGACAAGGAATCTTTGGAAGCGACTAGAGATTCGAATATTCCGCGAAAATTCTCCCACGAAGTTACCCGAAAATTTCGGTAGCGAGTCCGAGGTAGTTGCAACGCGATCGTACCGGAGTCTCTTAAGGAAATGTCGCTTACAGTTGACGCTGTCGAGGGTCCACTTTTGGTGAATTTACCGAGGGTGTCCGCCAGATAGTCCGCCGCTTCATTGTAGACGTCCTCCGCCTCCAGGAATTCGTCTCCCTTCAGATAGTCGAGGTCCTTTAAGTCCTCGGCCGTTGCAGTCTGTTGAATTCGGACGTGAAGTCGTTGACACTGATCCCACCATTTTATTAGCTGAGTTTGCCTTTCCTTTGTCTTAAACTCGGTGTAGTTGGCCTTGCCGATTTTTTTGAAATTCGGAAGGACACGCTTTATTGTATTAATGACGGTTCTTTGCTCGATGATTAGATTTTTCATATCGTCAGCCATTGCAGCGGAGCGGTAGTGAAGGGCACCGGACGTTAGACGTTCTCTAGGGTGCGAGGTGCTGCGGCTCTCGCCGAAGGTGACTAGCAGATGTAGGGTGACAGCCGGAGCTTTTCTGATGCGAGGCCGTGGCTCGGACTCTTCAAGGCTGTGCCTGATGCACGTCGAGAAGCGTGATTATAAAGGAGCGCAGATGGACGGCACTCTCTCGTGGTCGTCTTTTTTCGCGCTCAATCCTCTTGATTCACTGTTCTTGTCCTTTATGATTCGGCTCGAAGGACCATTTAATGTTGTCGCGCCTTCGTCGATCGTAACGAACACTAATTATTTTATTTTTCTTTATGCCGGTTAGGAAACAAGGACAGAATCAATAAAGATTTTCTCAGTTGGCACGAATTTATTCAGGATCTTTTCACTCTTGAACGTATCTTCGCGAATGTCCGAGAGTCTTTATTATAAGAGAGAGATTCCGTTCCTCCTGTTCTCCTTGTATATTTCGAAGAGAGAGCCTCTTATTCTCTCGGTGAGCTATATATATTTTCGGAACGATCAACGCTCGGTTTCGGGGAACCAATCCGCACGCGACAGCATATCCTTACTCGAGTCAAATTGTAAGATATACACAATGAAAAGCAAATACGCTAATCGTTATTGAACTCAAACAAGGCTCGGTGTCGGATTGAGAATAATAAGAAGCGTATTGATCGATACAATCAATACAGGAGGTAGAATGATATAGAGTTCTTTTGATAGGTAATAAATACTTACTGCTTTTGTGAACAATAACAATATATTTAAAAAAGAATTATTGTTACACACTTTTAGTATTAGATGAATAATAGTTGAAGTTAGACTTCGCACACAATTAGAACTAGACTTAGAATTAGAGTTAGAATTAGAGTTAGATTTAGTCAGAGGGTTCAGAGTTAGAACTGGTCTGGTCGGAGTCGCGATTAGAACTGACGAAATTTGGGACTGTTCTGAGATTCTTCGTTTCGGCGGCTCGGCGTTGCGGCGGCCCGAGGTGGGGGACGCTTGCCGTAGTGGGAGCGCTCTCCGTGGTGGGAAAGTTCCCAGGCGCTACGCAGCGCCTTGTTTAGGCACTAGGCGGAGTTAGGCATCATGGCCGTCGCTGGCGCGCTTTTCAAATGGCGCTTAAGGAACTTAGAATTATTTATATGAGAAACATAAGAAAATGAAAAATGTATAGCGGCCGGACGTGACACCAGCTGAAGAAAACTAGATTTTAAGTTTGGAGCTTCCCACTTCTTGTAAAGAATTCCCGAAGAACTAAAGCATCCCAATACGTCCAATAAATTTGAGCAGAAATATCTTGAGCCACTAACTCAGAACGAGGTGGACGTACTCCTTCTCTTTTTCCTTGAAGAATAATTGAGATACTAGAATCTTCTTCCTGTTCTTTACGCCATTCTTCTAAATTTTTTCTTTCTATCGCTACTCGAGCAACCATCTTTTCATCCTCAACTATGCTTTTTCTCTCAACCTTAGCACAATATTCACATCCGAAAGTTTCGCACAACCGTCTGGACAATCCATCGGCATTCTTGTGTGATTCTCCCTTACGATGAACCACTTCAAACTCATTCTTGAAGTCTCTCCAACCAACGAGCCAGCTGTCCTTCTAAATCCTTAAAGGACATTAGCCATTTCAAGGAAATATGATCAGTGCGAATCAAAAATTTTCGACCTAAAAGATAATGACGGAAGAACTTTATGGCGTCAATAATCGCTAATAATTCGCGGCGAGTGACACAGTAATTACGCTCAGCTTTACTAAACACCCGACTAAAGAAAGCAATAACTTTTTCCTTCCCTTCCTGCTTTTGTGATAATACCGCACCGATACTGATATTTGAAGTATCCGTGTTCAAAATGAACTCGCCCTCTCCTTTTGGAAAAGATAAAATCAGAGAAGATGACAACATTCGCTTTAATTTTTCAAAAGCATTATTACAATCATCTCCCCATACAAATTTAACTTGATTCTCCGTCAATACATATAAGGGTTTAGCTATGGAAGAAAAACTTTTTACAAATTTCCGATAATATGAGCAAAACCCAAGAAAACTAATTGTTTCTTTGTATGAGGTTGGTCAATCTCTCACGGCAATGATCTTTTCAGGATCTGTAGCAACGCCCTTTGCCGAAACCGTATGTCCCAAATATTTCACGTTTCTTTGAAATAAAACACATTTCTTGGGATTAATTTTTAAATTTACTTTCCGTAATCGTGAAAATACAATTCTAAGATTCTCTAACATTTCATTAAAATTTTTCCCGAAAATTATTACATTATCCAAATAAACTAAACATTTCTTTGGCAAAATTCCTTGTAAAACTTTTTCCATTAATCTTTTAAATGTAGCAGGGGCGTTACATAAACCAAAAGGCATCACTGTAAATTGCCATAATCCCCTGCCGATTGAGAAGGCCGTTTTCTGCTTGTCCTCCGGACGAACTTTCAATTGCCAACAACCACTTTTAAGATCAAGTGTAGAAAATCAAGTGTTACCTGAGAGCTGGTCCAGAATATCATCTATTCTAGGAAGAGGATACGAATCTTTTATCGTTACATTGTTAGTTAAACATTGTTTAACTAACAATGTAACGATAAAAGATTCGTATCCTACATTGTTAGTTAAACATTGTTTAACTAACAATGTAACGATAAAAGATTCGTATCCTAGGAGTCCATAGGAAGTTTCCTATAGTCCACACAGAATCTTAAAATGCCATCCTTCTTTCTCACCATTACTGCTGGAGAAACCCAAGGACTTTGTGATTCTTCAATAATTCCTTGCATCTTCATATCCTCAAGAATTTTATCAACTTCCCCAAGTAACACAGTCTAGCTATATTCGCTGCGACAGCAAAAATGTAGCTGATATAACGCCCTGCCAGCCTTAATTACATCTATTTGGCAGCAAATGCTATTTTGCTGGATTTTTAACTGCAAAAGCGCTGTGATAGTTAATAAGAAAGTAAAAATACAGCCACAGCTATTTTAGCTGTATTAACAGCTGTAAAGTCGCTGTGATAGCGATCAGAAAAGCCAAAATGTAGCCACAGCTATTTTAGCTGTATAAAAAGCTGTAAAGTTGTTGTGACAGCAATAAAAAAACCAAAACTAGCCACAGCGATTTTAGCTGCTTAATTATTAATTGCTATGAATTTGTTGTGATAGCAATAATAAAAAGCAAAAATTTAGCCACAGCTATTTTAGCTGTATTAATGATTGTAAAGACATCATGACAACTATTAAGAAAGGCAAGGAGTAACATGACTATCAGTTTTATGTTAAATTTAGCATATATCAGCGATGGTCAGCGGACCTAATGCGTTCATTTATGCAGCTCTAAAATTATTACTTAAAGATTTGTATGTAGTGCTGTAATCACTGTACTTATGAATTTGCGTCCGCTCTAGTATACTTATATGTAAGTTATAAATTGTAATAATTTGCAATGATTAATTAATCTTTTTTTTTAATCTAAGTTTACCTAAGTTTTTGAAGCAAAGGTTTCGGGTTGTCAGAAGTTCAATCCCAGTTAAAGTAAAAAAATTTTTTAAATATTTTTTTCAATCTTTTTACATAATTTTAAAATTAAAATTGAACTTTTATTGAATATTAATTTACCATATGAAAAACATTATCCATTTATTAATTATATCCGTTATTTTTATATCTTTACTCCGACTGCCGTAATGTGGCTATGACAACGTCTTTATAGCAAAATAGCTGTGCAACCATATGGCTGTGACATCATTTTCAAAGCCTAAAAATGTTGTCCCATTTTTGCTGCTACAACTTTGTTAAAACGTCACAATGATGTTGTGGCAGTAGCTGTGGTAGACAAAAATGCTGCAGTTTAAGCTACGACAATATTATCGCAGACGTTTTAAAGCTTCATGTGCTACTTGGGTGTTTTCTCATATGAATAGGAATTCGACGAGGTGCCTGTTTTATGGGGAGAGAGTCTTTTACATTTATAACATGTTGAACAATATTGCAATTTCCTGCCACAATATTGTCAGAAAACACTTCCTGAAAATCATTTAGAAAATCGGCGAAAATTTCTTTTTGAACTTCCTCTAAATCAAAAGAATTATTTTCAAATAGCTCTTTCAAGACAAATGGAACTTTTTCAGAAGAATTATTAATATGAGAACAATGCAAAATTTTTTCTTTAGTAATCTTTGATACATTGAAAACATCATCGAAAATATTTTTCAAATTAATGTTTTCTAGAAAATCTACTCCTAATAAACCTTTATCATTAATTTCTGCTACAAACATTGAAATTTCAACAGAATATTTTCCTATTTCCACTTTAACAATAACTTTAAATTCTACCAAAACTTTTTCTCCTGTTGGATATCTTAAATTATGATCTTTAATTCTAATTCTCTTTATATCTTTTTTTACCAATTTATTATTTAAAATGGAAATGTCAGAGCCCGTATCTATTTTAAAGGAACAATCTTTCTCATTTACTTTTCCGAAATAACAAAAATTGCCTTGTTCAATTCTCCTAACACTATTATCTACAAAATTATTAATAATCGGGGCGTTCTTTTCGTAAGTCGAACTCACCCCGAAAAGTTCAACTAATTCAAGTTTCCCTTCTCGTCAGGGCATTCAAAACGAAAATGTTTTTCCGCACATCCAGCATTCTTTATTCTTTGAATTAAAATTATTTCTACGCCACTTTCCTTTTTGAGAATCTTTATCCTTCTCCTTCTCATTTTCCTTTCCTTCAAATCGCGCGTGATTCCTCTCTCCTCTCTCAAAATTATTCTTTTTAAAATTTTTACTGTCATCCCAATTCCTTTCTTTTCTTTTTTCAAAATTTTCTCCTTGTATAATTTTAATTGCTTTAGTTCTTTCAATTGCTGAATTTAAAGAAGTTATTCCTTCTAATTGAAGAGTATGTTTCAAAAAATTGTCCGACAAAGCCGAAACAAATTGAGCACACGCGATCTTATCTCGAACCGCGTATGGACATTCCGGATATGCCAAGCGAGATAATCTTTCTATCTCAGCACCAAAAGTTGCCAAATCCTCCCCAAATTTTTGTCTTTTATTCGTGAAGAGGGAGTAATAGTTCTGAGTTAAATTTCCTTCCCCAAAAAGAAGCTCAAGTTTAGATTTTAATTCTGAAAAATTCAAATTTTCCATATTCTCTATCGTTTCTAACACCATACGCGCCTTTCCCCGCAAACTAGCAGCTAAGCAACCGATTTAGTCACGTCATCCCACTTATTTGCTCGCGCGATGAGAGAAAATTGGGAGAGGAATTCCCGCAGCGGTACTTTTCCGTCATACGTATCGGGTTTTAATTTTAATCTCGTTCGCGTTTGACAATCGTTTTCATTAATATTTCTTATTTCTACGTCCCCTAACGCTCTATTATCTGAACGACTTATCTGGTTTTCCTGTGCTGCGATTCTCTGCTCTAAACGACGCAGCTCCTCATCGCGTTGATGTAGAGCTTCATACTGTGCCTGCTGCTGCAATCTTTCCTCCCGCATCTGCCGCATCTCACATAATGCAGCCTGTAATGCGTCCGTCTCCGCAGAAGCTTCACTGGCAGTCGCTCGAAACGGGGCTTGGGATCGTGTCATTCTCGGGGAATGTGTCGTCGTCATAATTATTTTCTGGCGTGATTTTCCTTATCAATCCCGGAGCCCCCAAAATGTTGCGTCCGCTGGCAATCTCTCATTCACTCTCACTCACGCCCGAAATGAATACGCACTCGTAAATTATAAAGGAACTCTTTAATAAGAGGAATATGTATAAGATTATAACGAAATGTAATAAGAGGATTTGTAATAGTCGGGAATGATAATCAGCCGTCGGAGGAAACGTCCTCACGGCACGACAGCGCGAGACCAAATCCATCATGGCGTCGGAAAACCAAACGAAAGCTAGGGGTTGTTTATCAACAACCGCTTAACGACGATCCTCCGTTAAATGCATGAATTCAGGATGCAGATCCAGGGGCGCAACAATATATATTATATTAATCTCAATGACAAGTTACTCTAACATTTTAAAAATGACGTGACTCGTCACGAGATTAATATAAATTAATATAAATAATTAGCATATTAATATTTAATTTTACTCATTAAATTGTATATTAAAGTTAATGATTATTACAATATTGATGGATAAACTTACCTCGCGTATTCGAAGATCATTTATTAATCCTTCTAAAATTTATCTCTTCTAATTTATTAATCTTCTAATCGTCGTAGTGAAGAAATGTCAAACTCCTTCAAGCACTTAATAAGATTTCAAACATATCTTTCGTAGACATCGTTTAATCGAAAAATTGACAACAGCATCGTCACATGTCGGCAACATTGGTAGACATACGATGTCTCAAAGAATGTTTATCAAGCTACAATTGAATTATAAAATATTTTTTTTATTTAATAATAGGTTATAGACTATAATATGAAAAATAAAGAAAATGTATTTAATTTCTATAATGAATTCACTGAGAGACCATGCCGCGATCTGCGCATAGGCGGGTAAAATAGGGAGAGCGTGACGTGCTACTACACGTTCGGAGCCCGTTTCATGAACGGAGACCTAGCGCGAAACGGACGAGTTTTCGTTCAAGCCGCGGCACGATCTCTCAGTGAATTTACTATACAATAACTCCCAAAATTTACAGTAAAACTAATTTTACTAAGAATACTTACATTTCATGCACGTCATTGCACAATGTTTAAGCCACTGCGATATATTGTTACGCAATACAATTATATTGATGTTTGCGTTAACAGTAGTTAAGGAAATGCGCACTTTGTGGTAAGACAATTAATGCCTTTTTTTCGTTATAAACTTGCAAGATATCTGCACCAATGTCATCTTGCAAATAATCTATCAGATAAATATAACATTATAATCAGATGAAATGATATGTATAATTCAATGTAACAGTATAAAAATCAACATACCTTTATCATCAGTCTCGTTACGAATTATTTCTTGCCATCTTATTAATGTTAATATCGCAGTTTATTAACAAATAAGAGAGAGGCAGCTTTGATATGTTAATCATTCGAGTATTTACTTAAATAAATCCATTACGCGAGAAGGCTCACATGGTGAATGTGAATGAAAAAAGTCCTGAAATCAAAGAAGAATCAAATAATATTTAAGATACTTCTCAAATTTTTTCGGAATTGCTTTACCTTCAAAACGATGACGTCGCTAACATTGATCGAAATCTTTTTTTGAGCCAAACAACAATAATATTTATGTTAATCTTTCAAGTCATTTAATACAAATTCCAGTCCTTTCAAATCATTGCTAAAAGAATCAATTGAGGCATCTAATTTAATAATTTTTTCTAAAAGTTTTTTTGCTTAAGTGCTGAACATTTTAGTGTTATGTTATAGCCCCAACTATAATCAATATTAAAATATTAAAATAGTATATTAGAACTAAGAATTTATTATAAAGCATTATAAAATAAAAGAGTGCTCTCGTCAAACGCTCGTCGCCCAAAAACGCTAACGCAGCGAGACACGCGCAAAGCACCGGAAATCGCGAGATGCAAGCGAAGACCTGCGACTTCGACCTGCTTCGCTTGCACTTAGATCAAAAACGTGAATACTATTAACCAATCAGAGACCTGTTTCCAAGGGCCTCTCCCGAAAGAAATCCAAGAAACAAAGAATATATAAGACCGAGAGTCAGCCCGCGAGGGCAGTTGCTAACAGGAATCTAAAAGACTAAGACGAAGAATCGCTAGAAAAGACCTACGCTTGTTAATTAATCGCCGATTGTTATATATCTATTTAACTGGAAAGATGGACCAATAAAGTGTAAACCTGTTCAACTCAAATAAAAGTGTATTTTAAGAGAAAGAAAAGAGTACAACACTCCTAACTTCCGAGGATCCTCATCCTTTGATTCGGCGCAACCCCAGTGCCGTACACAACAGTTATTACAATGCGACAGTTATAGCAAGCTATAGCACATGCTTGTTCATATTAGCAAGATTGTTTCTCAGAAATAAATTTTACCTGTTGGAGAGTAAACACAAACATAAAGTGACATTGATAATAAAAATTAAAGAAGCTCAAATAAAGTAGTATAGAATAACATAATAACTCACTTTTTTCAGAGAATGTTTATACTAATTAAATATGTATTATTGCTAAATGCTTATATAAATATAATTTATATTCTTTATACATTCTCAGTATTTCTTTTTAAAATATACATATTGGATAAGTTGACAACTATTAACTATTAACTATATTATGAAACATAATTATATACATAATTAAAAGTGTAATCTGTAAAGACAATGGAAAAAATACGTTTATGTGAGCATATATGTATTATATATATTTTTTTTATATTCATAAATGTATATTTCAATAAATTGCACTGTATATTATAAATAAATATTTTTCAATGACTGACCTGCACATCAGATTCATAGTGTGATATAAATGGCTCCAATCGGAGTAATTACTGTTGTCTCGTTACATCCTTCGATATTTAATTTGCATATCATCACATTTCAGCCATCGTCCTGAAGGTTTTCGACAGTAGCCGATAAAGTGACCAGGAATGTGTTCGATGACACCTATCAAGCTGAAAATAATAAAGATTTTCATATTTTTAAGCAAATAAAACAATACATAATAATAAGTAACAATGTAGGCTCCCTGCATTGATAAATTACAAATTCAAAAGGAGGCTATATGGAGCCACGCGTAGGGTGTAGGTACGCACGTTTAGATTCAATAAATTTGTTATTCCAACAAGTTTGTTTTTAATATTTGCGTACCTACGCGTGGCTCCATATAGCCTCCTTTTGAATTTGTAATACATAATAAGTAATATCTATGCATATTATTAAACATACCAGTACTGTTTTACAAAATTCAGTATAACTGGAACATCTGCTAACTGGCATTTAAGGACATGTGTTTTCTTACGGTGTGTCCTCAAATCAATAAATATGTGCAAATGTGGACGAGTCGTTTCAATGACTGTTCCTGGGCAATTTTTTTGTTGGCACTTAATATTGTGATAATGTTCATTGAATAAGACGGCATCTTGCAATGCTTAAATACCTTTCATATTGATCATTTTACTATTTACTTCAAAGTATGAAACATACATTGGTAATGACAGTATACATTCCGGATTATTACATACAGAGGATCTAGATGCACTTGGCTCAGTCGGTTCGGAATAAGAAAAGAGATATTTCCATATCGTAGTAATCGAGTCTTCTGCAATCAACTTATACGGTTTAATAGTTGGAGCTTTAGGATCTTTCATAAGCGGATAAAATTTATTTAAAAGGACAATGCTTTCACGAAGTATTTCCATAGTTGGGCCCATTTTCATAAATTTGCATACAAATTTTAATGCGCAATTATTCGACGACTGTATAGAAAAATGATATTGAGAATCATAAAGTGCATCAAATTACAATGTATGGATAATAGCATCAAATCCACAATTTTTTTGAAGATTCACAGCGATATTACCAACTTTTGTGATTCCTAGTTTTAGCCCATTTTTTAAAAGAAAACTTCTTCCATTATCAAATCTCTCGTTGAGAAATTGTATTTGTGGATATGATTGAAAATAGAAACCTACTTTCGGTTTTACAAGTTTATTCTTACTACATTTTGACAAATTTTGCTAGTTACTTTTAAGAAGTTCAGTCGATACTTCTTTCTCATCTAATAATGATCTCGAGTAATTATCGAATAATGGCGTACTCGAAAAAGTAGGTTTTTTTAACATTGACAATTCGGCAGTTACTGTGGATTCTCTTTTTCCGTAAAAAGTTTGTCTTGCTCATAATTTGTAGAAAATCCATGAATACTGTTTGGTTAAAAAAAAGATTTCGATCAATGTTAGCGATGTCACCGTTTTGAAGGTCAAGCAATTCCGAAAGAATTTGAGAAGATTTCGAGAAGAGTATCTTGAATATCATTTGATTCTTCTTTGATTTCAGGACTTTTTTCATTAATATCTACAAAACAGCTCTCTTCATTGACAAGTCCTCTCCATGTTTCACCACTCTTAAAATCAGAGTCGTTCACCATGCGAGCCCTCTCGTGTAATGGACTTATTGACTCAAAATTGACATTTATATATGGCTGTTGTGATGAGAATTTTTGAACGTGGTACTGATTTTTTTAAAGTGAATTTAGGACTTTTACTTAGCGTACGTAGAGCTACGAGTTTTTGCGAGGTTTGAAATTCTTCGTTAGCTGCACATGGAGTTGGAGTGGAATCTTGCAAGATTCCTAATTCATTGTCAAGTAAACAAGAAGCTGATATGGGTTCTTGCACGAATTCTAATTCTTCGTCAAATGAACATGGAGCTTGAGGTTTTTGCGAGGCTGATCCTTTCTCTGATGTATGCGGAGATAGTACCGGCTGTCTGTGATTGTGATTAAAATGCTTTAATTTTGCTGCTACCATTAGTGCCAGAATGCAAGTAATCAATGTGCTCTTTTATAAATCGATTTGCAGAATACGGCAAAGAAATACCTTCAAAAATTTTGTTCTTTAATTCAGCAAAATATCCTTCTTGAAAAGCTGTCGACGCATGCGTTTGTTTGCCAGGGAGGGCCGCTGCAGTCCATATAGGAAACTCTTTGGCAATTCGTTCGAGTGACTGTATGAATTCTGGAAAATAAAAACCGTTTACAACTTTGCACTCCATCTTTTGCCGATCAGAAGGTGTAGACATTGAAATGAGACTTTTGATCCATTGATGGGTAATGGTTAAATTCTTATCATCTTTAACTGAATTCAAGATATTTTGAACTTCATTGATTTCGACGTTCTCTCTTGACATTTCCAGCCTCTCGATAATCTGTTCACGTTCAGCCATATACTCTTCCAGAAGACTAGCTTCAAAAACCGACATTTATTTACTTGACATCATGTTCAAATATTTCAATTAATTTATTATCTTCGTAAGGAGTTACTTCGAATTTCTGTATCTCAATGTATTTAACGTCTGTATCTAAATTTATATTTGCATCGCGCTTCTTTTAGATTTCTTATTAAAGCCGTGCAACGGCTCTTCTTCGCGCCGAACGTGTTTACATTTTTTCCGCGTCTCGAGCGTCTTACCGCGCGTCTCACCATTCCTCGCGGCTTTTAAATGCTGCTCGGTATCACAATACTCGAGACCTTGACACGTATATTCGCCGAAATAATCGAGTCAACTATCGACCGTTTTCGTGAGAGCATCTCTCTCTTCGCTTCTCTGAAAATCGCGAGACTAATAATTGTACTTTAGTCTTTTCACTTGTGATTAAATTAGAATAAATACTCTGTTTAACACAAATATCAGTTTCTTCACCTCAAGCTTCTGCATCTCATCTAAATTTCGCGGATTAATTTCGCGTTCGCTTTAACACATCATTATGCTTTCATCTTGATCAGGATGCAATGCAATGATGCATGTCAGTCGAAATACATGTTCAAACTCTTGCACTGTTTGACAATCAATCATTAAAGCAACTGTACGAAGATAAAAACCTTTGACAACAGGATGGCGTAAATCTTTGATACATTTCCACTTGGCGACAGCAGCCATTTGATGAGCTATCTCTTCAAAGATTACTTGTCACAATGTCTACTCAAGACTTGTAAGAAAAATCCCTGAGAATTCCCTGATCTTCCAGGTATTTTCAAATAAAATTTCAAGTGAAATAAGAAAATTATAGATGCAGCTTTTTTTTAAATAAGTTTCTTTATTTGCACTTTCTAATGTGTTTTCTATTCATACAATTGCAAAACAATCAACAGTATAGTTTTTCTAGTATTTAATATTGATTCATTAATTGTGAAATTAATTTGAATAATAACAAAGTTTAATATTATTATATCTAAACACAAAAAATACATGCAAAAATATAAGATAAAAATATAAAATAAATAATTTATCATAAATGTCTTAAAACTAATTTAATTAAATTAATTATTTATTAAACTATTATTTATTTGTTTATTAAAATATTATTTATTTATTAAATAAACAAGAAGTACTAATTTATTTATGATGCTAATGAAGTTCAGTCACGGGCGCGGAACACGGCGAGCGAATCCGAGAAATCGAACGTGCGAGGACACAAATTATACGAAAGAAGAGTTTATTATATTCAATGAACTCTACACGTTACAATCACTAATAAATAAATGATCGAAAATAACATTAGCGGATTATTAATATTTAGAATTCTCGAGCTAAGAATTCAGTCGCGGTGCGGTATGCGTCGGTCGGAAATCTGACGTAAACATCACATTTTTACGAACGTCTCCAAGTTTTTCTATTGTTTTATATTAAACGACATGTGTGCATATCGAGAGCGGGCTTGGCCTCCGCGATCGATATGAATCGAGTTGCGACTGCTTTTCGGCAGCTAAATCGCTATTATCTCGAACATCCCGCCCGCCTCGCCTGAATTATTCGGCGAAAGTTCCTAGGCTTTATAGTGTCGATGATACGGCGATATACGCAGTTAAGAACACTTGCTACTGCAAGCACGTGACAAATCGAGTCCGTGTGTGATTATTTACAGTGCGTTTCGATATGAAATGTCGGACGAGAGAACGAGAGATTCTATAAGTTTTATATATTGTGCGCTATAAAAAAAACGTAATAGCTTGACGGTAAGTAGATAAATACGTAACATGATTAACGAAAGTCGAACTATCTATAAATATATATATATATATATATATATATATGTAGAATACAATAAGAAATAATGTGAAAAATGAAACTTGTACGCGAATAGAGAAAAAAATTCACATTCTCCTTATCTTAACAGAAAACCATATAGATACAAGATCGGAGTTTGGTTGCTCGCGTGACTACACTTGCGGTGGATTATCCGCTTCTTCGTCAGTGGCCGGGAGAAGGACGAGCTTCGTGATCGGTCGGTTAGCTCCGTTGCTGTCGTGCGAACGGTGATGATGCGTACTTGTCCGTCTTCACCAGGATGAATTCGGATGATCCGCGCCAAGGGCCATTTTGTCGGCGGTGTCATTTCGTTGCGGATGAGGCACAGACGTCTGACATCGAAACCCGACTGCTTGAACCACCATTTCGGGCGATAAACGAGTGAATGTAAATACTCCCGAGACCAACAGTCCCAGAAGTGGTCTCGCATCTTCTGAAGTAGTTGCCAGCGCGTCAGCCTGTTCGTCGACTGGTCTAGCAGTGAAGGCTCAGGCACTGCAATCAGAGCGGATCCCACCAAAAAGTGACCTGGTGTAAGAGCAGCTAGATCTTCCGGATCGTCAGAGAGGGCTTGAAGAGGCTTGGAATTGAGGCAAACTTCGATCTGTGCGAGAAGTGTGCTCATCTCCTCATAAGTTAAAGTTGCATCGGCTAATACTCGCCGCAGATGGTGTTTGAGAGATTTTACAGCTGCCTCCCAGATGCCGCCAAAGTGAGGTGCCGATGGGGGATTAAACCGCCATTGGATCTGCTCCGAGGCTAGCTGTCTGACAATCGATTGGTGATTGATACTGGATGCAAAGAGTTCTCGTAATTGCGCGTCTGCTCCCACGAAGTTGGTACCGCAATCGCTCTGGAGAGTACTGCACATTCCACGACGAGCTGTAAATCGACGTAATGCTGCCAGAAATGCATCAGAGGTATAGTCCGATACCACTTCCAAGTGAACGGCCCTTGTAGAAAGACAGACGAAGACTGCGATGAAGGCCTTATACGCTCGATGACCTCGTCCTTTCGTTGTTTGCAGCCAGATTGGACCTGCATAATCCACACCTGTGTGGATAAAAGGCCTTGCTGATGTCACTCGCTCTCGGGGCAAGTTGCCCATTAACTGCTGTGGAGTTGCCGGCCGCCATCGCACGCAAGTCACGCATTGAAGAATACGCCGTTTGACGTGTGATTCGTCCTCGAGGAATCCAGTAGCGCTGACGGATCATTCCAAGAGTCAGCTGGGATCCCCCGTGCAATGTGCGTCGGTGACACGCATCGACAACTAGTTTAGTAAATGTCGATTCGCTCGATAGAATTACTGGATGACGCTCATCGTAAGCCAGAATTGCGTGTTTCAAACGTCCTCCAACTGAAGACCTTGGTGATCTAGAAAGGGATTTAAATGAATAAGTGAGTTTGACTTTGCTAGTATGTGACCCTGCTGAATTGCCTTTAACTCGTCCTTGAAATTGTCAGCTTGCACTCTTTGGATCCACAGTAGGCGAGCGTCTTCCAACTCGTTTGTCGATAGGACGCTACTAGTAGGAGCAGTTGACTCGGAGTAATCCTTGTCCTTAAGTAGTTGAAGCCAACGTCTACACCACGCAGTGATGCGCAGCAATCGGTGGAGTGAGGAGAAGCGCCGCAATACTTCGGGTTCTTCTATAGACTGTGGTCTGCTTGCTGCAGTGTGGACTCTAGATTTTGCCTCAGGAAGCTCTCTGTTGTTGTCTGGATCGTTCAAAGATGGCCAAGTCTTTGGTGCGCTACGAAGCCAATGGGGACCCCACCACCAAAGTTGATGCGCTACGAGTTCTCTGGGTGACAGCCCCTGAAGCACAATCCGCTGGATTATCTTGACTTGGGACGTGGTGCCACAACGCCTCTGGGACTGTATTCTGGATGTCCGCCACGCGGTTGGCGATGTAAGTTTTCCACCGAGTTGGATGTCCTTGGATCTAGCCCAGAGTGACAGTTGAGTCCGACCATAAGTGCAGTGGAGCCGTTGTGAGCTCGAGCGTCGTACGAACGTGCGAGGCGTGTCGCGCAAGGAGAGTAGCTGCACAGAGTTCAAGGTGAGGTAGCGTTATCTGTTTTAGTGGTGCAACCTTGGTCTTTGACATGACCAGGCATGTAATGCATTCTTCATTCTGCGTTATCCGTAGATAGATGACGGCAGCGCAGGTTCTCTCGGAAGCATCGGCGAATCCGTGGATTTCTACTCCAGAATCCCGATCGAACAGACTGATCCATCGAGGAACTCGGATCTTTTCAAGCAGAGAAAGCTCAGATTGAAAGTCAAGCCATCATCGACTGGATTCCTCATCAAGTGGAGTGTCCCAATCCAGGCTCTGCAACCAGGTCGTCTGGAAGACTATCTTGGCTCTTACAACTGTCGGTGCCAGCCAATCAAGAGGATCAAACAATCGTGCAGTAAGAGAGAGCAGTGATCGCTTGGTGATCTAGCGAGTAGCTAATGTGATCGAGCTTGTGGCAAAAGAGAAACTGTCTTCGTTTGGATGCCAGTGCAGCCCAACGGTAGAATGTGTTTCGTGTGGTCGCCAGACGCGAAGCTCACGCTGCATTCGATGATCAACTGGAAGGTCAGATAGCAGAACAGGATCATTCGCCGACCACTTCCGTAGCGGAAAGCCGCCCGCCATGCAGAGCCCAATCAGCTGGCGCTGAAGCTCTTGAGCTTCTGAGAGTGTGGCGGAGCCTGTGAGAAAATCGTCCATATAAACATCTCAGCGAAGAACTGCTGCTGCAAGAGGAAACTGCTTCATTGTTAGCGAGCTGACGGAGAGTGCGTATGGGCAGGAAAGGTGCGCTAGCAAGCCCGTAAGTAACGGTATTCAAACGGTATTCATTGAAATGTTCTTGCTTTGGGTAACGCCAGATAATACGATGAAGATCGCGGTCGTCTGGACCAAAATCTGACGAAACATCTTCTCTACATTTGTTGCTAAAACGAATCGATGCTGACGCCATCGTAGAAGTACATCGGCGAGAGGAGGCAACAGATTCTGATCCACCATGAGATGATCATTAAAATATATGCCTGATGGAATCGTCGTTGAGCCGTTAAAAACGACACGCAGCTTCGTCGTTGTGCTCGCCTCTCGCATAACGCCGTGGTGGGGAAGGTAACTGATTTGATCCTTGATGCGGTCTGACTGACTGACTAGACTCATGTAACCCATATCCTCATACTGTCGCATGAAGCCCTCGTAGAGTTGCTGCAGACAAGGTTCACGGAGAAATCTTCTCTCCATGCCAGAGAGAACGCGTTGAGCGGAACGACAAGTAACAGAGAGATTCGGCAACGGAGTGATAAGCGGAAGTCTGACGACGTATCGGCCCTCAGTAGTCCAGGTGTACGACCGGAGAAAGAGATCCTCGCAAACCTGTTCCTCGGAAGTAAGTGATGGATTTCCAGCGGACAGATCCTCTTGTGACCAGAAACGACGCACGAGAGCTGATAAATCCTCCTCGAGTCGACAATGAAATGGACAAAAAGGTCTTCTCCGCGCGTAATATGTCGCCCGATGCTTGCAAGGGAGCCGACGATGCTCTTTACACTGTGATACAGTTTGCGTAATTCATTGGCAGACTCACCTTTTAGTTTTTTAGCGACGTGAATTGCGTGAGATAAGAACGAGGCAGCAGCCGTTTGTTCTCATAATAGTCAGTTAAGACCTTCCACGCTCGCTCAAAGTTTTCGTCTGTTGTTGGTAAATTACGCACTAACAGCTCCGCTTCTCCCTATAAACAGGACTTGAGGTAATGCAGTTTCTCGACCTTGGACGTGGAGGTATCCTTGCTGATTATAGATCAGAAAAGGTCTCGGAAAGAAGGCCAATCTTCATATCGACCAGAGAAATGTGGCAGTTGAATGCACGGCAACGTCTATCGGGGAAAAAGTAAAAGAGAAGGTGACACGGTTGACGGGGCAACAGCTGTTGCTGCACTTTCTCGTCTTTTTAATGTTCGGAGAGCGTCCAGGTATGAGCCTTTTTGGTTAAGGTATGTTTCTTCCGTCATAGTTGAAAGATTTCCAGACATATATTCGTGTCCTGACACAAATTCCCAGAAACGTGTGATCAGCTGATCGTGCTGAGTCTCGAACTTGTTCCAATTGGCTTCGAGAGCATGCAGACGTGCTTCAACAAGACCGATGGTAACGTTAGAGGCCTTCATCAAATTTTCAAAGCAGCGCGAGATCTTCCCATACAACTCATATTGCGAGCGTATGATTCCTTCTCCTTCACTACTCATTTTGATGTTTTAGATGAACTTGGAGGGAAGCACTTCCAAAGGACACCACCAAACTGAATTCACTCACGGGCGCCGGATAGCTGGCTCCAGCTCGAAGGACCAAAAATTGATGCGAATGAAGTTCAGTCACGGGCGCGGAACACGGCGAGCGAATTCGAGAAATCGAACGTGCGAGGACACAAATTATACGAAAGAAGAGTTTATTATATTCAATGAACTCTACACGTTACAATCATTAATAAATAAATGATCGAAAATAACATTAGCGGATTATTAATATTTAGAATTCTCGAGCTAAGAATTAAGTCGCGGTGCGGTATGCGTCGGTCGGAAATCTGACGTAAACATCACATTTTTACGAACGTCTCCAAGTTTTTCTATTGTTTTATATTAAACGACATGTGTGCATATCGAGAGCGGGCTTGGCCTCCGCAATCGATATGAATCGAGTTGCGACTGCTTTTCGGCAGCTAAATCGCTATTATCTCGAACAATTTAAATATTAGCTATTAAAAAATTGACCAATTTTTTATAAAATTTATTTGAAGTCTTGATATTAAAAATAGAGATTGTCAAGTAAAACAATTACAAGAAATTTTAACATTTTTATAAAAACTTAATTATTGCAAAGATATGTTACATGTATTTCTTAAGTGTTATATAAGAGTAAAATAATGAGACAATTTAAAAAAAAAATCTATGAATTCTCTCTAATCAAATTCTAAGAGAATTCTCTGATTTTTCAAGGTTGAACAAAATTTCCTAAAAATAGCAGGTTTTCAAAGTTTTTCCCGCGAGTATATATTTGTTATTATACACTATTTCACTTTTTCTTTTTAACGAAAACTTACTTTCACGGTTGTACATTCAATATTTGTCCTCTTTTGCACTGAATACTTTTATTCAATAATGAAATCTAATAATAATAAACTTAGAAGAAAACGAACAGAAGTAACCACATTATCTTATTTTGTTTTCATTGTTTATCTGATCTAGGTTGTGTCGGTAAATCCTATAAAATTTAGGTCGGTAACTCTCTCACAATTAAAATTATTCATTGAAAAAATAAAAGAAAATAAAATCTCTCCAAGTTTGGAGACGGTAAAATTTGAGAATGCACATAACTTTTGCACCTATTACTAGACTTTAATAATGATAAATAATCTAATTTCTAACGCGTCAATCCTTCCTTTTATAAAAAATTCTAATTTTATGCATTGTCTATTTACTATAATTTAAAATTAGAATTGTATGTACATATTATAAAATACTTCATGATATATTTCTTGGATATATATATAGCGTGACAAATGCCAAAAAAGTGAATAAACCAAATTTAAATTTGTTCAAATAAGAAACAATAAGAAACACCATGTTATTTAACTGTATAATAGAAACTGATTCTCACTCAAAAAAATAAAGTGACAAAAATAAAAATTTTCTATTGTTTCTATTCTATTATATTCTAAATTTTTTATATAATATATATTTGACTACCAAATCGAAAAGTTATATAAATATGCCTAAGATTTTATAGGCTGTTTTGAAAATAGTCACTATATATTTTCATTTATTTATTGTATGGATTTATTGTATGAAATATAATTGGGGAAAATTTTATATACAAATTACTTACCAGTCCATCATTGCTTAAAAGCCACTGACTAATTATCCTCAAAGTCTGTATGTCATATGAAATGAGCCAATACGAGGGTTGTCTGAAAAGTTTCCGACCTAACAAAGATACAAGACATTTTTTCTTCAAATTAATTTTTATTTTTCTACATAGTCTCCTTGTAAGTCTATACACTTCTCCCAGCGATGCTCCCATCTCTTCAACCCGTCCAAATAGTACTCGGCGTCTTTCTCTGCAAAATAGTTGTTTACGAAGGTGATGGCCTCCTCATTCGACGAAAATCTCTGTCCTCCGAGCGCAACTTTTAGCTTAGGGAACAAAAAAAAGTCGCTTGGGGGTTAGATCTGGTGAGTAAGGAGGGTGGTCAAGCAGTTCAAACCGTAATTCGTGGATTTTCGCCATGGCAACCGCTGAGGTGTGAGACGGCGCATTGTCTTGGTGAAACAAAATTTTTTTTTTCTGCAAATTGGCCGTTTTTCCGCAATTTCTGCCTTCAGCTTGTCAAGTACTGATGCGTAGTATGCTCCTGTAATGGTTTTTCCTTTTTGAAGATAATCGATTACGATAACTCCATGACTATCCCAGAAAACAGTTGCCATCACTTTCCCAGCCGAAGAAACAACTTTTGCTTTTTTTGGAGCCGATTCCCCCTTCGCAGTCCACTGTTTTGACTGTGTTTTTGTTTCTGGAGTATAATGGTGTATCCAAGTTTCATCTACAGTAATTAATCGGCGCCAAAACTCTGATTTATTGCGCCTAAACTGCGCCAACAGAGCGTTGGAAATGTTCATTCGAACACGTTTTTGGTCCAAAGTGAGCAAACGCGGCACCCAACGCGCGGACAGCTTTCTCATGCCTAAATCTTGATTCAATATGTGACAAACACGTTCTTTGGACATGTTCATAGCCTCTGCTATCTCTCTAACTTTAATTCGACGGTTGTCTAGCACCATTTGGTGAACTTGAGCGATATTATCGTCAGTGGTTGCAGTTTTTGGACGTCCCGAACGTTCATTGTCACTCAAGCTGGTACGGCCACGTTTAAATTCAGCAGCCCAAAATTTCACGGTGGTAAATGATGGTGCAGAGTCCCCGTACACAGCGTCCAACTCGTCTTTGATTTGCGTAGGCGTATTGCCTTTCAAAAACAAATATTTAATGACAGCTCGATACTCGATTTTTTCCTTTTTCACAAAAACACTCACATCGACTCACTCAAATGATTGTCAAACAACAACTGCGCGTCCAAAATGGCTGAAATTTTGGTGAGTACCTTTCAAAGCATGCGCAAACACATTCCCCAACTTTTGTTTACGAGTGCTGCCATCTTCATGTTGAGGTCGGAAACTTTTCAGACAACCCTCGTATTTTCCAGCAGATTTTTTCTAAGTAATTCCACAATGTTTTTTTAAAAGCTTGAAAACGAAACCTCCATAGATGCACAAACTGAAAAGAATAACGTTCCTTATTATAAAATGTCTTAATACTACAAACATTGCTTTATTATTATTTAAAAGCTGAAGAATAATATACGATCAAAATAATCTGACAATGAAAAATGTTAAATTGCAGAAAACCAAAAACTGAGAAAATGCAAATAGGTTTTATTCATACTAACCGTTCTCGATATATCTTTTGATGAATGGATGATAGTATCCAACTTATTGTATTCAACATCTTGACCACTTTTAGATAGAAGTAATGTAGCAAGACAATATTATATAAATAAAAGTTGCCGGAAAAAACATAACTCTGCAAAATCAAATTATTTAATAAATATTCAAAGTCGATAGTTCGAACAATAGCTCTTCATCATTATTACTTCAAAAAATATTTAAATGTACGTAAAAATGTATAAGGCCCTGCGCACAATAAATAAACAAAATATTAGAAATAAATAAATAAATAAATGTGATTTTTTTAATCCGGCCAATAGAGCCAAGCACGAAAATTAATTCTAATTTTTAGGAACTGTATCTCTTGGTTTGAGATTACTAAGTACCATCAATTAATAATCCTTGAACTTACAACGGGAAAATAGGCGAGCAAAATATTGGTCCGAAAAGTCGCTGAAGCGGGAATTGAACCCGCGTCTTTCGCTTGCCGGGCGACTGCTCTTACCTCTAAGCTATTCAGACCCTTTCGATCCTATATTTTTCATTTTGCCTTATAATGTATGTTGGTAAATAGCGCCATGAATTAGGCCCAGACGCGAATATATAAATTAAGAATATTTTTAAGAAATATTTTTATTTTTAACGGCTCTCAGTATTTAATAAATAAATAAATGTGATTTTTTAAATCCGGCCAATAGAGCCAAGTACGAAAATTAATTTTTAGGAACTGTATCTCTTGGTTTGAGATTACTAAGTACCACCAATTAATATTGGGCGTCCCTCCTCCCATCAAGGCATACCGGCCAATCTGCCTGCTGGATGAGACGGGTAAGTTGCTGGAACGAGTGATAGCAAATCGCCTCATCCAGCATTTGTCCCGGGAAGGCCCAGACCTTCATAAGGAACAACATGGATTCCGTGAGGGAAAGTCGACGATCGACGCGATCAGACGCGTCGGATCCCTCACGGAGTCCACAGAGGAGGAGGGCGGGGTGACGTTGGCAGTGTCGCTTGACATTGTCAACGCGTTTAATACTCTGCCCTGGGAAGAGGTGGGGAGGGCGATGGAGCAACATCGCGTTCCTCACTACCTTGTGAGGAAAATAAGGGCATACTTTCGGGACAGGCAATTGAAGTACCGGAATAGGAAAGAACTCCAATGCAGGAGGGGGATGTCTTGCGGGGTCCCGCAGGGGTCGGTATTAGGCCCCCTGCTTTGGGACCTCGCATTTGACATGGTTCTCCGCACTGCTCTTCCCCCCGGCTGCAGTGTCGTCTGCATACCAGACGACACATTGGTGTTGGCCGGGGGAAGAGACTGGGGGCAGGCACGACACCGAGCGAAACTCGCGGTGGAATGCGTCGTCCGCAGTATCAGCGGCATGGGCCTCAAAGTAGCGCCTCAGAAAACTGAGGCGCTCTTTATCCACGATGGCTCGCATGGCGAGCCACCTCAGGCCCATGTCGCGGTAGATGGCACCCCCGTCCGAGTAGGGACCCGGATGAAATATCTGGGTCTCACACTGGACGGGAGATGGAACTTCATCACCCATTTCGAGAGCATGATTCCCAAGGTAGAGGGAGTGGCGGCAGCCCTGAGCCGCCTACTCCCCAATCTAGGGGGACCAAATGGGAGGATTCACCGCATGTATACGGGCATCGTAAATGCTGTCGCCCTTTACGGGGCGCCAGTATGGACAGGGGCGACGCTTACCACCCCGAAGATACGTGATATATTGCGACGCATCCAGCGTCGCATCGCGATTTGGGTGGTGCGCGGCTGTCGAACGGTGTCCCATGCGGCGGCAACGACCCTGACGGGATTACCGCCAATGGATTTCGTGGCGGAAATGTGCTGGGAAACGTATGATCAGAGCTGCGAGCTCCGGAGGCGGAATTAAAATCACCGCCGAGGTCAAGGGGGTGATAAACGTTCCAGCCCGACGACGATTAATTGAGAGGTGGAAGGAATACTTGAATAGTATTCCGGAAACCAACTCGGGTCGAAGAGTCGTTGGGGCCGTGCAGCCTTGGTAAGAAGAGTGGACGGAAAGGTTGCACGTCGAGGTGTCATACCACCTTGCACAGGTGTCACGTCCTGGGGGTAAGTATTTTCTAACGCATTCGCGCGCCTCTACGAGTACGCGATGAGACACCTGACTAGCGAAGCCGAGCGGTAGAACACGCGTGGTCAGGAGTAAAAGAGAACGCGTTAATCTTATCTAGGACGCTTGAATTTTATTATTTATAAAAATAGAAAATTTTATAAGCGGATGGATAGAATGTATGTATATTTTTATGATTAAAATGAGAGGGGGAAATGTGAGTAGTGAGTACGCGAGCTCTTATTTGCTATATTACTGATGTGGTATTTATATAATAGAATAATGTTAGCTGTGTTTTATATAACTATAATATAATTATTGTAACGTTATAATTTCAGGCTTTCGGGGAGGCTTGATTATAATTTTTAGAAGCCGTGGAGCATGATTTTTAACAGAGAGAGTACGACTGATCTCTCTTGGTTTTATTGACTCGAAAACGATTTCCGGTTCCGATTCGTCGAGTGGCGAGTGATCATTCGCCAGATGAGTTGTATGGGCCTCGGATCGTTCGGATTGAGGTCTCACTACTAAGCGGAATGTCCGCAGTAACACTACAATATTTTTGACGCGGGGACGTTTCCGTGCCAGTGATTTAAATACGACTTCCGGTTCCGAAATGTCGGCGTCGTTCTTCCTACTAGTGAGGTGGTCGATCAACAATTGAATTTGCCCAGATAGTGGCCGCGTCTGGCATACACGGGAGAAATCTCCGGTATATAATGCCCGGTTTAATCGCTTTATTAGGTGAGCCTTGCCTGCTCTTCTTCCACGTCCCATGTTTCCATTAAATTGCGAGAAAATGCATGAGATTTATTGAACTTCATTTTCTTTGTTAGTTTCCCACTAGTTAGTACCCTGTTATTAAGTTATTAATAAAATTAATATTATTGATGCGAGATTAGTTCTTAATTGACATTAATTGATTCTGTCTTTCATTAATTACAGGTTGAGATGGATGTGGATATCGCCCTGAGAGAGGCGTGACCTTGTGAATGGATAGAAGTTCACCCTTATGGAGGCGCTCTCCGAGAGATGGGTGCAGAAAAGGAGCTAATGTCAAGGATAGCTCGCCCTTTTAGAGGCGCTCAGAAGGATAAGAGCCGTGCGACGCCCTGTGAGAGGCGCGCGGTAGATGGAATAAAAATATTAATGGAAGACCGAATTATTATCAGATAAGTGTAAAATCTTCCTAAATATTAATTGAGATGTATATATATATGTAACAGTCTGAGCTTGTGGTTACTTTCTAGGTTGAAAATATCATGCAATAAGGAGAGAGCTCGACGAGTGGAGCGACAGTAGAAAGATGCGAGTATCGACGGACGCAGAAAAGATTCGAGAGTCGCGGAGTCGCGTCGAGTGTTAGCGTACTATGTTAATAATTAATTTATTATACGTACTTGGTTGTTAGGGTTAAGTCACTTCACTTGTTAGTATAAGATTAAATTTCGTATGAATGGTTAATTGAAATGTAATCGTGAGACTTCAAAATGTTCACTGTGAGAGAGAGAATGAATTAGATATACTGTAAATACTTACGATGATATGTTGTGGAAGCTGGATAATCGCAGATATGTGAATAAATAAGTTATAACTACTACTATTATTTTTATTATAACACGTATATATGTACATATATTTTATAAGTATCGCTATGTGTATAAATATAACTGTTTAATTATCTTAATTAATGCGAATAGTATCTAGAAGTTAGTGTGCTTTGATCTCTCAATATGATCTCGATATGACGATTCTGTTCTGAATGTTATGAATGAGTTTATCGATTTGAATTGGATTCTTAATTGTAGGCGGTATCTGACGTAGCGGGATGTCCGTGGAATAAGTCACCAGTATATGTATTATGTTGTTATTTTCGTGTCGGGTCATTGTCGTGTTTTCGTGTATGCTTATCTGTCCGTTGCCTCGATTTTATTGTATACCTTTGACGAAACATGCCATGCCGTGATTGGCTTTATTTGAAAGGATAAGCGTTTTAACTGTGTGTATATAAACGGCGACAGCTCGGTCATACGCGTCTCTCTCTCTGAGAATTTACAAGAGTAACAATAATAAAGAGTTTATACGATTTCTGAGTATTAGAAAAGAGTTAAGAGTTTGAATCGAATATACATATCTCTCCTATCGACATCCTATCGACTACATAATGATTATGATACTTCTTTGCGAGCGGTTATATACATATTTTTGGGCTACTCCCAGTCTTTCGATAGTCATACGTGGACCAGTATCGATGAGACACGTGTCGCGAAAATATAAACATTCTCGGTATATTTGCTGACTTCTTAGAATATTTGCGCAGTACATTTGTATTTCTAAAGATGTTTTGAGTTTTAGATTGAAAACATGTTATTATTATCGTGTACTTTAGAGCGTTAAGACTGTGTAATTAAGTATGTTTATCGTCGTTTGAAATAAACCGTTAAATTGTATGACATTGGCTACAAATGTTATTGTGTTATTATCCTTGTTAATGTATTAATATCGTTGGTCGCTAATTAATGTAGATACATGTATGTGTGAACTCTCCTTTGTTGTTATAACCATTTTAATATTAGTAAACATATATATATTGAGGTAAACTTGATATTAATAATTTAAGTCTAGTTTGTTCGTTAATTATTCATTTTAATAGTATGCCTGTGAATCGCACACCTACATGCATTTTTAAGCTATATTCGATATTCGAGTCGGTCTTAAACTATTGTTAGTTGATAATTATGTAAGATGATATTTGGTCCTGTTATAATATGTCTAAATAAAGATGTTAAAATATATATATCCATCAAGTTCACTTAAGTTTAGAATCTCACACATTTATGTTCATGATTTTGTCGATAAAGAGTTACACCGCAGATGCATATATATATATATATATATGCAATACTTGAGTTTTATCACATTTATATAGAAAGAGTTATACGCGTGTGTCTACACTAGGCTCATATCTGCACATGTATGTGTGTATTCTTTGATTGATTGTTAAAAGTTTTGGTAATGCGTTAAAAGTTTTATATACCTATATATATATGTATATATATATAATATATATATATATATATATTAACAATAATATTGATTTAACGTTTGAATATTGAGAAAGGGAAAAGAGCATAAATCGTTTTATTAGACTATTTGAATTTTCCCGCGTTGGTCGAAGAGAGCTTTCTCTCCAAACTCTCTCTCGTTCTATTATGGCCGCCTTGTCGTTTGCTTTTTGATAGGCGCGATGTTGTGTGTTCCTTCAATTGTTGTCGGCAGTGTTTATATGCGATTTATTCGTATTACCGCGTTGAGATTAAATGTGATTATCTCGTGTAAAATATAATTTAAATGTTGGTGGCAAGGAAGAAGATAGATGATAGAATAAAATAATAAGAAGAGAAAAAAAAGAAAATAGTGACTGACGGCGACGGGCGTTAAGGCGAGACGCTGGCCGTTACACGATTACCCAACGATAAGCTGGGATATACAAATGTGATCTCACACTGGATCACAACAACCAAAGATCAGCCCGTGCATACCAAGCAATATCGCTTCCCTCCAATCCATAAGGAGGAAATAAGCAACCAAGTTAAAGAACTTTTAGAGAACGATGTAATAAAAATCTCAGAATCTCCTTATAATTCCCCCTTATGTATTGTCCCTAAAAAGGCTGACTCCAAGGGTAACAAACGATGGAGGATGGTGATAGACTATCGCGCGCTAAATGAAAAAACTATAGGGCACGCGTACCCCCTACCTAACATCACTGAAATCCTCGACCTGCTAGGAAGCGCGAAATACTTTAGCGTATTCGATCTCGCGTCAGGATTTCACCAAATACCCATGCATGAGTCGCACGCGCAGAAGACGGCCTTTTCGACGCCTCACGGAAATTACGAATTTAAACGTATGCCGTTCGGGTTGAAAAATGCCCCTGCGACGTTTACACGACTCATGGACCAGGTATTATCAGGGCTTCAAGAAGCAGAAATATTCGTATATCTAGACGATATAGTTCTATACGCAAGCTCCTTACGGGAGCACGAAATTATATTTAACAAACTCGCCGAGAGGTTGCGAAAAGCGAATCTTAAGCTCCAACCAGACAAGTGTGAATTTCTACGTAAAGAGGTCGGATATCTAGGTCACATAATCAGTGACGAAGGGGTGAAACCAGACCCCTCAAAGACCCTTGCCGTCAAAGAATTTCCCAGATCACAACACGCGAAGAATATCAAACAATTTCTGGGACTCACGGGGTATTACCGTAGATTCATTCAGGGCTTTTCAAAAGTAGCACGACCCCTCACGGACTTACTAAAAAAAGATAAACCCTTTATCTGGAAGGAAGTACAAGAGGAAGCTTTTACGCAACTCTGCGACGCGCTCTGTTCCAAACCCATCCTCCAGTACCCTGATTTCACGCGACCATTTGACGACAGACACTTCAGGACACGCAATCGGGGGAGTCTTGAGCCAAGGGGATATTGGGAAGGACCTTCCCATCGCATATACTTCGCGAGTTTTAAATAACGCGGAAAAGAACTATTCCACCATCGAAAAGGAACTTCTTGCCATCGTGTATTGCGTCAATTACTTCCGCCCGTACTTATACGGACGAAAATTTACGTTGGTCACAGACTACAAGCCCTTAGTGTGGCTACACTCTGTCAAAGATCCCACCTCACGACTCGTCCGATGGCGCCTGAAGCTAGCGGAATACGAATATAGCGTAGTTTATAAGGCTGAGAAGATAAATAACAATGCCGATGCGCTCTCCCGTAACCCGGCTCAACCTAAGGTGCTGACCAAAAAGGGCAAAATAAAACAAACACTACCCCTCACATACACGAGCATTTTGTCCGGCTCCGAAGAGTCAATATATAATCCTAGGAGTAACCGAATCGCGAAATCATCGCGACAATCAGAAAACGACGATACAGGCACGCAAACCGCTCCGCGACCTTCTAGCGAAACAGAACCCGACGACGAAGCGAGCGAAAACGCGAGCGAAGACGAAACCGACAACAGCTCTGATTCTAGCGAGGACGAACCAATATTTGATAATGTTAATGAATCGTTTGTCCAACGAATACATACGGGACCGCGAATAATAGCAGTTCCAGATAACCTTTCTACGCGAAAAGATAACTTAGTAGTTTTCGTAACACAACAAGGTGTACCGATCGACAGAGGAGCCCGGATGCTCCACGAACGCAAATCCTTGCCCATGATTAGGAGTGCAGCCCTAGCAAGAGCAAGGGTAGACCACGACGGAAATCGCCGTATAATATCATTAGCAATCAAAGAACGATAATCGGAAGCAACGGAAAGGGAAATATTAAAAGAAGCATTCCGCTCTCTCTTGGATGTCATCGGGGAATTAGAGCTGTGGTCAATTTCAGTATCCAGGGGTGACGTCGACAATGTCCCCTGGGATTCGGTATACTCTCTTCTAACACGCGTTCTAAGCGAAACAGAAGTAACAATATTTATTTGCAGAAATGAAATCTCCGTCCCGCCAAGGGACGAGCGCAGAGATATAATTACCGAAAATCATTGTTCAACAATAGGTGGTCATAAAGGTATAACCAAAACGTTTCAACGCGTAAAGAAGAAATACCATTGGGATGGTATGAAAGCGGACATCAAAACATTCAACGAGAACTGTCGCCTGTGTCAGCTAAAGAAATTAGTCCACGTGAAAACCAAACAGCCTATGATCCTCACCGATATCCCCGACGCTGCGTTCGACAAAGTATCGATGGACATCATGGGACCGCTGCCCAGCACGCGAACCAATAATATGTACATTCTTACAATACAAGATCTTTTAACCAAATATTCGTTAGCGATCCCGCTACAACATGCTAACGCGGTGCAAGTGGCAGACGCGTTCACTAACGAACTAATATGCGTCTTCGGAGCGCCGAAGGCCATTCTTACAGATCAAGGATCGCACTTCCTAAACAGCCTAATGCGCAATATAGCGAAGAAATTTAAAATTAGACATTATAAGACGACCGCGTAGAGGCCGCAATCCAACGGGCCGATAGAATCGGTCCCATCATGTCTTATGGGAATATCTTAAGCAATATGTTGATAAGAACGAATGGGATGAATATCTCAAATTAGCATCTTTTTCCTATAATACTAGTGTGCATGAAGGAACGCGCTATACTCCCTACGAGCTAGTTTTCGGGAGAATAGCTAGGGCACCCTCCAGCGATCCCGATGTCACCGACGTCGCGGATGAGAGCTACGCTAATTATCTAACAAACCTTTTTAATAAATTAACGGACGCCCAAGCTGTTGCCCGCGAAAATCTAGTTACTGCGAAACAAAAATCGAAAATCTACTATAATCGAAAATCTAACGCCTGGGGATTTAACGTGGGAGACTTCGTTTATCTATTAAAGGAACCACGAAAAGGGAAACTATGCGATCAGTATGTAGGGCCGTTCGAAATATTAGAAGTAATGAAAAACCATAATGTAAAATTAAACATAGGTAGAAATGAAACTAGAATAGTGCACCAAGACAAGCTAAAACTATCGCGCCCCCACCACATTGAACCCCACCAATCGCCCCCACGAGGCCTATACCAGGACCCGGACGGAGGACCGGACAGTCTCAAGCGTCATGTCTCAACATGATTAGCATCATCGCTGCCTCGCTCCTGCTGATAGTTCTACCCGCCTATGGGTTAGTAGGGTATGACTGTGGAGGACACTGCCTAAATATAGGGTGCTTTCCAGCTACGGAACACAGTGTGACACTGTGTTACACAGTGTTACACAGTGTCGCCTTGTAGCTGGAATGCTATTTAATTATTTCATTTCACCACCAGAGTACTTTACAATATTTGTCACTAAATTTACCGATGTACAGGGTGTTTCTGCGATATACACATCAGTATGTCGGGTTGCCTATTCGTGCAGGCGCGCATGGTCGTTCACAACTGCGCCTGTGTTCACAGCTTATACGAGTGAATATAGCTGCGCCAAAGCCTACGCAGCTATGAACGACCATGCGCGCCTGCACGAATAGGCAACCCGACATACTGATGTGTATGTCGCAGAAACACCCTGTATATGTACAATTATATTTAACAATTTGTAATAATTAAAAATCGCAGTAGATATTTTCGCTGTAAAAATATTTTGTAACAAAATTTTTTTATGAATAAATTTATTTATCAGATATATAGAAGAGATATATAAAAAAAACTGATAAAATTATGTAAATTAAATTGTTATAAAAAATTAATAAAATTAAGTTTTTTTCTATAATAATTCAAATTACATAATTAGTTTCGTGCAAAGAGCGATTAAAAGAAAAGAACGCGCGTAAGCATCCATTCAATTTAAGAATTTTTAACTAATATCTTCTAACTATAGTCTATTAATTTTCATTAATTATAAATAAAATAATTATTTCTTAAATTATATAACATGAGACTATATTCTTAAACTTGCTTAAACAATTTTTCAACGATTGCAATATTAATTTTAAATTATGCCTTCTAAGGGTATATTCCGAAAGCGGGCGGGCATCGTCACCACGGACGGTACTAGACGTGCCTTGAGGGTACACACCAGACGGGTGCTGATTCAGGAGTGGAACGAAAGCCTTTTGGATCTAAGGCTACCCGGTAAGCGCACCATCACGGCCATCCAGCCCTGTCTAGCAGACTGGCTGGACAGGACTTGCGGGGGGGGGGGTCACCTACCACATGACCCAGATACTCAGCGGCCACGGCTGCTTTGGCGAGTATTTGGGTCGTATCCAAAAGGAACGCACGACGCGATGCCACCATTGCGGTTGCGAGCGCGACACCGCTCAACATACCCTGGAGGAATGCCCAGCTTGGGCGGGGGAGCGGGCCGAGCTCGTAGCCGCAACAGGACGGGATCTGTCACTGTCCAGCATAGTACGGGCGATGACAGAGAACGAAGGAGCCTGGAGGGGGTTCTCCTTCTGCAGCAAAGTCATGCTGCAGAAGGAGGAGGCCGAGCGGGAGAGAGTGAGGACGGGGCGGAGACAGCGTGAGTGGGAGGGAAGAGAGGAGAGCGAGGAGAGTGAAAAGGAGGAGAGAAACGGAGGCGATTCCCCCGCTGGCCCTACAACTGTGGGTGCTCCCGCGGGGGGGCGGGGTAGGAGAACCCCTGCAACACTGGCGTCAAACCTAGGCGTCGGATGAGGCTGTCGAGGGGGGGGACTAAGGCGACTAAGGTCGCATAGCCCTTCCCCCCGACAGCCTCGCGGGAATCCGGGGGTCGTGGCGACGGGCTGTTCCGTTAGGGAGCGATTCGTGCGCGGCGGCCCCCGAACCGACATCCCTCCCTGGCTGGTGTCGAATCCTGAACCCCTTCTGGGGCGGAGGGAACACCAGTTTGGGGGGACGGGAGAGGGGAGGACGAGTGCGGCCGGGACCGGGCCTTAGGGACCGGCCCATGGACGGGCGTCCTCCCCACTCCCAGGGATGAGATGCGGCGAAGGGGGCCCTCGCGCCGGGAGCCTATTTTTTTGCGCTGTGGAAACCTCATGGTACCACTCACCCCCGGGGGACCACGTGCAATGGGGCTCCTAGTGAGCGCCTGTGGTCTCCGTGCCCCCGGGCCGCGGTTCCTTCCCTCTGCGGGATTCGACCATTGGCCCGTGGGCATCGCCGAGGCCCTCCCCAAGGGGAGGAACTCGGCATGGGCGGGGACGGATGCCGTCCGACCCCCGGCCGCAAGGCCTATGCCGTGCGACCGCCGGCCGGGCGACACCCTCCCCCGTCCTCCTCCTAGGAATACAACTATCTCGCCCTTGCGGGCCCTTCCTCTCTGGCGCCGGGCGAGGGGGGCATAGCGCCCCTCGCCCAACCACTCCGCCCTCATGGGCCACTTCTTTCTACTTCACCAGGCGAGGGGGGCACAGCGCCCCTCGCCCAACATCCCGTTATATCTGGCCGCCTCTCATATGGTGGCGGCCCCCCCGTGTGACTTGAGAACCTAAGTTCCCCGTTATTGTCATGGGGGGGCTTGTTGTTGTTGACGGTGACGGGGTCTTCGTGTTCTCCCCCTTCCCTCGCCGCCGTCTTCCGTCTCGTCACGGGCTCTCTCCCCCCTCCCGGCCACAACTACGGCGGTTTCCTCGCCCAGGCAGCCAGGAGGGGTCGTCCCTCTCCTCCCGGGATTCAGGGGGAGAGGGAGTCTCCTCCCTCTTCCCCGTCTTTCCCGCTCTCTTTCGGCCTCCTCCTTCTGCGTCATGACATTGTAGCAGAAGGAGGAGACTGCCTCCCATACTTCCTCGCTCCCGGCCATCTTTGCAACAATGGCCGGGAGCGACAGATTTTCCCCAGTTTTTTCGACAAGGACACGGCGCTCCTCAGCCCACGCTGGACAGAACTCCAGCGTGTGCTGCGCCGTGTCCCTGTCCTCGTCGCAGTGGTGGCACTGCGCGGTGCGCTCCTTCCCTATTCGACACAGGTATTCGCCGAAACATCCATGTCCGGCGAACATCTGTGTCACGTGATACGACATCCAGCCGTGAGGCCTGTCCACCCATTCTTCTAGGACAGGCCTCACAGCCCCGACGACCCTCCTTCCCGAATTGAATGGGGGGATGTTTTCTAGCCAATCCCCCCATTCCTCCATCATTCGGGCTTGCGCCTTGACGATGCCTCGGACCCTCTCTGTTATTTTGAAGCACTCCCCACGGAGCTCCTTAACTCTTTCGTACGCTCTTTTATAGGCGTACGCTTGGAGCTCCATGGGGGGCAGTCCTGCAAGGGCCGAGGCCGCTGCATGCGACATTGTTCGGTACCCGCGGACGACGCGGATGGCCATCCTCCGCTATATTCTACGGAGGATATCCTTTATTCTTCGGGTGGCCACCGCCTTGTCCGCCCACACCGGTGACCCATACAGGGTCACCGAGTTCACCACTGCCGCATACAGCTTCCTAACCCGGTCGTCTGGCCCGCCAAGATTGGGCAGCAGGCGACTGAGTGCCGCCGCTACCCCGTTGGCTTTCTCGGCCAGACGACCGAAGTGTTCGCCAAAGCGCCAAGTACCGTCCAGCCACCCCAAGTACTTAATACTTGGCCCCAGCTGGACGGGGATGCCGTTCACGATAACTTGGGCCCTTGGTGGCTTCCCCTGGGAGCCATCATGAAAATAGATGGCTTCCGTTTTGTGGGGAGCCACCTTAAGGCCCAACTCCTTTATAGCGCGCACCACGCAGGCCACCGCTAAGTCTGCCTTCCCTTTTGCGTCCCCCAGTCGTTCCCCCCGGCCAGAACTATTGTGTCGTCTGCGTAGCAGACGACACGGCAGCCGGGAGGGAGGGCAGAACGGAGCACTTTGTCGTACGTGATGTTCCACAGCAGGGGGCCCAACACTGACCCCTGTGGGACACCACACGACACCTTCCTTCCGCGTTGAGCACCGGTTTTGTCCCGGTACTCTAGGCCACGGTCTCTAAAGTAGGCCTTTACGACCTCCACGAGATATGGAGGGGCGCCATGTTCTTCAAGGGCGCCCCTCACCTTTCCCCAGGGCAGGGTGTTAAAAGCGTTGGTTATATCTAACGATACACCAACCACCACCCTGCCCTCTTCAGCTTCGGACTCCGCGAACGATCGGACGCGCAGAATCGCGTCCGTCGTTGACTTATGTTCGCGGAATCCGAACTGGTCCTCGTGGAGGTCGGGCCCCACTTCACGCATCTGCCTGACGAGTCGGTCGGCAATTATTCGTTCGAAGATCTTGCCGACCTCATCGAGCAGGCAGATGGGCCTATACGCGGAAGGCGCTCCATCTGTTCTGCCCCCTTTTGGGATGAGTACCAACTTGGCCTTACCCCAGACTGGGGGGAACTCTCCTTCCCTGAAACAGTCGGTATACAGCCTTCTCATTGGTTCCGACAGGTGCGTCATGGCATATAGCCAGACCCTTCCGGGAATGCTATCAGGCCCCGGGGCCTTATTGCCCCGGGCTCTGAGCCTCTTGGCAATCCCGGCCAGCTCGGCGCTGGACACCTCGTATTCCTCCTCCCACGCGACGGGTTTCCTTACATGTAGTTCACGAACCCTGTCGCATTGTGGGAAGAGGGTCGATAGTATATTTTCCAATACTTCGGTGTCCAGCGCCTCCGTCACGGGGGGCGTCCATCTTCGCAGTTTCTTCATTACTGCCCTATATGGACGCCCCCAAGGGTCTGCATTGAGGCCCTGGAGCTGTTCGTCCCAGGACCTTGCCTTTGACGCTCTGATGGCAGCGCTCAGAGCGTTACGAGCTGATCTCTAACGTTCGAGCGCCTCAGCCACGCCCTCGCCGTCGTCGCCGAGGCCTCTTCTTCTCATCCTCTTGAAGCGGCGTCTAGCCTGGACGGAGGTGCGTCTCAAGTCCGCAATCTCCTCCGTCCACCAGTATCGGTGTCCAATGCCTCCGTCGCGGGGGGCGTCCATCTCCGCAGTTTCTTCATCATTGCCATATATGGACGCCCCCAAGGGTCCGCATTGAGGCCCTGGAGCTGCTCATCCCAGGACCTCGCCTTAGACGCTCTGATGGCGGCGCTCAATGCGTTACGAGCTGCCATGTAACGCTCGAACGCCTCTGCCACGCCCTCATCATCGTCGCTGAGGCCTCTCCTTCTCATCCGCTTAAAGCGGCGTCTGGCCTGAACGGAGGTGCGCTTTAATTCTGCAATCTCCTCCGTCCACCAGTACGCCGCTCTTTGCGGCCTCGGCTTGGCTCGGGGCATGGAGATATCACAAGCATCTCTCATGGTCTCCCCGAGCCATGCCACCTGGTCCATAATCCCTAGTGGTGCTTCTGCACTGGGCCAGGTGGCAGAGAGCATGGCTGCCACCAACCTGTCAGGATCCAACTTTGCTAGGGCCCACCTTCTGGGTAGGTCCCCCCCTTGGGCGCGGTTCAGCACCCCCCGGCGGGTGATGTCGACCCTCATCTAACTGTACAAATGGTCAGATAGGGTCTCCTTATCCATCACCCGCCAGTTCCTAATCCTGTCCGCCGCAGAGGGAGATGCCCACGTCAAATCGATGATGGACTCCCCCTGCGGCCGGACGAGGGTGCTGCTCGACCCCTGATTTATGATATAGAGGCCGAGAACCGCTGCCCAATTCTCCAAGACCCTGCCTTTGCGGTTCGTTCGCCGGGAACCCCAATACGCCGAATGGGCATTGAAGTCCCCGGCGATCACAATTTTTTCGGGGAGTCTCCTCTGGACGACGAGCGATATCTCGTCAAGGATATCCCCGAATGTGGCAGGGTCTACGCTGGGGGGGATGTAACACCCTATTACCCATAGTGGGCCCCATTCGACGGCTATATGTCCTCGCCCTCCTCCGATCCTCGTGCACGGAAGAGAGCCCACCTCCATTCTCCAGGTGATCGCGACCAAGTCGCTGTCGTTCGCGGCCCAGCATGGATTGTCCGCCGGGACGCGATACGGCTCGGCCGCGATCCCAAGTCCGCATTTACACTGCGCCAGGGTGTGTAGGAACAGGTCCTGGGCCCTGGCGCAGTGATTTAGATTAGCCTGGAGGAGGCCTATTTGCGTCATAATAGACGCTGTTTAGGCCCCCTCCATGACCACCTCCTGCAGCTCAACTTGAACTGCGGGAGTGCTGGCTCCCGTCTCCTTCTCTTTTTCTTGGCGGCGCCCCTTCCCCTACGCGGGCGTTGGGGTTTGGGCGCCTCCGTTGTCTGGCTGTGGGCGAGCCCGAGGGAGGCTAGGCCATCCCCGGAGCTCTCTCCTGCCCCTCCTCTCTCCTTTCCGTTTATGCCTTGGGAAGGCCCGGGGGAGGCAGAGCCATCCCCGGAACCCCCCCTGGCTCCTCCTCTCGCCTCCTTCTTGCCGCCACCTTTAGTGGCCTTCTTTTCCGCGTTGCATGTTTCTCCTCCAACGCGGTGGTTCGCCGGCAAGCCGGCCTCAACGCATAGAATGCAACGTGTTTTTCCCTTACATTCTCTGGCCTTGTGGCCAGGGGAGCCGCAGTTGTAACAGCAGCCGCTTCGATCTATCGGGCTGCTGCACTGTTCTTTCACGTGCCCCCTTTCCATGCAGCGAAAACACTGCAGGGGGCGTTTTAAGCGGCTCCATCCTAGCCACAATCCATCCCACCTTAATTTTACCCACTGCGGCCACTTTGACTGTGCCGCAACAGGGCACTGTATCCAGAGGGTACCCATGGCCCCCTTATTGAAGCGGATCTGACCCGTTCCAATTTCGGAGGCCTGGCACCCTCCAATCTTGGCAACCGCCACTTTTACCTCCTCGGTGGTTACAGACTCATCGAGTCCGTGGACCCTTAAATCGCCCCTCTTGCAGAGGCGGGTCACACGGACTCCCTCCTTCTCGCTTAGTGCCTGTCTCAGTCTTTCGGCAAAGATGTCGGCTTTTTGCCCCTTGTTCTCCCCGGGGATTTCATATAAAATAGCCCCGGTGGCTGTTCGGCGGTCCCTTACGTCCTCAATGCCCAGTTTCGCGATTTCCACTTTCTGGCGGGCCAGCGCGATGGTTTCACCGTACTGTCCCTCAGGACAGGAAATTGTGACCGCCGCAGTTCGGGGGATTCTCCCGGATCTCCTTGCAGCAGCCTTTGGGGCAGCCTTGCCCTCAGCCCTCTCCTTGTTAAGAGGGGGGAGGCCTTTTTGGCCTCGCTGCTGCCTCCAGAGGAGGTCTTTGCGGGCGCTGGTGGTGGCGCCCGATTCTTCCTCGCTTCCTTCCTCCCGACGATCTTCACCCAGTTATCCTGGGGTCCCGAAAGTCGCGGGAGCTGGGGAGGATTATTAGAGGGAGGATCCCTAGTTTGGGCCTTTGCCTTAACAGGTTTAGGCCCATCCTTCTGTGGGGCTCCCTGTGGGTTGGTGCCCTTTTGGGAGTTACACTTATTCTTCTTCTTCCCGGCATTGGTCTTGGCAGGGACCGGTCCCTTAGGGGGCACGGCGTACTGCCGGTCGATGTCGGAGGGGGCTGCTTTTCTCGGGGGAGGTCTTACTGAGGGAGCCTTGGCCCCCTTTTTTAGACCTACTCTTTTATCGAGCAGCCCCTGTATCCTGGCTGTGAGCTCGTCGTACTCGCTCATGTTCTCCTGTCTAATACCAGGAGGATACTCTTCGAGTTTTTTAACAGCCCCCTTTACGGGGGTTCTGTTAACTGGTGGTGGCATTGGGCACGATGTAACTACCACCGCCTCATCCACCTCCATATCTATCACTGTCGGAGCCGGTGGGGGTAGGGGAATGGTCTCCCCTGTCCTGTTGAGGTTTTCCTCGCCACTAGCTACCCCCGGAGGCGGACCTTGGGGTTTTCTCCCTTTGGTTCTTTCTCCTCCTTCCCTGAGGCGCTTCATCTCATTTTCCAGGTTAAGCACTTTAACCTGGAGTGCCTTGTTCCGGCATTGGAGTGCCTCCATTTCCTTTCCACCCTCTTGATTGCTGTTCGTCGTGGCCGTCGCAGACAGCGCGGCCAGAGCGGCTATTGCGGCCTGTAGATAACAGGCCGCTTCCTTCATCTCTTTTTGCACGGTCCCTTTGAGATTTCTGTTCATAAGAGCACACTTCTTCAGGACCGTGGCACTATGCATCCCCTTTGCTGCAATATCAAGTGGCAGCGCTTGCGAGATCTCCTCAGAGATCTCGGCAGTCATGAGATCCATCCTCTGCCACGCCTGCCTTTCGGTCAGTGGCGTGGTGGGGTCCAACATGGCCCTCCCTTCCTGGGCTTCTTTTTCGGCCAACTTTACTTCCTTCCTGACCAGGAGTCTCCTATAATCCCAGGTCGATTCGGGGCGTCCCCGTTTCCTCCTTTTTGGAAGGGGTTTCTCCTCAGAGTCAGTGACGTTCGCGCTGTCCCCAATGGGAGTGACCTCCATCCTTTCCCCTTCTGGCTCCGCGTCATTTACCTCCGGTAGAGGCTTCTGCGCAGGATCTACAGGGTATAATACCTACCCGCTCGATTGAAACAGATACCTGTTTCATATCCTTCATCTTTATCTTCGAAGATCTTGGATCCGGCTTGGGGCCTTCGATCTCCGCCTCCCCCTTAGTAGTATTTAGTTTGGTTTTTGTGCTGCTCATTCTTTCTTATTCCCACTCCCTGCGGAGGCTCGACCGGCCGGCGTATCTCCCACCGGCCAGGGGACGACCCGAAACATGACCGGAATCGCCTCCCAAACCGGTGTCCCGGGGACTTCCGGGGGGCCGGCTTATGTCGCGGGTCGGGGGGATACCGCACCCCCGGCACAGGACTCCGAGCCCCTTACTCCCCCATGAGGGGTTTGACTCCCCCATGGGGTTTCGGGGGTCCCCCGCCTCCGACAACGGGGGCATCTCCGCAGGTGATACCACTCGGGGGCCGCACGGACGCTTCGGACAGGGTCGCCGCTCCCCGGCCCTGCCCTACACGCCGTGGCGACCAGCCGTCCCCCCGCCGGTGAATCACTGCCGGCGAGAGGGACACACCTTCTCCTGGCCGGCCGGTTCGGAAGGGGAAACGGTCCCGACCGGCCAGGAGTACCTACTCTCGCCGCTGGAAACGTCCGAGCGGCCCCAGCGGCAGACCCGCGTGGCATCCTCCGGGCAATGCCCCTTTGGTCTCCCCACCGGGCACAGCCCCTCGGGTAACCACGCGTGGCCTACTCCGCCGTCCCGGCCCGAGCTCGGAATACATCCGAGTGGTCCAGGAACGGCTGACCCCAGGGACGCTGGGACGGGGACCCAGGCTACCCAGCCTGGAGACCCCCAACCAGCACCCTGAGGCCCTTCTCTCGTCGCCGGGCCCCGCCTCGGAAACGTCCGAGCGGCCCCGGCGACTGACCGCCGTGACTCCCTCCGGGCGATGGCCCTTGGGTAAACCTTTCGGGCAAAGCCCCTCGGGTAGTCACGGCTGGTCCCCTCCCCCTGCGGCCCCCGCCGCCAAGAATCCCACCCCGAGACCCCGGGGGGACATCCCCCGGGAAAGACCCCGAAAAACACCGGTCTTTCGTGAGACACGAAACGGAACCCCAGCGGCCGAGGCCGCAAACTGCATGGCGGGAGGACAAGCGCCAAAGCGCCGTGCAGTGTCCTCTCCTAACGGTGCCATGCCACCGGGCGTTTGAATTCCGGGTCGCCATCCCTTACCACCTACGAGCCGAGGCTCTTACGGGGAAGTGGGCCCCGTCCCCCAAGACTGCGGGAAGACTCCCACAGTCAAGGAGGAACCCCCAGAAACTAGGGGGAGCCCCCAGAAACCGGGGGCAAGTGTGCCTCAAGATGTGAGGCACTGTCCACTCTTGGCACCCCTCGCAAGGCTATCCCCTTGCGAAGGGTGAGCCCCTCCACCACGCCAAGGTGGTGGACAACGGGGGGGTCGCGCCGGGAGCCTAGTGCACCGGACCGAGGGCTCCTCAGTCGTAGCGATGGCCTCTCTCACTTAGAGAGGGGCCTTCCGGAGAGGGCCTCCAGGGCTTACCGCCGAACCCACGTCCCCTTCGGGGAGCGGAGGGGGCGACAGCCTTGGAGGCGGGGGGCCTCGGCTCGAGCGGGATTACTCGAGCCGGGATCCCCCCCAAACTCTTTGGGAGGGCGTGTTGTGGGGTCGGTGTCGCCCCGCAACGCAACCGCGAAGACCGCACAATGGCGGAGGGGGAAAGGCCGCTTCACGGCTTTTCTCCCGGGAAGGAAAAGGCGGGGTGGCGCGGAGTCTGCATGGGCAACCAGCATCCTCCGCGTCCCCTGCATAAACGCCCGAGAAGGACACCCGCTGTGGTTTTAGTGCGGTCCCCTTCTGTGCCCCATCACGGGAAGAACTTCGGTTCTTCCCGGAATGAGGAGAAGGAATTCCACATAACCTCTGCCCTCTACCCGGGGGGTAAACATACCTCGAGGAGGTTTCCACAGCGTCAAAAAAAAAAAAAAAAGGGTATATTCCGAACAGAGCCAGTTTGACTTATTTTTTTCAGCTATTGGCAGCAACTTAACTAAACCGAGAAGTGTTCCGAACCCAACCTATCCATATTAAGAGCAGACCATAACGTAAATTATATAACCATTATAACGTACGTGTGTTATTAATGTAAAAGTATAAAAATTAATATCGAAAATGTTTACATTAGAAATTCAAGACCGAAATAATCAGATTTTTAATTTTTTAGTACCAAAAAATGTATATGATTTAGCTCATAGTGGTAAGTATTATAATAATGTTATTGGAGTAGCAAGAATTGTTATAATTAAAATTTTCAGACCCATCATACGCAGAAAAATTTTTAATCATGCAAAAACAAAAATATCCTTATTTATTTGACAAACCTAATACAACTGAAATTTGTGATAAAAAATTATTAAAATTACCAAATGGATCTAAAATGCTATAGAACTATATGTCTCAGATAATATTTATGAACGTGCCAACAAGTGAGTACAGTCATGATGTGAAAGATTTTTTTGTGTATTTTTTTTTATTATTGGTTTTTATTTCTACAGATCCAGAGTTTGCTACACAACTGTTCAATAAGTACAATAAAGTAGTGAAGCAAATATCTCATTGTATAGACACAAATGTTTCTACAGACAAAATGAAAAATACTTCTAGTCAAAACATCCAGTTTGATAATAATAATAATAATGAAAGTGATGAAAATGAAGCTGTAAAAAGCACAACACAGGTAATAAAGTCTTCCATCTCGTCTGGAAGAATAACTGGGTATTCAATTTCATCTCTTTGTATGAGACAAATATTGTGGAGGACACAGCAAGCAATAATGTAGTAAGGGATGAGATCTGTCCTTCGCATTGGTAATTTATCTAATATATATCTCCATCGTCCTTTTAAGAGACCTCTAAGAGACCTGTTCCACAATTATTCTGTTTCTAGATAGAGCATAATTATAATTGATTTCATCAGCTGTCAAGTGTCCATTATCCTTGTATGGCACCATCACGAATTTTTGTAAAGTGTAAGCTGAATCGCCTACGAGGTGTTGATTATTATCAAAATTGTCGCATTTTTGTTGTAGTCCAGAATATTTAAACACTCTCATATCATGTACTGTCCTGGCATTCCAGCGTAGCAGTGGATAAACTTTCTTTTTTCATTGCAAACTACCAATAAACAAGAGTAATATTTTATATTTATTGTATATAACTGACAAATAAAAATCTAATATTTTATCATGCTTCATACTTGTAGCTGTATAGAGTGATGTCCTTTTCGATTGATGTAAACAAGTGCATCTTCTCTTGGAGCTGCAATTGTAATGTGCGTTCCATCCACAGCTCCAATTATTCCCGGAAAATTATATTTTCTTTGTATATATTTGCTAGTAATTTCTGCTTCTTCAAATGTTGGCCAATGAATAAAATAATTCCGAAAATAACACAACGCTTTTACTACTCTTTTTACAGCTCGCCAAGCTGTTGCATTTCCCACATCAAACTTGGTTACAACAGATCTATATCAAAGAAAGTTATGAATGAATACTTACTTAAAGTAGAAAAAGTTCATGGAAATATATTAATTGTTGATAGAGATATTTACCTGTTTGAATCAGGTGTTCCTAATACATACAAAGCAATATATAATTGGTTTTCTGGAGATAAAACAGGATCACTATTTTTATTTTCATTTAGCAAATGTGGTTTCAATATATTCAATAAAAAATAAAAGTGGTACGAGACATTCAGAAAATTATACGTAAGATTACCAGCAAAATAAGCAATTTACTTGATTACTGCATATCGACTCACCGAAAATGTTTAAATTCTTTATTATTATAAGCATAAATCACTGTTTCAATAAAATGTTTTATTCTTGGTTTTCTTCGTTGTTCATTTTTGTCAAGAAAAAGTTCTATATTTTCATCATCACTGTCACTTGAACTAGAGCTCGTAAAAACCACGTTCAATATCATTGCTTTATTTCTGTCCATTTTTTATATTCATCATATTATACATGTATGTACGTTGCTTTACAAGTTATCAGTTATCAGATTCGTGATAGGTTGTGACCGGACGATGGGTCCTGAGAGTTTGAGATTAGGGTTTAGAGGTTCTCTTACCTTACTAATTACGGTCGCCAGTCTGTTTTCCTCCCACAGACAAGGATGGTTTTGTCCAGGGTCGTCTTGGATGACCCCAGCCTCTCTCTCTCTCTCTCTCTCTCTCTCTACTGCGTAGTCGTTTCTCTCTACTGCGTAGTCGTCTCTCCCTACTGCGTAGCCGCCTTTGTTCTCGACACAAAGCACCAAGATGGCGTCACTTCGCCTTTGTTCGGTAACGACGCAATTCTCGCGTCCGACACCTTTTATAATTAATTAGATTAATTTGTTTTTTGTTTCAGGATCCCCCAGGATGTCACAGCTTCCATCAGCATCATCATTCGTTCAGGATTCCCTTGGCCCCGTCTCCCGTTCAGGATTTGGGTAAGTTCATTAAGCAACACTGTTTTATTTATATTGAAATATATAAATATATTTATTTTTAATAATTATATAAAACAACTAGTATCACATAGTATCACGCACGTTATTATGTCTAACTTTTTATTGCGCGTTATCCCGGAATTTCCGCTAGCGCGTTGTTAAGTCGCGACGATGTGCTCGCCGCTTCGGCTATACTGTGAAAGACCACTTCTCTTGCTTGTCGCTCCCTTATATACTAGGCTCCCCACTCTTGCGTCCGACACGGCCGCCACACGCACCTGCGCAGTACCGTGCTCGCGCTTGGGGTTCTTCCCATTATAGATAAAGTATAATAAACTAAATATTATTCCTGTTGCGTACATTTGCTTAAAACAATTTAACAAAGATAAACTATGCTGTACGCTCGCGTTTGCTAAAATATATTAAATTTAAACCGCATACTTGTAAAATTAAAATTGGTCGGCACCACATGGTAAGTCCTGCGATCGGTAGCTTACCTATGCCGTCTGTCGGTAAGTGTATGTGTTTTGTGGGGTTAGTCCCGCTGTCGGTAACTTACCCTGGTCTTTGGGTAAGTTACCCTTATCTTTGGATAACATAAAATGGTAACAGAATAATAATGATGTTTCTGATGGCCGCGCTGAGGGATTTCCTGGCTTCTCTGTATCTCCCCAGCGCGTCCGCCGTCTCCTCTTCGTTGCCGCGCCTCCTCCTTTCTCTCATGAAGCGGCGCCTTGCATGGACGGAGGTCCTGCGGAGTTAAGCTATCTCCTCCGTCCACCAATACGCCGCACGGCGCGACAACGATCTTGCCCGGGGCATGGCGAAATCACATGCATCCGCCATTATGCCCCGGAGCCAGCCCACCTGCCCTGGCACATCCTCTTCTTCTGGTACCTGTATGCCAGGCCAGGTGGCTGAGGAGACAGCCGCCATCAGTCTGACTGGATCCAGCTTTTTTAGGGCCCATCTCTAGGGACGGGGATTATCCCCCCATTGCCGCGGCTGAGCACCCGCTGGCGTGTTACCTCCACATTAAATTCGATGTAGAGGTGGTCGGACAAAGTTTCTTGGTCCGACACCCGCCAGTTTTTTATTTTGTCAGCCGCAGAGGGCGTGGACCACGTTAGGTCCACGATTGATTCCCCCTGCGGCCAAACACAGGTGCTCCTCGATCCTGTGTTAAAAAGACACAGGTCGAGTGCCGCGGCCCACATCTCTAGAACCCTGCCTCGCTGGTCCGTGGTACGGGAACCCCAACGCCTTGATTTCGCGTTGAAGTCCCCGGCCAGGATCACTGGACGAGGGAGCTTCCCGCGGACGTATTCTGTCAATTCGTCCAGCGCTCCCTCGCACCTGGCAAGGTCCCAGCTGGGGGGGATGTACACATCCACCACTGTGATGGGCCCCCAGTCTGCCGCCACATATGCGTCGCCCTCCCCTGCCTTGCTGCAGGGGGGCGACCCTCCTCATACCACCAATGGATCGCGATCGAGCCAGTCGCGTTGATCGCCCAGCAGGGGTGGCCACAGGGCACCCCCGGGGCGTATGGCTCGGCCGCGATCCCCATACCGCAACCACGCTCGCTAAGGGCTTGGACAAATAAGTCTTGTGCCCTGCGAGCGTGGTTGAGATTGGCCTGAATGACCCTGTAGGTCGTCTTAATCGTTGGCCCTGGCGTCCTCCTCGACCTCCATTCTTTCTGGAGCAGCCACTGGCTGCTCTTTCGCCTTTGGAGCAGCCACTGGCTGCTCCTTCGCCTTTGTAGATGTAACTACCTTAGGGCCATCCGCCCGGGAGGTGTTCTCCTTGGGCGGGTTGCCCTTCTTTCCCTTCGAAGGAGGGGCCGCCTTGTTGCTCCTCTGTTTTGGCGGGGTGCATTTAGCACTGCCCACCCTATGGTCCGCTCTCAGGCCGAAGTCCGCACAGATGGGGCATTTGGCTTGGCCCCTGCAGTCCCTCGCCAGGTGTCCAGGGGCTCCGCAGTTGTAACATAAGTTACGCCTGTCGGTCTGATTTTTACATTGCCCCTGGACGTGTCCTTTGCCCAAGCAACGGTAACATTGCAGGGACCTCGCGTCCAGCATTTGGACTCCGGCTCGGACCCATCCCAGGGTGAGCTTTCCTACCTTGGCCACCTTGTTGGCGGCAGCGAAAGGGCATTGGATCCATGCGGTGCCCATAGTGCCCCCTTGGAACTTAACGTTCCCCACCTTTACATCAGAGGGGTTGCAGCCCCCCACTTCAGCCACCTCGGAGCGAATTTCCTCCGAGGTGACCGAATCGTCGACCCCTCTGACCCGGAGCTCGGCCGTCTGCACCGGCCGAGAGATACTTACACCCTCGACATGGGAAAGGACGTCCCTCAGCCGGCGCGCAAACTCGTCGGTCTTCTCCGCCTTTCCCTCTCCCGCGACCTCATATTTGAGGCCACCAGTAACGGCCCTGGTGGCCCTCATCCCAGAGATCCCCAGGTCCGCGACATTAATTTGGTATCTCGCGAGATCCACGACCTCCTTATAACGCCCCTCAGAGCAAGTGAGGACGACAGCTGCCGTCCTTTGAATCCTCCTCTTCCCCTTCTTTTTTGCCGCCTTGTCGGCGCTCCCCTTCTGCCCACCATTGTTGGAGGGAGAGGAGACTTTGGCGGCATTTTTCCTCGCCTCTCGGGGGGCGTTTGGTGCCTGGTGTTCGGGCTGCCCTTTGGCCTCTTGTTTCCTCTTCTCCCTCCTCCCCACCACCGTCGTCCAGGCTTCATCCCGGGCGCCGGCCTGCGGTGGGGATGGGGAGCCGGTATGGGGGGCTTCCGCGATTTGAGGGCGTCGGGGGGCACGCGTGGCGTTCTTCCTTGGGGGAGGGGGGTTGCTCGGGGTTTTCCCCTTGCTGGCCCCCTCCTTTTTCTGGAAGGGCTTCGTGCTCCTGCCTTGAACGGCGCTGGTGCCGGGGCTTGGTCCTTTGGGGCCTTGCCCTGCGGTCGCTTTCGCCGCCTTGGATGGAGCGACACGCTTAGTGTCTGCCCTTGCCTTTCCCTGTGGTCCGGTGTCGGGCTTCATCTCATTGACCCCTTTCGGGGTTTTTGAGGTGTTGCTCGCCCTGGCATATCCTGTTTGCGGGGGGGGGCTCCGTTTCAGGACCTAAGTCCCTGTACGAAGTCCTCCCTAATCCGCAGGAGGTCCTGAATGCCTTCCGACATCTCGTCGTAGGCCTTTTTATCCTCCTCTTTCTCGATTCCCCGCGGGTACTCCTTCCACAGGGCTTTCCTTACCCCCTTGATCGGGGGCCTCTGCGGGAGTGGTGTGTTCGGGAGGTCGACTTCCATAGGTGTGAGTCCTCCCAAAATCTGTGGCTCGCTCCCGCCAGCGTCCGCACCTTCGTTTACTGGAGCGGTATTGTCCCATCCGGTGCAGGCGCAGTCCTTAATAGTCCCCGCCTTTAGTTTTGCCCTGGCGTGGGCCGCCTCCCTCTGCAGCCTGGTATTCTCTGACTGCAGGGCCCTGATTTTTTACGGAGAGCCTCAGCCTCCCCTTCCTTCTCTTTCCCTTCCACGGGCTGTGCCCTATTGGCCAGCGTGGTAACTGCGGCCTCCAGGTAGCAGGCCGCCTCCTTCAATTGTTTTGCGGACGTGCCCTTCAAATTCGTCGGCATGAGGGCCGTATTTTTGACCGCGAGCACTTGCTCGATGCCCTCGGCCGAGATGTCGGGAGTTGGAGCATCCCTGAGTTGCTCCATTTGCTCTACGACCATCTGTCCCAACCTCGCCTCCGCAGGCGTTTTGCGGAGAGGCCTACCGAGGTTGAGCATCTCGGCTTCGTGCTCCTCCTCCCTCCTTTTTGTCTCCTCGGCCTTTTTGGCCTGGAGAACGTAGTACCCGCCCGTCGTGGCCGGGTGCCCCCTCTTCCTCTTCTTGGCCCTAGGCTCGCCGAGGGTGTCCATAGTATCGCCCTCCTTCTCGTCTGTCGATATCCCTGTTCCCGCCAGTCTGGTCCATGTCGCCTCGTTGATATAATTGCCCAGTTCGGCCATATGCCTGGGCGACGGCGCTAGCTCCATTTCCGGTGTTCTGGAAGGGCCCGCCGTTACCTCCGCGTCCTCGCGCCCCAAACGTACTGAGACCCTCTTGATCACAGTCACTCGAAGTTTGCTAGACTGAGGACTCGGTTTGGGCCTCTGCGCCTTCCCTCCTCCCACCGTCTTTGTTAGTTTATTTTTCGAGGTCTTCATCTTAGTTTATCCCACTATCCCGCTGCGGCTCCGTCCCCCAGGGTATACCCCCTCCGGCCAAGGGGTGCCCCGAAACATGACCGGCCACACCCCAAGGCCGGGCCCCAAGTTCCCCCGGGGAGGGGACATACGCCATAGGCCGGGGGGATACCACACCCCGGCCAGGCCCCGAGCCCCTTACTCCCCCATGAGGGGTTTGACTCCCCCATGGGGTTTCAGGGGTCCCACACCTCCGACTGTGCGGATACCGCAGCGGGTGGCGCCACCCGGGGGGCCCCACAGATGCTTCGGACAGGGTCGCCGCTCCCCGGCCCTGCCCTACACGCAGTGGCGACCAGCCGTCCCCCCACCGGTAATCACGTCCGGTGGAAGGGACAACGCCTCTCCTGACCGGCCGGTTCGGAAGGGGAGACGGTCCCGACCGGCCAGGAGTACGAACTCTCGCTGCCGGGCCCCGCCTCGGAAACGTCCGAGCGGCCCCAGCGGCAGACCCGCGTGGCACCCTCCGGGCAATGCCCCTTGGGTAACCCCTCCGGGCAAAGCCCCTCGGGTAACCACGCGTGGCCTTCTCCGCCGTTCCGGCCCGAGCTCGGAATACGTCCGAGTGGCCCGGGAACGGCCAACTCCAGGAAACCGGGACGGGGACCCAGGCTACCCAGCCTGGGACCCCCGACCGGCGCCCTGAGGCTCTTCTCTCGCCGCCAGGTCCCGCCTCGGAAACGTCCGAGCGGCCCCAGCGGCAGACCCGCGTGGCACTCTCCGGGCAATGCCTCTTGGGTAAACCCTCCGGGCAAAGCCCCTCGGGTAGTCACAGCAGGTCACCCACCCCGCGGCCCCCGCCGCACAAAAACCCCACCTCAGAGCCCCGGGGGGAACACCCCCGGGAGAGACCCCCGAAAATACCCCCCCCCCAGAGCACGAAGCAGGATCCCCGGCGGCCGAGACCGCAGACTGCATAGCGGGAGGACAAGCGCCGAAGCGCCGTGCAATGTCCTCTCCTAACGGTGCCATGCCACCGGGCGTTTTTATTCCGGGTCGCCATCCCTTACCACATACGAGCCGAAGCTCTAACGGGGAGGTGGGCCCCGTACTGTCCACCCCCTAGAGATCAACTAAGGTAAGTCTTAGTTATTATAAACAATTGGAATAAATAATAAAACTCAACGTTAAGATTCTAGTACTAAAGGATAAGATTATTTGCCGTCACGAATAGCCAAATTATCGAAATAATTTCAAACACATACGTGCGTGTATAATTATTGTTTAAAAATGTTTTAAATTAATATTTTCTACGAATTATGAAATATAACTTTACACGTGGTCTCTAGAATATTCGTAAAGACTCTTGGAAAACTCAGTTTTCCAAGGGCCATAAAAATGAAACTCTGTTTTTGCCTAGGGTCATAAAACTGACTCTTAGACCCTTGATAAAAAAAGGGGTCTCGACGATTTCTCTTTTGCAAACTTAGCTAACGTAGCACACTCAATGAATACTCTAGAATTCCGAATAAAATAACGTTTTATTCATTTATTTTATTCCATTTATTTAAATAATTCACCCATGTGCCCAATAAGGCCACGGTACCTTACCACCCCGCACATCTTGCCTCTTCCCGAAGAGGAAGAAGAGCATATTGAACCCCTTACTGCCAAATATACAAAAATATCAGTCGGATTTATTAATAAAGAAACAAATGCCGGCCTTTGCGTAGACTGCCATATGCGCTTACGCGGCACTGCTCGAAACGAATGGTTGAACATTGCTAAACATTTACTCGTAATCGGTAACTTACCGACCGGAATAATTTGCTCGGTGTGTAACTTCCATCGACTGTCGGTAACTCGCGACCCTCAACTCCACTGTTACCGTTGTCAGATAGCTTACCTACGGTACATCAACGGCGAAAAACCTTTCGTATCGACACCGATGGTAACATCGTGATTACAATTTTCCACTCCGTCGATGATTCCCTCGAACGTTTTCAGGATTATATTCGATAATATCCCATACTTCTGTGTAACATTTGCAACTCCCTCGTGCGAATCCTAAGGCGACACCCTCCCCTCCGCAAGACATTGAACCGTTGCGTGTAACCTGGGCGGAACACCCTTCGTCGTGGAGTATCCCCGGAAAAGTTTTCCGAAATACGACGTTGTTCAGCGCAATAGTCCGATCACGTGGACCGCGAGAATTATTTCTCACGAATTTCACGCCGCGACTGCGCCCCGGACGTAACAAATTGGTGACAGCGGTGGGATTGAATAATTCCGTAATATGGTTGGCATGCGCGGGAACAACGGGGATAAGGAAGATTCGGTAGAAAGGGAAAACGCAGGCAAAGAACTAACCGAATCGGAGTTAGCAGGGATACAAGCAAAACTTAAACAGAAGGAAACCGAGATAGCCGAAGCTCAAAATAGACTTAGGACGAAAGAAACTCAGTTAAAAGACAGGGAAAATAGTTTGAGAGACGAAGCCACCTTCTTGGCAGGTTAACGGAAGAAACAGGATAAAAGAGGTCGGAAATAGAACTCCTCCAGAAGAAAATGCAAAAGAACTCAGAAGTTCACGCCCAAGGTGTCGCCCTTGAGGATATGGCCACGCTTAGAAACGACCTTCTCACCGAAATGGACGAGTTGCGTCGGGAAGTATTTCGTTTACGCCGAGAGACTAGTCCGTCTATTCGATTTTCCGGACAACCCTTGACACCACTCGACGAATCTGGCGGGCCTATTGAACCGCCTCCCGAACAATCCCATCTCCCTAAGGTCTCTTTTCGCGAGGCAACAGAATCCGTGCCTACTTTCGATGGGTATAACGTATCGCTAGGACAATTTACTCGGGCATGCCGTCGCGCAAGAGAAATAATCCCCTCAAGTTCAGAACGCAACCTTACTAAGCTTTTGGTCAACAAACTCCGCGGACGCGCCTACTATGCCGTCGAGGACGAACCCTGCGAGAGCGTTACGCAATTGATCGACTTATTAAACATCGCTTTCGGCTCCGCAAAAACTACCGATCAATATAAAGGGGAGCTCAGTACCGTGTACTTAAGACCCCAAGAACATATCCTTGATTACGTCAGTCGCGTTAAAGACCTCCGATCCGCGATCCTTGATGCTGAACGCCGCGTGACAGGACGCGTAGACGACGACACGACATTGAAAATCAACGAACTGACAACGCGTTCATTCTGCGAAGGGTTGCCTTTACAATATAGACTACAAATGGATAGATGCCTCTACTCCGTCCCGTCCGAGGCATTTGCTAAGGCAAAAGAGCTCGCGAAAAGAGAATAGCTGGACCGGGACCGATATAAGACGCGTGATCGCCGCGAACCGGAACCGTCGCGTAACGAACACACTCGACGAATATACCTCCAGACAGCACCCCGCAATGAAACTTATTTTCGCGATCGCTACCTGAATAATACGCTACGTAACAACCCAACGGTCAGACCCCCCGTAACGCGAGAGAGAGAGGAGCATCCAACATACAACTACAAATGACAAACGTATAATAACATGAATTTTAATACTAACGCTCCTATTCGCCATAACGACCGTCCCAACAAATGGTGCCGTTACTGCAAGAACAGCGGCCACGAAATCGAAGAATGCCGGAAACGCGAGTATAATAACAACTTGCAAAGGAACGAGCCGGAAAACGCGCTGAGCCCCGCGGTAAGGTCGGGTACACCTCTCCAAGGGGCTCCTCCTCAAACGACCCGCCCGATAAATTTAGTCGAAGGGACGAGTACCGAGAAGCCAGAATCGCAACTCTAAATCTGCAAGGGCATTCGCACACGCCCACCGTCGCGTTAGTCGCTGACGGGCTTTTACACGAAACAACATTCATGATAGATACAGGGGCCGTCCCTAATCTAATTAAAATCCGAAACTTACATCCCGAGACGAAAATTCAACAACACGACACATTGTACCTTAGCGGTATAACAAACGGAAAGATAAAAACCCTCGGGTCCGCCGAAGTTCTTTACATGGGACATTCTCTCTACGTCCACACGGTGTCAAACAATTTTCCAATTCCTCAAGAAGGGATCCTAGGATCCGATTTTCTTCGAGATGCTAGTAGTATCGATTTTAGAGATCGGTTAGTACACTGGCAAAATATTCGAATTCCTTTTTCCCAACGCGAAACCGTAGTAGTGCCTGCCAGACATTCTATGTCAATATAAAAAATCTCGATATCACAGTAGGATACATTCCGCGTCTTAGCGTCTGCGAGAACGTATTCCTCGGAGAAGCGATAGTCACTAATCGAAATGGGAAAGCATACCGTCACGTTATTAACGCTAGCGACACCGACCGCGAATTAGTAGTCCCGACGATAGATCTACAAGAGATCGACCAAATTTCCGCTGAACGCGAGAACGATATTCCAACCGAAAAGAGCAAGGTGTTTACCATATCCCCTCTCGCAACAGACGAACATACTCAAGACCGAGCCACTGCCGTCCGAGAGCTCCGATTAGAACACTTAAATGAAGAAGAGTTAACACACGTTACCGACTTAAACACTTACTACAAATAATTCTAAGTCCCTTAAGCGCTGTTTGAAAAGCGCGCCAGCGACGGCCATGATACCTAACTCCGCCTAGTGCCTTAACGTGGCGCTGCGTAACGCCTAGGAACTTTCCCACCACGGCGAGCGTTCCCACTACGGCAAGCGTCCCCCACCTCGGGCCGCCGCAACGCCGAGCCGCTGAAACGAAGGACCTCAGATCTCAGATCAGTCCCAAACTTAGTTCTAATCGCGACTCCAACCAGAGCAGTTCTACTCCGAACTCTAAATCCTAGTTCGAATTCTAACTCTAATTCTAAGTCTAATAATAAGTTCTAAATCTAAGATTTGATTTCTTGTATTAAGTGCGTTTAGTGTTAACTTTAAATAAATTGTGTTTTATATTAACAATCCTAATATTTATTTGAAAATACAACCTCATCTTTAACCTCACGCGTTTCTAGTTCTACATCTTACATTTATTCTCAAAATCTCTAAATTCAGTTGTTTCTCCAGCGTACACGTGTCGTATAGTTTCTTATTAAATAAACTATTATCGATTACGAATTCTAGGCTGCGATTTAGAGAGGACGAACCGCTCATCGTCGCTAAACAATTCATTTCTTCTATTAAATTCTGGAACCTGTAGTGACTGTTTCGAGAGGACAATCCGCTCACAGTTATATACCGAAACAATAACCGACAGTGAGGACTGCCGCACGTCGACTTATTGTGAAAGTAACGCAGTCTCTAGAATGTTCTATATGATTTATAATGGCTAAGACACGCCGTGCAGGAAGGAAGAATAATCGCGCGTTATTACCACCCAGCAAAACCAAACGAATATTCAGCTATTATTGGCACAGATTATCACAACGATCCTGAATACGAAGCATTATTCACCAAACACGTGCTACTGAGAGAGTGGCCCGCGAAATTATCGCAAATCGAAAAACCTGAGTTCCCGCCACTCGACATCTCAGAAAACGACCCCCGACAATCCGGGTATCTCCGACGCAGAATTGAAGTCTTGTACGAACAATACGAGAAGCCACTCCAAAGCATCGTGGAACTGCCACCCACCCACTACAGCTCGACTAAAAGGTAAATGAAAGAAATATCTCTCGTCAACTTAAGATCCTTCGGTCTCACTTAAGAGTAACAATGACGTTCTACATTAATTGTAAATGAACAAATTCTTCAACGGGCAAACCAAACTAAAATAATATTTAGTGTAGGGTTTTGCTGCAGAGTTTCAAAAGTGAAACTCAGTTTTTTCCGACGTAGGGTCATAAAAGTGAAACTCGGATCCTGATAAAAAAAAGGGTCAGTCATAAAAAACAAGGGAGCGATTTCTCTTTCCAAATTCTTTGGCCGGTTTCGCTTTTCGTGCTAGAATAAGAGAACGAATATTTTCCAATATTAACACGCTTTAATTGTTTAAACAATATATTACTCATGTGTCCGCGTAGTTTCTCCAACTATATTATTCCACCCTTTGAGGAGGAATACGAAACAATCGAGACTGTCGAGACGATTTATTGTCAACGTGCCACCGGATATATTCATCTAGGTACGGACGCCGCGTTGTGCATACATTGTTACTTCAAATTAAGCACAAGCGAAGAATCTAATTGGGTAATTTCAGTAAAGCACCTTCTCGTAATCGGCGAGTTGCCTACTGGAATAACGTGTTCCGTGTGTAATTTAAACAGACTGACACAAACTCGCGATCCACACCACCACTGTCTCATGTGTCAAATCGCGTATCTAAAGTATCTCGACGGAGAAGAAACTCCCTACACGAATAGTGACGGCAATACAATAGTGACCGTTTTCCACTTTCCACGCGATTAACAATTCGTTCGACAGGTACCCAGAATACCTTTGACTAAACAACGCAAATTCGTGTTCCCTACTCACTCTCGTATCTATCCGCTCTCGACGCGTGACTATACATTCGGATAGCCTCCGTCGCGGGCAATCCCCGGAAGTAAATCTCCGAAAAGCGACGTTGTCTTGCGCAATAGTCCGGGTACGTTGTTCGCGAAAATATACTCCGCGAATTATACGCCGCGACTCCGCGCGGACGTAACAAAATTGGTGACAGCGGTGGGATAGATAAATCCGTACAATGGTTATCACGCGCAAGAATCCGGAAGAGAAGGGAGAAAAGGGAGGATCGAGTAAACAACTATCTGATTCCGAGTTAGCAGATATTCAAGCGAAACTAAAACAGAAGGAAGCTGACATTGCGGCAGCTGAACTTAGGTTAAAGGAACAGCAAGAAAGTTTAAATAATGAAGCTGCATACTTAGTAGAACAAAGAAAGAAACAACTTAGAAGAGAGCACGATATCGAACTGCTCAAAACTCAAATGAATAAGGATAGCTTCAGTCATAAGCAAGGGTTTAACTCTAGCGAAATGGATAATTTCAAAAGCGATATTTTATCTGAGATAGAACAACTACGTAGGGAGTTCGGGCGACATCGGCGCTCAACTAGTCCGACACCGCGCCACTCCGGGCAACCCATGTTAGGCCTCGATGAAACCGGACCGGTTAGAGAATCGACGTACGGATCCTCTCAACCACCAAAAGTATCCTTTCGCGAAGCCACGGAATCCGTGCCAAATTTCGCAGGATATAATGTATCGTTAAGTCAATTTATCCGAGCATGTCGCCGCGCTAAGGAAATCGTGCCTCAGTCATCCGAACGGAATCTCACGAAACTGTTAATAAATAAACTTCGCGGACGCGCATACTACGTTGTCGAAGACGAACCTTGTGAAACCGTCACTCAACTAATCGATCTTTTAAACATCGCCTTCGGATCTGCGAAAACGATTGACCAATACCGCGGAGAGCTCAGCACAGTATATCTCAAACCGAACGAACACATGCTAGACTACATAAGCCGCGTTAAAGACCTCCGTTCCGCTATCCTCGACGCAGAACGCAGAGAGACGGGATACCTCGACGAAGGGACGAGAACCGACGTAGATGAGCTTACCGCGCGCTCTTTTTGCGATGGCCTTCCGCTACAATATAGGTTACAGATGGACAGGCGCCTCTACGTCTTCCCCTTCGAGGCTTTTGCAAAAGCCAAGGCCCTCGCGAAACGAGAAGAGCTAGACAGAGAGCGATACAAAGCTCAAGACCGCCGTCAACCAGATAGGCCGCGAAACGAATACGCTCAACACCCAATTACCTATGCACCACCGCGCGATGGAAACCGCTCTAGAAGTTACCTCGCGAACGCTCCTCCCCGTGACGCATATGTAAGACACGCTATTTCTCGAGAACCGGAAGGACGACGTGACAATAACGAGTGCAGGTCCCCTAACGCGAATTCAAACGTCGCCCCTCCTCGCGATAGTCAGCCCATTAAACTGTGCCGGTATTGCAAACACCCAGGGCATGAGATCGACGAATGCCGGAAAAGACAGTATAACAACTCACGTCAAAAGCAGGGGAACTTCCCCCGCCCCTCGAGGCCAGCGGACGAACTGTTACGACCGTCGACTCCACTTGACGTCCACCGCCGCTCGTCACGTAAAATTTTCTTTTCTTCTTCCCGAACCATCGGCAACGCGCACGATTGTCTTATCACTTGGATATAATATTTTCCTTCACTCAACGCACACCTGCAGCACACAGAATTAATTATCATAGACAATTATCAAACGTAAACACAACGCTACACGTAAACAGATTTAAAGAGACAGTCAGTGGCGCCCTGTCACTGCATGTATATCAGCGCCGCCGCAATAATGCACAGCTGTACGATTCTCTCCTGAGATCTCGAAACTCTCTCTCTCGCGCGGGAAATCCAAAACCGCTTAGGAACATTAACGTTCCACGTTTCCTTTTTAACAATATTGAATTGTAAATATATATATATATATATTAAGAGAAACAATTATTATATTATGTTAAATTAAGATAATTCTAAGAATTATATTATCATTAATACTAACACTAGCATTAAGTCAATTGCAGGATTGAAACGTTAAAATAAAACTTGATAAGTATTAAATTAATTAAATACTAAAGTATAAATATATATAATGAAAATATGTAATATGCATATATTATTTTAACAAACAGTCTTGCAATAGTAATATTATTATTAAATACAGATATAAGTATTATAAGCGTCAAAAAGGGCTATATAATTATATATACACATATGTAATTATTAATTCTATATTATATTTTACCGAGTACACTCGTGTACATACATACTCATATAAAATGGCACACATACGTATATATGTATATACATAAATATATACATATATTCCATATTAAATTTTATAATAATAATTACATATATACATATATATATCTTTCCGAAACTATATGAAAACAAGGGCACTTAAAATAACACCAAAACACAGGAACATTTGAAATCAACGTATTCTTTATTTACTCAATATAAAAACACCTATTGTTTGACAAATACAAATATTAAAAGAACATACATTATAAAAACAGCGATAATAACATCTCGACTAAAAATAGACATACAAATGTTGCTGTGCAAATATAATACAACGGTTATTATATTCAAACTCTCTCGCGAGACCCTATCATTCGGAGACACGTGGAAATATTGTAACCGCCTGTTTCCGTAATCTGGGGGTAGCCCAGAGGTATATATACGCCGCTAGCAAGGGATGATCATTCATTATTATTAGAATCATTATTATTCAATTTGATCATTAAGATACAGATAGAGCAGGACTTAGAAATAGAAATGATGTCAGATATGTATAATCGTATGACATCCGCATGTCACAGAAAGTGTATAGCACCAAAGTCCACCGAGGCTGAACTAGGCAAAGGAGAATCGATATGTCTGGATCGTTATATCGCTAAATATTTAGATGTTCATGAACGTATCGGCAAAAAACTACCACAACTGGACGAAAGTAAACTTAAATTGGTACAGGACAGATAGAGCAGAACAAATCATCATTATATATACAATATACATTCACTTCGTATCTACTTATTCTACTTCTAATTACACACATCTACTTAATATTCTTACACTTATATTAGGGTGTATAAAATAAATATTCATTATTCTTAACTATCTTACAAATTTATTCTACAAGTAACTTGCTGGAAACCTACAATCTATAGTAAGTATTAATCAAACTTATTTAATAATTATTCTCGAGCACTACCTAACCATCTCTTAACTAATTACATTATAAATTAATTCATTATAATTAATTAACGCAACGCTTTAACTATCAAATAACCAAAGTATCGCGACGGTATTAACAATTGTTTCACGATTCAAATATAATATATATTTAACTCGACATAGAGTTTCACTACTTTTCGCTCTTCTCTCCATAATCTTCTTCATCGACCGCATAGTAGTAAGACTACGATCCCCCATTGGCACAGCTTTTCGAATCTGTAAAATAACCACAAGCTCAGATTGATATATAAGAAAAATAATTATTACTTAAGGAATTTTTATACTCATCTAATTATAATTCTGTCTTCTATCAAAAATTCATTCGTTTACCGCGCGCTTCTCACAGGGCGTCGCACCGCTCCTATCCATTAGAGCGCCTCCGACAGGGCGAGCGATCCTTGATAATTCTTCCTGCTCTATACCCCATTTCTCGGGGAGCGCCTCTACAAGGGTGAACCTCTGCCTATAACCTCAGGGTCACACCTCTCTCAGGGCGATAACCGCTCCCTCTCGTGGGATGCGGCCTTGCCGTGGCGAGAGGGCTCACCCTTTGCAAGAGGATAGTCTTGCAAGGGGTGCTAACAGCATCCCGTATTCAGTAATGGGTACAAAAGCCCCCCGAGTTCTGAGGAGCTCTCCCCAGTCTCGGGGAGCCCTCCTATGTTGGGGGGACCTGGCCCACTTCCCCGAAGGGCTTAGCCCGTATGTGGTAAGGGATGGCGACCCGGAATTCAAACGCCCGGTGGCATAGCACCGTTAGGGGAGGACATTGCACGGCGCCTTTGGCGCTGTCCTCCCTCCATGCAGTATGCGGCCTCGTCCGCCGAGGTTCTGTTCCGTGTCTCTGGGGGGGTATTTTCGGGGTTTTTCCCGGGAGTGTCCCCCCCCGGGGGTCTCGGGGTGGGGTTCTTGTGCGGCGGGGGCCGCGGGGTGGGTGACCTGCCGTGACTACCCGAGGAGCTTTGCCCGGTGGATTTACCCGAGGGGCATTGCCCGGAGGGAGTCACGGCGGTCAGTCGCCGGGGCCGCTCGGACGTTTCCGAGGCGAGGCCCGGCGACGAGAGAGGAGCCCCAGGACGCTGGTCGGGGGTCCCGGGCTGGGTAGCCTGGGTCTCCGTCCCGGCTCCCCGGGGTTGGCCGTTCCCGGGCCGCTCGGACGTATTCCGAGCCCGGGCCGGGACGGCGGAGAAGGCCACGCGTGGTTACCCGAGGGGCTTTGCCCGGAGGGGTTACCCAAGGGGCATTGCCCGGAAGGTGCCATGCGGGTCTGCCGCTGGGGCCGCTCGGACGTTTCCGAGGCGGGACCCAGCGGCGAGAGTACGTACTCCTGGCCGGTCGGGACCGTCTCCCCTTCCGAACCGGCCGGCCAGGAGAGGTGTTGTCCCTTCCACCGGACGTGATTACCGGTGGAGGGACGGCTGGTCGCCATGGCGTGTAGGGCGGGGCCGGGGAGCGGCGACCCTGCCCAAAGCGTCCATGGGGCCCCCCGGGTGGCGCCACCCGCTGCGATACCCCCGTTGTCGGAGGCGGGGGTCCCCTGAAAGCCCGTGTGAGAGTTAAAACTCACACGGGTGAGTAAGAGGCTCGGGGTCTGGCCGGGGTGCGGTATCCCCCCGGTCAATGACGTATGTCCCCTCCCCGGGGGAACTTGGGGCCCGGCCTTGGGGTGTGGCCGGTCATGTTTCGGGGCACCCCTTGGCCGGTGAGGGTATACCCTGGGGGACGGAGCCGCAGCGGGACAGTGGGATGTACGAAGATGAAGAGCTCAATACACAATACCAAAACAAAGGTGGGAAGGAAGGCGCAGGGGACCAAACCGGGTCCCTTATCAAGTAAACCTCGAATTACGGGGATCCGAAATGTCTCGGTAACACTGAGACGCGAGGATGCCGAGAGGGTGGCAGGACCTTCTGGAATATCGGAACACCTGGCGCCGTCTCCTAGGCGCGAAGTAACTTTTGCCGAATATATGCCAGAAATGGCAGATGGAAAGGGAATATCGTCGGACGAGGAGGACATCATGAACATCCTTGTCGAGCGCAATCCTAAAAAGAGGAAGAGGAGGCGCCCCGTTACTACCGGGGCATTCGAAATTGTGAAGACCAAGAAGGCGGAGGAGTTGGATGAAGAAGAAATCAGGGAGGAAAAAGCCATGCTGGACCCTGCCACGCCTATGAGCGAAAGACAGGCGTGGCAGAGACTCGCGCAGAGAGCTGCAGAAATCACCGACGAGGTCCTGCAAGCGCCGGCACTGGACGTTGCCGCAAGAGGACTGGAGAGTGTTACCGTGCTGCAAAAATGTACGATAGCGAGCAAGAATATTAAAGGGACGTGGAAGAAAGGCATGCATGAGGCGACCTGCTACCTTCAGGCCGCAATACCCACTCTGGCCGCGTCTGCGATGTCGACCATAAATGCTGGCAGCCGAGAAGGGGGTACGAGCTAGAGGCGCTCCAGCTTCAAAACAGGGAGCTTAGGGCGGAAATGCTCATCCTGAAGAATGAGCTGAAGCGCCTCAAGGAAGGAGGAGGGAGAGCGAAAGGAAAGAAATTCCTAGCGACGCCTCCAGGGGCAGCAAGTGGAGGGGAAACCCCCATTGAGGAAGGGGAGAGTACCCCTCAACCCCCACCGGCCCCATTAGTAGTAGAAATGGAGATAGACGAAGCAGTGGAAATTACACCGCGTATAACGCCACCACCGGTCAACAGACCCCCCGTAAAGGGGGCTGTTAGGAGATTAGAGGATTATCCTCCTAGCATTAGACAGGAGGATATGGGCGAATACGACCAACTAACTGAGCGTATACAGAGGCTACTGGACGCGAGGGAGGGGCTCAAGAGGAGAACCAAAGGCCCTCCTTCGAGACCTCTCCCGAGCGGGGTAGCCCCCTCCGACACCGGCCGGCAGTACGCCATGCCCCCTAAGGGACCGGTCCCTGCCAAGACCAATGCCGGGAAGGCCAAAAACAAGGGCAACTCCCAAAAGGGAGGGAAACCCCCCCCTGGGAGACCCACAAAAGGTTGGGCCCAAGCCTGCAAAGGCTAAGGCCCAAACGAAGGATCCCTCAACTAATAATCCTCCCCAGCTCCCGCGACCTTCGGATACCCAGGATGACTGGGTGAAGGTCGTTGGGAGGAAGGAAGGGAGGAAGAATCGAGCGCCACCACCAGCGCCCACAAAGACCTCCTCTGTGAGCGGCAGCGGGGCAAAAAAGACCTCCGCCCCTCTCAACAAGGGTGGGTTGCGGGGAAGGCCGCCCCAAAGACTGCCGCGAGGAGATCCGGGAGGATCCCCCGAACGGCGGCGGTCACAATCTCATGCCCCGAGGGCCAATATCGCGAGACCATCACAATGACTCGCCAAAAAGTGGACCTCGAGACATTGGGCATCGAGGATGTAAAGGCCCGCCGAACAGCCACCGGGGCCATACTGTAGGAAAACTCCGGTGCGGACAAGGGCCAAAAAGCTGACCTATTTGCCGAAAGGCTGAGAGAGGCGCTTAGCGAGAAGGAAGGAGTCCGTGTGACCCGCCCCTGCAAGAGGGGCGATATAAGGGTCCACGGACTCGACGAGTCGGTAACCACCGAGGAGGTGAAAGTGGCGGTTGCCAAGATTGGAGGGTGCCAGGCCTCTGAAGTTAGAACGGGCCAGGTCCGGTTCAGCAAGGGGGCCATGGGCACCCTATGGGTGCAGTGCCCTGTTGCAGCCACAGTCAAGTTGGCCGCAGCGGGGAAAATAAAGGTGGAATGGATTGTGGCCAGGGTGGAGCCGCTTAAAACGCGCCCCCTGCAGTGCTTCCGCTGCTTGGAAAGGTGGCACGTGAAAGAGCAGTGCAGCAGCCCAATAGACCGAAGTGGCTGCTGCTACAACTGCGGCTCCCCCGGCCACAAAGCCACAGGATGCACGTATAAGGCGCGTTGCGTCTTGTGTACCGAGGCCGGTTTACCGGCAGGACACCGCGTCGGCAGCGAAGGCTGCCGGGCGAAGAAAGGAGTCAGGGCCGCCAGGAAGAGCGGTGGTCAAGTAGCGAAGAAGGGAGGAGCCAAGGGAGGCTCCGGGGATGGCGTGGCTTCCCCCGGGCCTTCCCAAGGCGTGAAAGGAGAAACAAATGGACGGGCCAAAGGGGGCTCCGGGGATGGCTTTGCCTTCCCCGGGCTCACCGACGGCCAGACAGTGGAGGCGCCCAAACCCCAACGGGTACGTAGGGGAATGGGTGCCTCCAAGGAGCAAGAGAAGGCAGGAGCAGACTCGCCCCCAGCCTGTAATAACGAGCTCGAGGAGGTGGTTATGGAGGAGGCCTAAACATCGCCTATTATGGCGAAGCAAATAGGCCTCCTCCAAACAAATTTGAACCACTGCGCCAGGGCCCAGGATCTCTTCCTACATACCCTGGCGCAGTGGAAATGTGGCGTAGGGATCGCGGCCGAGCCGTATCGTGTCCCAGAGGATAACCCCTGCTGGGCCACAAATGATAGCGGCTCGGTCGCGATCACGTGGAGGATGGAGCCGGGCTCTCCTCCGTGCAAAAGGATAGGTGCAGGACGCGGGTATGTAGCCGTTGAATGGGGCCCACTGTGGGTAATTGGATGTTATATCCCCCAGCGTGGACTCTGCCACGTTCGGGGATATTCTCGATGGGATTGCACTCGTCGTAAATGAGTAGACTCCCCGAAACAACTGTGGTCGCCGGGGACTTCAATGCCCATTCGGCGCATTGGGGTTCCCGGCGAACGAACCGCAAAGGCAGGGTCTTGGAGGATTGGGCAGCGGTTCTCGGCCTCTGTATTGTCAATCAGGGATCGAGCAGCACCCTCGTCAGGCCGCAGGGGGAGTCCATTGTTGATTTAACATGGGCGTCTCCCTCTGCGGCGGGCAGGATCGGAAACTGGCGGATGACGGACGAGGAAACCCTGTCCGATCATCTTTATATCCGGATGGGGATTGACGTCACCCGCCGGGGGTGCTAAATCGTGCCCAAGGGGGGAACCACCCAAAAGGTGGGCCCTGGCCAAATTGGATTCCGACAGATTGGTGGCAGCCATGCTCTCTGCCACCTGGCCCGGTCCAGAGGCACCGCAGGGAATAGAGGACCAGGTGGCATGGCTCGGGGAGACCATGAGGAACGCTTGTGACATTTCCATGCCCCGAGCCAAGCCGAGGCCGCAAAGAGCGGCGTACTAGTGGACGGAGGAGATTGCCGACTTGAGGCGCACCTCCGTCCAGGCCAGACGCCGCCTTAAAAGACTGAGAAGGAGAGGCCTCGGCGACGACAACGAGAGTGTGGCAGAGGCGCTCGAGTGCTACAGATCAGCTCGTGGCACTCTGAGCGCCGCCATCAGAGCGTCGAAGGCGAGGTCCTTGGACGAACAGCTCCAGGGCCTCAACGCCGACCCTTGGGGGCGTCCATACAGGGCATTGATGAAGAAGCTGCGGAGATGGACGCTCCCCGTGACGGAGGCGCTGGACACGGAGGTGTTAGAGAACATTTTATCGACCCTCTTCCCAGAATGCGACAGAGTTCCTGAACTCTACATAAGGGAACCTGTCGCGTGGGAAGAGGAGTACGAAGTGTCCAGTGCCGAGCTGGCCGGGATTGCCAAGAGGCTTAGGGCCCGGGGCAACAAAACCCCGGGGCCCGATGGCATTCCCGGAAGGGTCTGGCTTTACGCCATGACGCACCTGTCGGAACCCATGCAACGGCTATATACCGATTGCCTAAGGGCTGGAGAGTTCCCCCCAGTCTGGGGTAGGGCCAAATTGATCCTTATCTCAAAAGGGGGCAGAACTGATGGAGCGCCTTCCGCATATAGGCCCATCTGCCTGCTTGACGAGGTCGGCAAAATATTCGAACGAATCATAGCCGATCGACTCGTCAGGCAGATGAGGGAAGTGGGGCCTGACCTCCACGAGGACCAGTTCGGATTCCGCGAACATAAGTCTACGACGGACGCGATTTTGCGCGTCCGTTCGTTCGCGGAATCCGAGACTGAAGAGGGGAGGGTGGTGGTTGGTGTATCACTTGAAATCACCAACGCCTTCAACACCCTGCCCTGGGGAAAGGTGAGGGGCGCCCTCGAAGAGCACGGCGCCCCTCAATATCTCGTGGAGGTCGTCAAGGCCTCTTTCCGAGACCGTGGCCTTGAGTACCGGGATAAAACGAGTGGGAGTCTTTTGACCACGTTGTTATTGACCACAGATACTTTTGACCACGTTGCAATTGACCATGTTGCGATTGACCACGTTGCTATTGACCACGTTGCGATTGACCACGCGTTGCATTTGACCACGTTGCGTTTGACCACGCGTCGCATTTGACCACGTCGCGATTGACTACGTTGCGATTGATCACGTTACTATTGACCACGTTGCTATTGACCACGTTGCGATTGACCACGCGTTGCATTTGACCACGTTGCGTTTGACCACGCGTCGCATTTGACCACGTTGCGATTGACCACGCGTCGCATTTGACCACGTTGCAATTGACCACGCGTTGCGATTGACCACGTCGCGATTAACCACGTTGCTATTGACCACGTTGCAATTGACCACGCGTTGCAACTGACCACGTTGCGATTGACCACGTTGCGATTGACCACGTTGCAATTGACCACGCGTTGCAATTGACCACGTTGCGATTGACCACGTCGCGATTGACCACGTTGCGATAGACCACGTGATGCATTTGACCACCACTTGACCTTTAATGATTTAAGGCGGGAAACGTATGTGCACACACACACACACACACACGGGCGGTGCAAGGGGGGCCTTTGGCCCCCCCTCTCGCACCCTTTCCGTCGATAATAGGGTGCATATAGGGGTGCAAAGGGGGCCTTCGGCTCCCCTTCTGCACCCGTAGAAATGACCCCCCTTGCAACCCCCCAACCCGTATGTGTGTATGTGTATGTGTGTGTGTAAACGTTTGTCGCCTTAAATCATTAAAGTTATGGTGGAGCAATAAGGACGCGTGGTCAATCGCAACGTGGTCAAATGCGACGCGTGGTTAATCGCAACGTGTTCAATTGCAACGCGTGGTCAATCGCAACGTGGTCAATCGCAACGTGGTCAATTGCAACGCGTGGTCAATCGCAACGTGGTCAATCGCAACGTGGTCAATTGCAACGTGGTGAAAAGTATCTGTGGTCAATAACAACGTCAAATGAGACGCTCCCCTTTTAGTCGACCATTTAGGCAATCTCAAAGAACGGGCCGACGACTCGGAACCGGAAATATTATTTGAATCCCTGGGACGAAAACGTCCTAGAGTTAAAAACGTCATTATTCTCCCGCGGACTTCCGCGTTATAATTAAGCCACCCAGGGAACCGGAAGTTATAACCCTGGAATAAAATAAACATATATATATATATATATTACTGAACATCGAGTTAGCATTATTTATTATCTCAAGCAATAATATAGTATTTAAGATTCACTACTTACATTTCCTTCCTTACGAATCTTCCTCTATTTATACTTACTCTTCACAAATTATCGCCACAAAAGGTGAATCCTCTACTACGCCAGCAGACGACTCCGACGTACTCGCTCTGGTGCAAACTCTATTCCAAGGTGATGACCTGATGAATCCAGGCACTCCTCTCACAAATCTTATCTCTTACTCTCCCCCTCTACTCGCAATCGCGAATTATTCTTCTTCATGTGTGGCTGCAACAAACGAAAAAAGAAATCATATTAATGAGAATTTGCATACTTTTTCAGGAACGATCGTCGAAAACGAATCGGAACCAAATCCAACAGATATTAACACCAGCGACAAGGGTGCTAATAACATAATAAATAAAAATAAATATTCAAATCAATATATCAACGCGTGTAATTATAAAAGAATTTTGCAAAGCAATAACGATATAGACGATAATATCAACAATATTAACGAATCATTGTTCATTAGTAATATACATGACGAAAAATTGGCAAAACGAATTAAGGTTAACGAGAATTATAAAAATTTACATGATAAAAAAATCGAAATCACAAAACACGATTTAGATCCGGGAGAACATTGTAAAAACGATAGAATAAATAAGATTATATATTTATTACGATTCGATCACCTTAATGACATTGAAAAAGATAATATTACTAATTTAAATACTAAATATGTAGTTCGTTAAATTGACCAAAACTGACTTATTTTATTACGTAAAACAATTACAACGTTTCGATCACTGCTTGTGATCCTTTTCAAGTACACTATAAAAACCATTATAAAATTAACTAACTACCAAAAAAACACAAATTTAATTATAATTCCAACTCACATCAAACACGCGAATTGATGGTAATCGCTCACCGTCTCACGTTATTTTGTGAAACGTCTATATTCAAACGATGTTCGGTTTATAATAGAACATGGCGATAATTAAATGACAAGGAGTTAAGCGAATAAACAACCATCAGTAAACACAGTGCAAACATAACAATTTAAATTAAAAACAAACTATCATATACATTATTCAGGCTCTCTGTGTCTTTTTGTAAGTTAATGGTGTTCCTCGCTTTCTTGATGTAAAACATTTCTACCACCTCTCTCTTACGCAATTGTTTTTCTTTGTGTAAAATAACGCTTGTTAAATCCTGGATGAATAACGAACTCATCGACAATAATATCTATAAAAGGTTGAGATGCACTAATGGTAACGCTTCCAGATGTTATGGCCTATCGAAAGTACACAAACAAGGGCTCCCATTGAGAATTATTGTGTCAGCTATTGGGAGTCGTTATATAACGTAGCTGCATATTTACATAAGATTTTGCTCGAGTCTGTCCCAAAACCTAAATCTTACATAAAAGATAGCTGGACGTTTGCTTCATTAATTAAAAATAAATTAATTAAGAGCGATCATATGTTAGTTTCGTTGGATGTTACTGCACTTTTCACCAACATCCCGAAGGATCTTGTTCTTAGCGGGATAGAGAAAAGGTGGAGGTTTATATCTACACGGACAAAATTTAGTCTAACGCAATTTCAACACGCGGTTGAATTAATATTGAATTACACCAGCTTTACTTTTGAGGGACAGTTTTATGAGCAGATTTTCGGTAGTCCAATGGGATCCCCCCTCTCACCGGTGATAGCTAGTATAGTCATGGATGACCTGGAGATTTATTGTTTATCTGAGTTAGATTTTGAGGTTCCCCATTTTTACAGATATGTAGATGACATTTTTGCTGTTCTCCCTAAGGATAAAATTGATGAGGTGTTAAATTTGTTCAATAGCTATCATCCTCGTCTTAATTTCACACACGAGATAGAAGAAAACAATATGTTAAATTTCCTGAATACAACGGTCATTAGAGAGAATGGCATCTTACTGACGAATTGGTATCGTAAACCAACTTTTTCAGGACGATACATTAACTTTTTTTCTAATCACCCGCTCAAATATAAAATTAATAATATCATTAATTTAACTGATCATGCTTTGTTGCTATCTGACCAACAATTTCATGACTCCAACCTTAAGATTGTTGAGGAGATTTTAGTGAATAATTGTTATCCCCCTAACTTAATTAAATATCACATTAAGAAAAGGGTAAGAGGAATCACCTACGGCAACATAGATAAAACTAGGGAGATAGAGCATAATTATAAGGATGGTGATTTTGTTTTAATTCCATTTATTAATAAAGTGAGTGATAACATACGTTCTATTTTGAAAAAATTAAGCCTCCAGGTACTCTTCACTATACCGAAAAAACTTAATTGCATTATCAGGACTGGAAAAGATAGGCTAAATTACGATAATCAAACAGAATTAGTTTATCAAATTAATTGTAAAGATTGCGATGCGTCATACATCGGACAAACGAAGCGTCATTTATATGTTAGAGTAAGGGAGCACGAACGAAACATCAATGGCTCTAAAGATAATTATTCAGTTATCACAGATCATCGTCTCACGGAAAACCATGATTTCGATTGGAAGAATCCCATAATTTTACACAAAGAAAAACAATTGCGTAAGAGAGAGGTGGCAGAAATGTTTTACATCAAGAAAGCGAGGAACACCATTAACTTACAAAAAGACACAGAGAGCCTGAATAATGTATATGATAGTTTGTTTTTAATTTAAATTGTAATGTTTGCACTGTGTTTACTGATGGTTGTTTATTCGCTTGACTCCTTGCCATTTAATTATCGCCATGTTCTATTATAAACCGAACATCGTTTGAATATAGACGTTTCACAAAATAACGTGAGACGGTGAGCGATTACCATCAATTCGCGTGTTTGATGTGAGTTGGAATTATAATTAAATTTGTGTTGTTTTGGTAGTTAGTTAATTTTATAATGGTTTTTATAGTGTACTTGAAAAGGATCACAAACAGTGATCGAAACGTTGTAATTGTTTTACGTAATAAAATAAGCCAGTTTTGGTCAATTTAACGAACTACATATTTAGTATTTAATTTTTACTGGCAATATATAATATGAATTCATTTGATTACTAATTTAATTCAAAAAAATAGCGACTGATTCCATTTAACGGACGAATATTTAGGAAAAACAAACATTGTAAAACATAAAATAATCACTAACGACGAAATACCTGTACATACCAAGCAGTATCGATTTCCGCCGATACACCGTCAAGAAATCACCAACCAAGTAAACGAATTATTTCAGAAGAAGATTGTAGAACCATCGACGTCACCATATAACTCACCTGTATGGATCGTTCCAAAAAAATCGTATTCTATGGGAAACAAGAAATGGCACATGGTAATCGACTATAGAAAAATAAACGAAAAAACATTAGGAGATGCTTACCCATTGCCAAATATTTGCGATATACTCGATCAACTCGGCGGAGCGAAATATTTCTCAGTGCTCGACCTCGCCAGTGGATTTCATTAAATACCAATGGACACCGCAGACGCTCACAAGATAGCTTTCTCGACGCCACACGGCCACTAATAATTTTCACGAATGCCATTCGGTCTCAGAAACGCACCCGCAACGTTCCAACGATTGATGGATCAAATACTGACCGGCCTGCAAGGAATAGAATTATTAGTTTACATGGATGACATCGTAATATATGCAAGTTCATTACGCGAGCACGATATCAAAATGGAAAAACTAATGCAAAGACTCAGAGCCGCAAATTTAACGTTACAACCAGACAAGTGCGAATTTTTACGACACGAAGTCGCTTACCTGGGACACATTATCACCGATGATGGAGTTCGTCCAGATCCTCAGAAAATAAATTCTGTCAAGAATTTTCCAGTCCCACGCAACACGAAAAACGTGCGACAATTCCTCGGTTTAGCAGGATATTACCGCCGTTTCATCCCTGATTTTTCACGGATCGCCAAGCCACTATCAGATCTTCTGAAAAAGTATATAAAATTCATATGGAAAACCGAAATGCAAAACACTTTCGACACTCTACGCGAATCATTATGTAAGGAACCGATATTACAGTTCCCCGATTTTAATAGAGATTTTGTACTCACCACAGACGCATCCGATTACGCAATAGCTGGTGTATTAAGCCAAGGACAAATAGGGCAAGATTTACCCATCGCATATGCTTCCAGAGTACTTAATGTCGTTGACAAAAATTATTCAACAATTGAAAAAGAACTTCTCGCTATCGTATATTGCATAGCTCACTTTAGACCATACCTTTACGGGCGCAGATTTACTCTCGTAACGGATCATCAACCACTCACATGGATACACAGGGTCAAGGATCCCACATCTCGACTCATGAGATGGCGTCTGAAATTAGAAGAATACGACTACATAGTGATATACAAAACAGGAACTTCTAACAAAAATGCAGATGCATTATCTCGAAATCCGATAAATAATATTACTTATCTTTCCTCGTATCCGTTGAAAAACGACCTCGAATCCTATTCGAGACTGGAATATTCGAAAATTCCGACGACGACACTGACGAAGAAGCTCTCGAACCGCCATTAAAGATGCCAACGAGCAGCCTCTACACACAGCATCACGACGATATAACAGAAGAATCCGACACCTCAGATGATATCTTCACCGTTCCACGAGAACGTCCACCTGCAAAACCACCTGATAAACAACAAGAGAAAATTGTCAGATTTGCCGAAACCGTTGACGAACAAAATAATTACGAAAAAGAAATCAAGAACTTTAAGTTAAACGAACCAAGTAACCAACAATCAGATCTCGAATTCTTCACTGCAACTTTAATTCCTCCGGATCAACCATTAGAAATACAGCTTGAACCGACAGAAGACTTCTCCGAAGACGATTTATAGATTTATAGATTAACAGCGAAGACGAGCCAATCGATGAAAAATTTCCCGAAGTGGACTTACAACCAGAAAGAAACCAAATTTCACAACGTAATTTTCAATGCCGATTTAAAGAAAGCAACACACCGATAAGTAACCTTTTTTTTTTTTTTTTTTTTTTTAACGTGAAGGAAATCCTTTATAGATACCCATGCCGCTCGGGAAAGAAGCATGGGTTATGTGGGACTGCTTGCTCCCCTTAACCGAGCCACGAATGGTTCGGCTAGGGGGCCCAAGCTTACCGCACTAAATCCCACACGGTGGCCACCTCGGGCGTTGTAGGGGTTTCCCGGGAATCTGGCGATTGCACTACTTCCGGGAAACCCCCGCCTGACTATCCCGTGGGAGTCACTGCGTTTGGTTACTGCGACTCCCTGTCCCTCGCCCTGTCTTCCCGACAGTTTGCGGTGCGGAGGGGCCATACTTCCGCACCATGCCCCTCTGGGTGATACAACTATATTCCCATGAAGGACGGGACCAGGTTCGGGTTTCCCGCCCGAAGCCTGATCCCCCTCCCCCTGTGTGGGTTTACTGAGGTAGTCCTAGTAGTGGACTACCTCCTTCACACAGGGGGGTAGAGCTTGCCGCACGTTGCAGCACAGGTGGTCCTCCTGTTATATCTAGAGGACCACTCGTTTGCTCCTTCCCGTGAGGCCTATTTCCGAGGGGAGGATTCAGGTTCGACTATAATCGCCTCCTCTGTTCCCCCCCCGGTCTCCTTCTCACTCCCGGCCTCGGCGGGTGCCGCGGGTTTCGGCGACGGGGTCGCAACCTGCGAGGCGCAGGTGCTCCCCCGTCTCCGTCGTCGCCACTGCTCCCGTCACTTCGTGGGGCGCGTTCGCGCTCCCTTTCGGCCTCCTCCTTCTGCAACATTACTGTTTCGCAGAAGGAGGAGACCGCCTTCCAAGCCTCTTCACTGTCAATCATCTTTGGAATGATAACCGACAGTGAGAGGTCTTCACCGCCGCCGTAAGGACACCGCGCTCATCGGTCCATGCCAAACAATAGGCCAATGTGTGTTGCGCGATGTCCAACTCATCCCAACAGTGGTGGCAGTGGGTCGTCCGCTCCTTACCGATCTTGCACAGAAAGTCAGCGAAGCATCCATGCCCCGTTATTATCTGCGCAAGACGGTACGACACCTCGCCGTGCGTCCTTTCCACCCACTCTTCTAATACTGGACGCACGGCCCCGACGACTCTTCTCCCTGAGTTGATCTCGGGAATATTATCAAGATATTCCCTCCACCTTTCCAGGAGACGTCGTCGGGCCTGGACCCTCATGATGCCTTTGACTCTAGCCGTTAACTTGACATTCCGCCTCTGGAGCTCCCGCGTCTGGATGTACGTTTCTTCGTACATCCCCACGACCTGCTCCATCGGCGGGAGCCCGGCCAGAGTCGTGGCCGCCGCGTGCGAGACCGTTCTGTAGGCCGCGAATTACCCTGATCGCTACGCGCCGCTGTATACGTCGCAGTGCGTCCCTAATCTTTCGGGTGGTATTCGCAGCCTCTGCCCATATGGGTGCTCCGTATAGGGCCACCGCATTAACGATTTCCGCATACATTCGACGCACTCGACCGTCGGGCCCTCCCAAGTTAGGGAGTAGGCGACTTAGAGCTGCCGCCACTCTCTCCACTTTTGGGCCCAACTGATCGAAGTGATCTATGAAAGTCCATTTTCCGTCCAGGATTAGACCCAGGTATTTCATTCGGGTCGTTACCTGGACGGGGGTGTTATCCACCATGACATGGGTCGCCGGTGGCTCTCCTTGAGAGCCATCGTGTAGGTATAGCGCCTCCGTTTTGTGAGGCGCTACTTTTAGACCCATGCCATGGATGCTGCGGACAACGCATGCCACCGCCAGCTCCGTCCTCATCTTTGCTTTCCTCCAGTCTGCTCCCCCGGCCAGCACTAACGTGTCGTCTGCATAACAGACGACACTGCAGCCGGGGGGGAGAGCGGTGCGAAGCACATTGTCAAACGCGAGGTCCCACAGCAGGGGGCCTAACACTGACCCCTGTGGGACCCCGCAGGACATCTCCCTCCCGCACTGGAGTCCGTTTCTATTGCGATACTCCAGTCTTCTGTCCCGGAAGTCTTTATTACCCTCACGAGGTACGCAGGGACGCAATGCTTTTCCATCGCGATCCCCACTTGATCCCAGGGCAGGGTGTTAAATGCATTGACGATGTCTAGCGACACCGCCATGGCCACCCTGCCCTCTTCCATTTCAGACTCCGCAAGAGATCGGACGCGCTAGATCGCATCAATTGTCGATCTTCTCTCGCGGAATCCGTATTGGTCCTCGTGAAGGTCTGGCCCATCCCGGGACAGGTGTTCGACGAGGCGGTTTGCTATCACTCTTTCGAGTAGTTTCCCCACCTCGTCAAGCAGGCATATCGGTCTGTAAGCGGGAAGAAGTCCCGCTGCACCGCTCCCTTTTGGGATGAGGACCACTTTGGCCCTCTCCCAGACTGGAGGGAAGCTCCCCTCTTTTAGGCAGTCGGTAAAGAGCTGCCTAACGTAGCTCGATACAGACGGATCGTCCAAGGCCAGAACCCAGACCCGTCCGGGAATTCCATCAGGTCCCGGGGCCTTATTGCCCCGAAACCTGAGTCTTTTTACAATCCCGACCATCTTCGCCTCCGTGACCTTTAGCTCGTCCTCTCAACCCGCCCGCTCCTCCCGTTCGAAAGGAGCCCGGGCGATGGTGGAGAAAAGCTTGTCAAGCTTCTCCTCAAGGTCCCGGGAGTCCAGGGATTCCGTCACGGAGGGCGCCCACCTTCGCATCTTGTTCATGACTGTTCTGTATGGGCGCCCCCATGGGTCCGAGTTCAGCGTGAGCAGGTGCTCGTCCCACGCCCTGGCCTTGGCCTTCCTGATTGCCGCGCTGAAGGCGTTACGGTGGAGTTTATAATCCTCGTACGCCTCAGCTGTCGCCTCATCGTCGCCGCGCCGCCGAAGTCTGGTGAAGCGACGCCGAGCTCTGGCAGTTATCTGTCTTTGCTCGGCGATTTCTTCGCTCCACCAGTATGCCGCGCGGCGCGGTTTCGCTTTGGCCCGGGGCATGGAGGCATCGCATGCTCTCGTCATCATGTCCCCGAGCCATTTGACCCGGCCATCAATGTCTCCTGGCATTTCTGTGCCTGGCCAGGTCGCCGAGGCGACTGCGGCCATCAGCCCGTCTGTGTCGAGCTTTTTGAGGGCCCACCTCTTAGGGGTCTCTGCTCCCTCCTCCCCCTGGGCGCGGTTAAGCACCCCTTGGCGGGTGACGTTGACCCTCATCATATATAAATGTCCCGAGAGGGTCTCGTGATCTGTCACCCGCCACTGCCCGATTCTATTCATCGCAGGGGGGTTTGCCCATGTGAGATCCACAATGGACTCCCCCTGCGGACGAATACATGTGCTTTTCGTGCCTGTATTTTGGATATAAACAGGCCGAGTGCCGCTGCCCACGTCTCCAAGAATCTGCCCCTCGAATCGTTGCGCCGGGAACCCCATAATGCCGACTTGGCATTGAAGTCCCCGGCCACGATAACAGGGCGGCCAGACTGTGATCACACAGCGACTTCCAGTCCGTCCAGCACCTGCTCAAACTGGGCAGCCCTCAGACTGGGGGGGATGTAACATCCCATTACCGAGATGGGCCCCCATTCTACCATGACGTATCCCCATCCATCGCCTATCTTACGACATGGTGGGGAATTCGTCTCCATCCTCCAAGTTATGGCTACAGAGCCCTCGTCGTTAGTGGCCCAACAAGGGTCATTATCGGGCACCCTGTAGGGCTCCGCAGCTATTCCCAAACTACATCCGCCGTCCATTAAGGTCTGTACAAACAGGTCCTGAGCTGCACAGGCATGGTTTAGGTTGGCCTGGAGGAGATTGACAGCCATGTTAACATGTCTTGTCGATCTCCTCCTCGACGACCTCCATGGCCTCTGTGGCCCGAGTTGGTTCCTCAGTCGCTGGAGACTGGGTTACCTTCTCGGGCCGCTGTGGTTTGGCTCCCTCCATCCTCTTCGCTGATGCCCCTGTTACTGCAACGGCCGCCGTTCTTTCCGGACGTGGCTTCCGCTGCTCCAGGGGCTTCTGCGTTTCCTTGGGAGTCGCCGGGTTAACTCCCTCTCCTACCTTCTCCTTGCCGGGTGTTTTGAGAGCTTTACCGCCCCCGGCACCCTTGTTTCCTGGGCTCCTTCTCTTCTTGAGAGGGGTGCATAATGCACTCCCCATTCGATGATTCGAAAGAACCCCGGCCTCCTCACAAAGCATGCACTTTGAGGGACACTTGCAATCTCTCGCAAAGTGCCCCTCCGTGCCGCAGTTGTAGCAGGCTTTTCGCCTGTCTTTGTCACTCGTACAGTGCTCTTGGACATGCCCCTTGTTCATGCATTTAAAGCATTGAAGGAGCCTGTCCTTGAGCAGCTCCACTGTCGCATGCACCCACCCGAACTGGATTCTTCGGGTTTCCAGGATCTTTTGGGTGGGTGCAACCGGGCATGGGATCCAGACGGTGCCCATTGTCCGTGAGGCGAATTTTATAGGCCCGACTTTAAGGTCATCGGGTCTACATTCGCCTATCTTGGACAGTGTAGCGCCAACTTCCCTCTCCGTTGTAGCCTCATCTAGGCCGCGGAGTCGCATTTCGACCGTTTTAACTGGCCTAGCGACTTTAACACGCTCGTTGTCCCCGATCGCCTCTCTTAGCTTCTCAGCGAACAGGTCCGCCTTCTTCTCTCTGTCAACGCCAGTCACCTCATATACCATCGCACCTGTTACTCCCTTGTGGGCCCTGATGCGTGATATATTCAGATCCGCGATGTTGATCCTCTCTCTTGCCTTGCCAATCACATCTTTGTATTGTTCCAGCGGACACGTTAGAGTGATGGCAGCCGACTTGAGAGCTTTTTTCCTCCCTATCCCTTCCTTGGGCTTGCCACTTTTTACCTCACCCTTGCTCCTCTCTTTAGTGAGAGGCGGGGAGGGTGTGACAGCCTGTTTCTTCGGTCCTGTCTTTTAAGGGGACGGTTGTTGTGTCCCCTTGTTTAGGGCCTTTCTTTTCCGTCGCCCAATGACCCTGGTCCATGGCACGGAGTCATGGGCCCCTGTCTGTTGGGGAGGGATTAAGGCCTCTTTTTTGTTCGCAGGGACCGAAGTGGAGCGGTTGTTCTCCTCTATCTTCTTAGGGCCTTCCTTAGGGGACTGGCTTTGGGTGTCAACTGTGTTGACCTCCTTAGTCTTTTTCCCCTTTTTTCCTTTCTTCCCTTTCTTCTTTTCGGCGGTGGAGGGCTCTGGGGTCCCTTTCTTGGCCTGCGACGGATGCGTCGCTGGTCGGTCTGTGGATCCCTTTGCTTCTCCTTGACCTGCCTGGAGAGAGGGAACCTTCTCGTCCCGAGGGTCGGTTTTCGCAGGGACCTTTCGTCCTCGCATAAAATCCTCCCTCTGGCTGAGAAGGTCTTGTATTTTATTCGACATTCCGTCGTATACCCTTCTCTCCTCTTCCGTCCGAATTTGCGGAGGGTATTCCCCCAGTGCCTTTGTGACCCCCTTGATTGGGGGTCTCATTGGTGGTGGTGGTGCATTCTCCCTTTCTTCCATTTGGACTTCCATGTAGTCCTCCCTTTCCTGTGGCAGCGTCTGCCCCTCGCCTCTTTGGCAGGTTTCCTGTGGTGGTGTCTGATCAATGGTGGCGGGTGTGCGGTACGCTTCCTTCTTCCTCCCCAGCCACGAGCTCCTTCAGTTGCACTCGGATCTTCGCCATTTCCGTGTGCACCTTCCTGTTCTCGGACTTTAGAGCTCTGACCTGCCTGCGCAGCTGGTCAGACGAGCCTTTCTCTTCCCCTACATCTTTGGCATCTATCCGCTCGCTCAACACTGTTATTGCCGCTTCGAGGTAGCTAGCCGCTTCCTTAATTTCGGCCTGTATCGTGCTCTTCAGGCCTTTCTTCAATCAGACGACCGCGTTCATCAGCATATTTGTATGCCTGATCCCCTCAGTCGCCACGTCTAGGTTGGGCGACTCCTTCAAATCTTCGACGTACTCCCTGGTCTTGGACTTCATTCTTTCCATGGCCTTGGAGTCCGTGATGGATATTGAGGGGTCCAAGATGGTCCTCTCGTTCTCCTCTTCCTCAAGCTTGGCGCGTTCTGCCCTCTCCTGTTTGACCTTTCTATACTTGAAATCTCAGGCCTCCCTTTTCCTCTCTTCCTCTTCTTATAAGAGTGGAGTACTTCCTCGACATCGGTGTCCGTCGCGTAGGGTTCAGTGTCCTCGACGTTCACCTCTGCCTCCTCTGCCTCTTTTTGGAGTCCCGAAGGACCCGGTGTCTCCGCCATGGCTGCCTGTTCAGGGAGCTGCGCAGTCTTCGGCTCGGATCCTGGTTGCTTCAAGACCACCTTGTGGTCGAGCTTCTCGACTCTGATCACTGCAACGCGGTCTTTGCTCGCCTGCGATCTTGTCGTCCTTCCCTCCTCCTTTGGTGCGCTCGTGGGTATGGTGCCTGAAGGTCTCCATTCCTCCAGCTCCATTTCCACCTTCTCCCGTTCATCTTGAGTTTTGTTGTGGGTAGTTGTATCTGTCATCTTCATTCCTCCCACTACCCGGCGAGGCTCTACTAGCCGGCGTATCTCCCTCCCCCCAGGGAACGACCCGAAACTTGGCCGGAATCGGCCCCCAGGGGGGCCTCGGGTAACTCCCGGGGAGCTAGTTTATGTCACGGGACGGGGGGGAATACCGCACCCCCGCCACAGGACTCCTGCCCCCTACTCACAAAAATGTTATCAGGGGTCCCTCGTCTCCGAGGGTACCTCACCGGGTGGCGCCACCCGGGGGGCCCCACGGACGGATGGGGCTGGGCCGCCGCTCCCCGACCCAGCCTTGCCCGCCGTGGCGACCAGCACGCCCCTGGCTGAGGGATCAAGACCAGCGCAGGGGCAATTCCTCCACCGGCCGGTCGGTTCGGAAAGGGTAACGGTCCCGACCGACCGGTGGTATCTCTCTCGTCGCCGGGCCCCGCCTCGGAATACGTCCGAGTGGCCCCGGTGACCGGCCGGAATAAGGGGCCTCCGGAGTCCGAGGACTCCCTTGGCCCAAACTTCCGGCCGTAAAACCCCGCCCCCCCGACCCGAGCCCTGAATACGTCCGGGTGGCTTGGGAGGGCCCGGACGGCGAATCCGGAGACTTCCGGATGCCCGGATATCTCCGGGCATATAACTCCGCCGTCCGTCTTCCCCCTGGGATGGGGCGCCAGTGAGAGAGACTACGTCTCCCCCATCGCTCGCCTCGCCAGAGAGGATCCACCCCATTGTGAGACGCCGCTCCGCGCCTATGCCAGACCGCGAGTGACAGGAGGCTTCCCGACACCCCGGTCCCAGGCACAGGCGCGGCCGGCAACCACATCCCCCCCGTATCACCGCCGAAGCGATGATACTGACAAGAGGGCCGACGCAGTAGCGCCGTGCAATGCCCTCCTACCAAACCACCCCTTACGTACCACCCAAATAGGGAGGGGCCACCCCAGGCATGGGTGGCCATGGTGTACAGACTGTATAAGTCCGTACGGGCCATGTTAGCACCCCTATGCAGACTCTCCTTTGCATAAGGGTGAGCCCCCTCGCCACGGCAAGGCCATGGCCCACGAGGGAGACCGATAACTAACCTGGACGACAATATTGTAATTTTTGTCATTGTTGATAAAAATCCTCTAGACAACGGAGCACACGAATTACTGCAATCAGGAAATATGCCTCCTCTCGAATCACTCGCGCTTGAAAGAGCACGCGTCTATCCTTCCATGCATCCTAGGCGGCACATTATCGTTCTACCTATAAAAAAAAGAATAAATACACAATTAGATGAAAATATATTAAATGAATGTCTTAAGTCTTTACGCGACGTAATAATTGAATTAAATATATGTACGATAAACCTGCGTAAAGTCAAAAGATTAGATAAATGTATATATATTTTTCGACGAAACTGGCAAATTGATCTTTATTAACTTGTTGTCATACAGACACGTTTCGACCTTTGGTTCAGGTCCTTTTTAAGTCTCTCAAATAAACCGTATAAATTCCAGAAACATGAATTAAATCATAGTTGACGAGTTCGTTATCACTTCCATCGTTGCGTCTAGCACGATGACGAGACACAAGATCAAAAGATTAGATACAATACCTTGGCGACAACTATATTTCTCGTTGCGAAACACTCTCGCTGACGATTCCGTCACCATCACATGTTGTCATGGATGCACGACAACACCGGCCGTAGAAGAACGCAACTCTATTATTCACGAACACCACGCATCAGCCGTCGGTGGACATAAAGGGGTAACAAAGACGTACCTGCGAATTAAACAAATATTTAACTGGCCGAATATGAAAAAAGAAATACAAGAATACATTAGAAAATGTCGTTCTTGTCAAACTATGAAACTAGTAAGAAGAAAAACTCGACAACCAATGATACTCACCGATACTCCAGGAAGAGCCTTCGATAAAGTCGCACTCGACATCGTCGGACCATTCAAAACCACCCCTCAAGGAAACACCTACGTCTTGACAATGCAAGATCTCCTCACGAAGTATTCAATCTATGCTTCTATCCCGGATGCTACGGCAGAAACGACAGCAGAAGCATTCATTAATTGTTTCATTTGTCGATTTGGTTGTCCAAGAAGTATACTCACCGACCAAGGATCGAACTTCACCAGTCGCTTTATGAAAAGTATAACGAAAAAGTTTCGCATCCAACACTTCCGCATTACCGCATATCACCCTCAATCCAACGGATTACTCGAACGCTCACACATCGTACTAGTAGAGTACCTGAAATGTTTTATGAAGAAAGAAGAATTTTGGAAATTTGGTTTTATGAAGAAAGAAGAATTTTGGAAATTTGGTTTTATGAAGAATTTTGGTTTTATGAAGAAAGACGAATATATTGAACGAGCAAGTTTTTCATACAATACAGCTGTACACGAAGGAACAGGATACACTCCTCACGAATTAATTTTCGGTTATCCAGCAAGGATTCCATCCAATTTCAATTGCGAAGAAGAACCTGAAACATATAATTCGTATATAGCTAATTTATTTGAAAAAACTCGCGATTTACAAGAATCCGCCAGAAACAATTTAATAAAAGCAAAAGAAAAATCTAAAGTTCGTTATGATCAACGTATTAATATTGTAAAATTTAAAGTAGACGACTACATATTCTTAACAAATGAACAAAAATGTAACAAATTTAGTAAAGAATATATCGGTCCGTACCGCATAATAGCAGTTTTCGAAAATGTAAAAATACAGATAGGAAATACGATGAAAGTTGTATACACGAATAGGATCAGAAAAGCTTACTATAGCGAACCAGGATGATGCCTTCTCTGTTACAGATGTTTTCTCTAATTTATTTCATCCTCCTGGGTCGTTTCAGCAACGCTCTAATAGGATACGACTGCGAAACGCCGTATGACAATGGCACCACAGTGTCATTGCTCGAAGACAATACTTGTCATATAAACGAAGGAGATCTTCTATACCGCGATGTATATATGGAACTGCTGCATCACCCCAGAGTCACTACGGTAGATGTATTGACCTGCAGAATTGAAATTGAATATATTATAAACAATTCAGATTATAAAGATATTAATTATAAAAATACAGTAAGAAATAAGCGATATTACATACCTATAAGTTTAACTTCATGCGCATATATACACGCATATAAAAGATTTCAGTTCGGAAATTTTACTTTCCATGGTCTCTCTGTAAATGACGTGAATAGTTTAATTCCTTTAAATAATAATAATAGAAACGATATTCCGCCGTCAGAAGACCTGAAAACAAAAGAAAATGTAAATATTTACATTCATATAGTTTTTAAGCACTCTTCAGTAAAAATAGATTTACTTAGTAATAAACTTTTGCTGCCTATAGGCACTACGTGTAATTATAATCACCTCGAGTGTATAGATGAAGAGGGATATCAAAATTATTGGTCCCCAGTATTTTTAAACGGATGTGAGAATTTGCCACACTCCGTAGTTTATAGAGGCATTGCCATAAAGATGCAATCCACGGGACATCCGACTGCTTATGCACTCACGCATAGTAATACGAGGATACTTCTCTTCGTTCACACTCAGTATTCTATATGTAATGCCACCGTACTTCAAACGGAGCATCCACGACTCGTTGTACAAGAAATAAGCGTCGATACCCTGAAAAATCAAAAATTTATTAATAAAATAAGATTCCTCGCTTTTTCTAATATAAACGGTCATGTCAATGTAATTACTAACAATAATCTAGATATTAGAAATATTTATATATCTCTTAATATGCAAAAATGTAATAAAAATGAAATGGAATTACGTACTTCAATAATTATGGCACAAAAGGACCCATCACTACTCGCATACACACTTATGGGCATGCCTGGATACTCGACACACATAAGAGGAGAGGCTGCACAATTTTTCCGCTGCACTCCTGTACCAGCACGAATGAGAATCGCAAGAAATTGTTTCATGGAAATCCCAGTAACAGTGGATGACAAACCAATGTACCTGCAACCAAAGACGCGTACCATTACAAACAGAGGAACCGAAATCACATGCGATCCTCTCACTGCTGCCATGAATAAAATAAAAAGTCAATGACATGTACTCACACCGAAGCCAGAAGATTATAAAACAGCACCAGAGCCTATTAATCTCATTGCAATGTCATGGGGCAGAAATCTTGACGCCAACAGCATCGCTACAGCAAATTCCATCCTCGATACAGAAGAAATTACTGCCAAAGACGATGAATCAAATGAAGAATCGACTCCAGCATACATACTCAGGATCATCCTGCAAAACACAATAATATGCACTGCTGTATTACTTATATACGTGCTTGTACAAAAATTATATAAGAACAAGTATCGCTCACCTGTACCGCTCAGCAGCCAAATAACAGCATACACGCCAGATATATGTATTATATTAGTACCGCAGCAGCCAAATAACAGCATACACACCCTGGATATATAATTATCGACTCGTACGATGCAGAAGCTCCAGAAATATCCTCTCACAGCAACTGTAAAAGCCACATAGAAGTACTTCAACATACACAGGATTTACACAAGGAGCATTTTGATCTAGGAAATACTTAACCTCAAAACTGCTTATCGGCATCTGGAGAAAAGAATAAACAAATGTACTTCCCCGCTGCAAGCTGGGTTCAACAGGCTCACTGTCGCATCGTCTAAAGACCGCTGCTCTCAACTTAACGAGGGGGGTGTTACGACCGTCGACTCCACTTGACGTCCACCGCCGCTCGTCACGTAAAATTTTCTTTTCTTCTTCCCGAACCACCGGCAACGCGCACGATTGTCTTATCACTTGGATATAATATTTTCTTTCACTCAACGCGCACCTGCAGCACACAGAATTAATTATCATAGACAATTATCAAACGTAAACACAACGCTGCACGTAAACAGATTTAAAGAGACAGTTAGTGGCGCCCTGACACTGCATGTATATCAGCGCCGCCGCAATAATGCACAGCTGTACGATTCTCTCCTGTGATCTCGAAACTCTCTCTCTCGCGCGGGAAATCCAAAACCGCTTAAGGAACATTTACGCCTGTTTCCGTAATCTGGGGGTAGCTCAGAGGTATATATACGCCGCTGGCAAGGGATGATCATTCATTATTATTAGAATCATTATTATTCAATTTGATCATTAAGATACAGATAGAGCAGAACAAATCATCATTATATATACAATATACATTCACTTCGTATCTACTTATTCTACTTCTAATTACACACATCTACTTAATATTATTACACTTATATTAGGGTGTATAAAATAAATATTCATTATTCTTAACTATCTTACAAATTTATTCTACAAGTAACTTGCTGGAAACCTACAATCTATAGTAAGTATTAATCAAACTTATTATTATAATTATTCTCGAGCGCTACCTAACCATCTCTTAACTAATTACATTATAAATTAATTCATTATAATTAATTAACGCAACGCTTTAACTATCAAATAACCAAAGTATCGCGACGGTACTAACAATTATTTCACGATTCAAATATAATATATATTTAACTCGACACAGAGTTTCACTACCTTTCGTTCTTCTCTCCATAATCCTCTTCAGCGACCGCATAGTAGTAAAACTACAATCCCCCATTGGCACAGGTTTTCGAGTCTGTAAAATAACCACAAGCTCAGACTGATATATAAGAAACATAATTATTACTTAAGGAATTTTTATACTTATCTAATTATAATTCTGTCTTCTATCAAAAATTCATTCGTTTACCGCGCGCCTCTCACAGGGCGTCGCACCGCTCCTATCCATTAGAGCGCCTCCGACAGGGCGAGCGATCCTTGATAATTCTTCCAGCTCTATACCCAATTCTCGGGGAGCGCCTCTACAAGGGTGAACCTCTGCCTATAGCCTCAGGGTCACGCCTCTCACAGGGCGATAACCGCTTCCTTCTCTACCTGTAAATTAATAAAAGATAGAATAAGTTCATCTTATTGAAGAATAAATAAATTATTAATAAATAAAGTCAACTGATATATGTAACCTAAGCAGTCTAAGTGATCCCCCCGTGGGTCACCACCTTGACGTGGTGGGGGGGCTCACCCTTCGCAAGGGGATAGCCTTGCGAAGGGTGCCAAGAGTGACCCGTACCTCGTGTTATGAGGTACATCTGTCCCCCCTGTTTTCGGGGGACTCCTTCTGGACTGGGAGAGTCTTCTCCCAGTCCTGGGGGACGGTGCCCACTTCCCCGTTAGAGCCCTGACTCGTCAGAGTCTGGCTCGTAAGTGGTAAGGGATGGCGACCCGGAATTCAAACGCCCGGTGGCATGACACCGTTAGGAGAGGACATTGCACGGCGCTTTGACGCTTGTCCTCCCGCCATGCAGTCTGCGGCCTCGGCCGCTGGGGTTCTGTCCTGTGTCTCCGGGAGGTGGGGGTATTTTCGGGGTTTATTCCCGGGGGTGTTCCCTCCCACGGGTCTCGTGGTGGGATTTCTGTGCGGCGGGGGCGGCGGAGGAGGCCTGCGTGGTTACCCGAGGGCCTTTGCCCGGAGGGATTACCCGAGGGGCATTGCCCGGAGGGTGCCACGCGGGTCTGTCGTTGGGGCCGCTCGGACGTTTCCGAGGCGGGGCCCGGCGACGAGAGAAGAGCCCCGGGGTGCTGGTCGAAGGTCCCAGGCTGGGTAGCCTGGGTCCCCGTCCCGGCTCTCCAGGGTTGGCCGTTCCCGGGCCACTCGGACGTATTCCGAGCTCGGGCCGGGACGGCGGAGAAGGCCACGCGTGGTTACCCGAGGGGCTTTGCCCGGAGGGGTCACCCAAGGGGCATTGCCCGGAGGGTGCCACGCGTGTCTGCCGCTGGGGCCGCTCGGACGTTTCCGAGGCGGGGCTCAGCGGCGAGAGTATGTACTCCTGGCCGGTCGGGACCGTTTCCCCTTCCGAACCGGCTGGCCAGGAGAGGTGTCCCTTCCGCCAGACGTAATTACCGGCGCGGGGACAGCTGGTTGCCACGGCGTGTAGGGTAGGACCCTGGCCGAAGCGTCCGTGGGGCCCCCCGGGTGGCGCCACTCGCTGCGGCACCCCCGTTGTCGGAGGCGGGGGACCCCTGAAAGCCCGTGTGAGTGTCAAAATTCACACGGGTGAGTAAGGGGCTCGGGGCCTGGCCGGGGTGTGGTATCCCCCGGCCTATGGCGTATGTCCCCTCCCCGGGGGAACTTGGGGCCCGGCCATGGGGTGTGGCCGGTCACGTTTCGGGGCACCACTTGGCCGGTGGGGGTATACCCTGGGGGACGGAGCCGCAGCGGGACAGTGGGATGAACTATGATGAAGTCTGTCGCAACAAGAAACACTACGAAGATGGAGGGTGGAGGGGTGGTGCAGAGGACCAAACCAGGCCCTCTGCCCACAATGCCTCGCGTTACGGAGATTAGAGAGGTCTCCGTATGTCTAAGGCGGGTGGACGCAGAGGCGAGACCAGGCCCTTCGGGCCTGCAAGAAAAGGACCTGGCGCCGCTCAGGCATGTGGCCACCTTAGAGGACTACATGCCTGAGACAATGGAGGAGTCGCTTCCAAAGAAGCGAAAACAAGGAGGGTCGAACACCACCGGAGATTATGAACGCCTTAAGGCGCGAAAAGCCGAGGAGGACCAAAAGAGGGAGCTGGAGGAGGAGCGGGGCATGTTTGATCCCACTGCTCCGCCCACTGACAGTCAGACGTGGAAGCGACTGGAGCTTAAGGTCGCTGCACTGGAGGAGATGAGGGATGCCCCGGTATTGGACATATCATCCCAATCTATGGACTGCGCCACGGTCCTTAAACAAATAGCGGTGAGATTCCGCAACATGGAGGGGACCGTGCGCAAGGAAATTGGGGAGGCCGCATGCACATTGCAGGCGGCACTGCATACCCTGTCCGTGCGTGCCCCGAGCACAGAGGCGGAGGGTATAATGGCAGAAGGGGAGAATGAGGTAGAGACCCTTAGGAAACAAATCAGGGAACTAAGGTCGAAAACCTCCGCCTTCATAATAGAGAGAAAGGGATACTAGAGATGAAGGGGAGAAGGGCAGGAGGCGTTAAGAAAGCGCAACCTCAGCCCGCAGAGAAGGCGCAGCCTCAGATCGTAGAGGAAGCGAGACCGGTTGCGAGGGAAGTTGAAATAAGGGTAAAACCTTATTTCAACCTCATGCCTGACGTACAGGACATGGAGATGGAGGTGGAGGAGGAGAGGGATAACACCCACACTCAGGCCCCAGCGCAAAGACCCCCTATCAAGGGAGTCTCGCGCGAGCTGGGAAAGATATACCCGCCGGGGGTCAACACAGAGGAGAGCCGCCGAGCACACGACGCGCTCTCCTTCAAAATAGAAAGACTTCTGGATCGAAGGAGTAGACTGGGAAGGGATGAACTGGCTCCATAGATCAACTTCTCCCTCAAGAGGGAAAGGCCTCCCCCCCAAGCGGCCCGCAGTACGCCACGACCAAAGCCGTGGTCCCTGTACGGCCACCAGAGGGGGGAAAGAAGAAAAAACCTCCACCACAAGGAGGACCGCAGCCCACCGCAAATAAGGCCGTGGGCCCAGTGCGGCCAACCAAGGGTGAGGTTCTGAAAAAAGGGAAGGGAAAGCCGGCCCAACCAAAGGAACGCCAGGCAGCGGCAGCGACAGCAACAACCGCCAACACCGCCAGGAAAGGAGATGCAGTGACCCGCAAATCACAGCAACTAGGGGCGTCGTCTAAACAAGCCCCTCCTATTCTTCAGCCGCCTTCGCAAGGGCAGGACGCCTGGACGAAGGTAGTCGGCAGGAAGGAGAAGAGGGGACAGCGGGCGAACAACAGCCAGCCCGCCAATTCTCCCAAAGTGACCGGCAGGACCCAAGCCTCCCCCCTCTGAACCAGAGTGTGAAGGGGAAGGCAGTCCAGAAGGCCGGCACTGGAAGAAAGAGGGCGACCCCTAGGACGGCGGCGGTGACGATTACGTGCCCAGAGGGGCAATACTCAGATACCGTCAGCTATGCTCGTCAGGCTATAGACCTGAAGGAGCTTAAGATCGACAGCGTCAAGGTCCGCCGGGCGGTCACTGGTGCCCTGGTATACGAAATACCAGGGCAGGATAAGGCCGCAAAGGCGGACCTATTCGCCGAAAAATTGCGTGAGGTGCTGAAGGATAGAGAGGGGGTAAAGGTCGCGCGCCCTGCCAAGAGGGGCGAACTCAGGGTCCGCGGCCTAGACGAATCTGCCACCACAGAGGAAGTGGTGGCAGAGATTGCCAAACTCGGAGGGTGCCAAACCTCCGAGGTCAAGGCGGGGGAAATTAAATTCCTCCCCCAAATCTATGGGGACCCTGTGGGTTCAGTGCCCGCTGGTGGCGGCCAACAAAGTGGCCGCCATTGGCAAAGTACAGGTAGGATGGGTGGTCGCGCCGGTAGACACCCTGAAAGCAAGGCCCCTGCAATGTCATCGCTGCTTACAGCGTGGACACGTGCAGGCGGCCTGCACAAGCACTATAGACCGGAGGGGGCCTGCTACAACTGCGGTGCACCGGGCCATAAGGCCAGTGGGTGCACCGCTCAGACTAGGTGCCCCCACTGTGCAGAACAGGGTCTGCCGGCGAACCACCGTGTAGGTGGGGACAGCTGCCACCCAAAGAAGAAATCTAAGGGTGGCAGTGCTGGCCCCAACACAAACGGCGGTGCTAAAGTTGCGCCGCCGTAAAAAAAACGGGATCTGGAGGGGACAAGTCCCCCCCGGAACAAATGGAGGTAGAGGAGGATAAGGAGCCTCCCCAAGCCCCAGCGAAAGCTGAGATCAAGGGGGGCTCCATCAAAAGGAGCAGATGCGGCAGTAGCAGCAGCAGCAGTAAAAGCGGCTCCGGCACAGCCGGAGCCACTGAGAGAAGTGGTCATGGAGGAGGCTGAGTAAATGTAATCATGAACAACAGCCTCCTCCAAACCAATCTGAACCACTGCAGGGGGGCGCAGGATTTATTCATGCAAACCCTCCTGGAGTGGGGATGTGGTATCGGGATCGCATCCGAGCCTTACCGAGTGCCGGACAGCCACCCGTGCTGGGCGGTCAACGGTAACAGCTCGGTTGCGATCACATGGAGGGAGGTGAACGGTTCAGCTTCCTCCCTGCAATAAATTGGGAGAAGGAGCAGTCTACGTAGCGGTAGACTGGGGGCCCATCATGGTGGTAGCGTGTTATCTGTCCCCGAATATGGACTCTGCCCAATACGAACAGTCGCTGGACGAAGTAGCTGCCTTTGTGAGAGGCAGGCTGCCCTGTCCAATAATAGTGGCGGGAGACTTCAACGCAAAGTCTGCGCGTTGGGGCTCTCGCCGCATCGACAGAAGGGGCAGAGTCCTGGAGGACTGGGCGGCGGCGCTCGGCCTGTGTCTGATAAACACAGGCACGAGAAGCACCCTCGTTAGGCCGCAGGGGAAGTCCATCATAGATCTGACGTGGGCTTCCCCAACTGCGGCCAACAAAATAAGCGAATGGCGGGTGGAGGATGAGAAAACCCTGTCCGACCACCTTTACATAAGGATGAAGGTGGACGTCACCCGCCAGAGGGTGCTTGGCCGCCCCCAAGGGGGGACAGAGCCGCGACCAAAGAACCGGTGGGCCCTGAAAAAACTGGACCCGGATAGACTAAGGGCCGCCATTCTCTCGGCGACCTGGCCTGGCACAGAGGTGCCAGAAGATACGGATGGCCAAGTGGACTGGCTCGGGGAAATCATGGAGGATGCGTGCAATATCGCGATGCCCCGAGTCAAGTCCGTACCGCGCAACGCAGCGTACTGGTGGACCGCAGAAATTGCGGAGTTGCGCCGCAGAGCGGTCCAAACCAGACGCTGCTTTACTAGGAGCAGGAGGCGCGGCAACGCCGAGAGAATCGCCGAGGCATTTGAGCTGTACAGGCACGCCAAGTACGAGCTCAGCTCGGCGATACGGCGGGCCAAGTCCGGAGCATGGGAGGAGCAGTTGCTCTCCCTAAACTCAGACCCTTGGGGGCGCCCATATATGCTTGTGATGAAGAAGCTAAGACATTGGGCGCCCTCAGTGACGGAGTCCCTGGATCCTCAGGTCCTCGAAGATATAGTTTCGACGCTATTCCCGAGGGCTCCTGAAGAATTTCAATATTCAAGGGGGCCCATCGGGTGGAACGAGGACCTTGAGGTGACAGGGGACGAGATTGCCGTGATCACCAAGAGGCTAAGGGCAAGGGGTAACAAAGCCCCCGGCCCGGACGGTGTTCCCGGCAGGGTCTGGGTTATAGCTCTGGACCATCTATCCGGGTTCTCTTTACGAGATGCCTTAAGGAAGGACATTTTCCCCCAGTCTGGGAGAGGGCCAACCTGGTCCTCATCCCAAAGGGGGGCCTGCGGGAACTCCCTCGGCATACAGGCCCATATGTTTGCTGGACGAGGCGGGGAAACTATTAGAGGATAGTAACCGACCGCCTTGTCCGGCATCTTAGGGAGGTGGGGCCCGACCTCCGCGAAGATCAGTTCGGATTCCGCGAGGGACGCTCGACAACGGATGCTATTCTAAAAGTCAGGTCCTTCGTGGAGTCCGTGACTGAAGAGGGGGGGTGTTGGTGACTGTATCGTTGGATATAGTCAACGCATTCAACACCCTCCCCTGGAGAAAGGTCATGGACGCGATGGAGTACCATTTTTTTTTTACGCTGTGGAAACCATCATGGTACCTTCGCCCTCCGGGTAGAGGACGAGGGTTATGTGGGACTCCTTGTTCCTTTTGGCCGGTCCACTGGTGGATCGGTCAGGGGGCCCAAGACCTACCGCAGTAAAACCACAGCATGTGCCTGCGCTGGCGCTTACGGTGATGGCGGGGAACCAGCAATTGCATCACTTCCCGCCATCATCTGGCCCTACCTGTCCCGGGAGAGCATCTTCCCCGAGAGGAAGATACTCTCCCCCGTCATCGTGCGGATCCTACCCGGTTGCGACGCAGAGGGGCACAACCTCCACGCCGCGCCCTCCCAAAAAGTTTGGGGGGCGGGGTCACGGCTCGAGTTTTCCCGTTCGAACCGCCACCCCCCGCCCCCGGAACGAGGCCAACTCTCTCCCAAGAGGGAAAAGAGATTCGGCCAGCGCACCGGGAGCCCTACTTCTGGGAATTCCCCCCAGAAGGGGGGGAAAACCCGTCCGCAGGCAGTGGTGCCCTCTCACCGGCGCTCTAAGGCACCGGTGAGAGGGCCCCCGTCTGCCGCGTTCCTACCTGGGGAGGACCACGTGCAATGGGGCTTCTAGTGAGCCCCGGTGTGGTCCCCCCTGCCCCCGGACCGCGGTTCCATCCCTATCGGGATTCGACCATCGACCCGGGGGCAGCGCCGAGACCCTCCCCTGGGGGAGGAACTCTGCATGGGCGGGGGCAGACGCCGCCCGACTCCCGACCGCAGGGCTTACGCCGTGCGGCCGCCAGCCGGGCGGCACCCGCCCCCGCCCTCCTCCTTGGACTGCTCCACGCTAACGTGCCTCCTCCTCCACAACCGGGCGAGGGGGGCACCGCGCCCCTCGCCCAACCTCCCGTCTTCTACTCCGCCCCCTCCGGGGGGCGTCTTCTTCTCCTGCGACGGGGGGCTCCGCCTCCGCGTCCCCGCCTCGGCGGGCCGCCCCCGCCACCTCCCCAACTACCACGGGCACCTTCTCTCCCTCGTGCCCTCCCGGCCACTGACCCCCCGGGCCCGACCCGCCCCTGGCCACCACCGCGGCGATTTCTTCGCCCAGGCAGGCAGGAGGGGTCGTCCCTCTCCTCCCGGGATTCAGGGGCGAGAGGGAGTCTCCCCCTTCTTCCCCGCCTCTCCCGCTCTCTTTCGGCCTCCTCCTTCTGCGTCATAACTTTGAAGCAGAAGGAGGAGACCGCCTCCCACGCTTCCTCGCTCCCGACCATCTTAGCAGCGATGGTCGGGAGCGCCAGATCCTCCCCGATAATTTGGACGAGAACACGGCGCTCCTCTGCCCACGCCGGACAGAATTCCAGCGTGTGCTGCGCCGTGTCCCTGTCCCCGTCACAATGATAGCACTGCGTGGTGCGCTCTTTCCCTATCTTACACAGATACTCGCCGAAACAACCATGTCCGGCGAATATCTGTGTAAGGTGGTACGACATCCGTCCGTGAGGCCTATCCACCCACTCTTTCATTATAGGCCTCACGGCCCCGACGACTCTCTCTCCCGAGTTGGATGGGGGGATGTTCTCCAGCCAATCTCCCCATTCCTCTAGCATTTGTCGTCGGGTTTGCGCTCCGACTATGCCTCGGGCCCTCTTAGTTATTTTGAACCCCATCCCACGGAGCTCTCTTATTTTTTCATACGCCCTCTTGTAGGCGTATGCCTGGAGCTCCATGGGAGGTACTCCAGCGAGGGTCGAGGCCGCTGCATACGACACCGTCCTGTAACCGCGGACGACGCGGTTGGCCATTCTCCTCTGGATCCGGCGAAGTATATCCCGGATCCGTCTCCTGGCCACCGCCTCGCCCGCCCATATCGGTGACCCGTAAAGGGTCACAGAGTTGACAATTGCCGCATACAACCTGCGCACCCGGTCGTCCGGCCCGCCAAGATTGGGCAGCAGGCGGCTAAGTGCCGCCGCTACCCCACTGGCCCTTTCTTCCAGACGACCGAAGTGCGCGTCGAAGTGCCATTTGCCGTCCAGCCAGAGCCCCAAGTATTTGATACTTGGCCCCAGTTGAACGGGGATGCCGTCCACGATGACATGAGCCTTTGGTTGCTTCCCCTGGGAGCCATCATGGAAAAAGATGGCCTCCGTTTTATGGGGAGCCACCTTAAGGCCCAGTTCCCTAATTGCACGCACCACGCAGGCCACCGCGAGATTCGGCTTCCCTCTTGATTCCCCTCAGTCATTCCCTCCTGCCAGGACTATCGTGTCGTCCGCATAGCAGACGACTCGACAGCCGGGGGAAGGGCAGAACGAAGCACTGTGTCATAGGTGATGTCCCACAACAGCGGGCCCAAAACTGACCCCTGTGGGACACCACACGACACTTGCCTTCCGCACTTGGTACCGGCTTTGTTCCGGTACTCCAAGCTCCGGTCCCGGAAGTAGGCCTTAATGACCTCCACGAGATATTGTGGGACGCCATGGTCTATTAAGGCGCCCCTCACCTTTCCCCAGGGCAGGGTGTTGAAGGCGTTTGTAATGTCTAGTGCAACGCCGACAACTACCCTGCCTTCTTCAGCCTCGGATTCCGCGAACTGACGAACGCGTAGGATCGCGTCCGTCGTTGATTTGTGTTCGCGGAATCCGAACTGGTCCTCGTGGAGGTCAGGCCCCACTTCCCTCATCTGCCTGACAACTCGGTCGGCTATGATCCTTTCGAAAATTTTGCCGACCTCGTCGAGCAGGCAAATGGGCCTGTATGCGGAAGGCGCTCTGTCCGTTCTGCCCCCTTTTGGGATAAGTACCAGATTGGCCTTACCCCAGACTGGGGGGAACTCACCCGACTTGAGACAGTCGGTTAGCAGCCGTCGTATTGGTCCAGACAAGTGCTTCAAGGCGTATAGCCAGACCCTTCCGGGGATGCCGTCAGGCCCCGGGGCTTTGTTTCCCCGGGTCCTAAGCCTTTTGGCAACCCCGGCCAACTCAGCATTGGACACCTCGTACTCCTCTTCCCACGCGACGGGCTCCCTGACGTATAGCTCGGGAACCCTGTCGCATTGTGCGAAGAGGGTCTCTAACAAGTAACACTACCCAACTGATACTCACCGATTTGAATGAAACTTAACATACTTATTAAACACCGAAAAATATTAAATACGTGTTTTTTTGTTTCGGCTAAACACGCTTTTTAGGGGTAGAAAGCACCCCTCAACCCCTGGTGGTGGAAACAGTTATGGCTAATTATTTCTGAAACGATACATTTTCTGAAAAAAGTGCTTAGGACCAAAGTTGTAGAGTTCAAAGTGATGCACTTGATGGCGACCTTGAAGTCGACCTTGAGGTCGATTTTCAAGGTCAATTAAATTTGGAAATAATTAGCCGTTGCCGGACATTGACCACATCCTGTATCTATAATCAGTAATTTTATGCGTTGACTTTAAATCTGTCTTCAGAATTGATTTGTTGCGTTATTTTCCTAAAAAAAGAAAAAAAACCTGACGTAATGGGAAAATAGGCGCAAATTTATAGAAAAAATAAGAAGGAGAAAAAAGTTTTGTAAGTAACTTCAGAATAGAAGTAAAGATAAGAAAACATAAAATGTCACTCTAATTATAAGTTAAACATTACCTTCATGCTATATTAGAAATTTTCAAATTTTTTAAAATTTTTATTGCTACTCTGGAGTTATCCACAATATCTTTTACTCTTTATTTTGTATTAGGATTTCTTTCGGACATATGATCAATTATTATTTTCCCGACTGTCGTTGAGCAAGCATTTTCCAAAATTACTTCTTGATCACTTATTTGCTATGAGCTATCTTGCTCGTGAATTTCGTTCGAATATACCTTCAATTATCATTTTCACATCTGTACTTGGGCGAGTGTTCATTGTTTATAGTTTTACGTCAATTGTTCCTACGACTGCTGTTTCTCGTGAATGGTTTCAAAATTCTTTCGGAAAGTATTTACTGCAAGTACTTTTCCATCATTTGTTCCCACGACTATTTTTTGTGTTAATTTCATTTAGGCTTACAATCATAAACTCTGCTTTCTATGAATTTACTTTGAATCTCTGTTATAATATTATTAAAGCATTGTTAATCTGTAAAATTTCATAATGTCATTAAACCCAAAAAATATTTTAAAGTTATTATGTCTCACTTTCGAGGACCCAGTGTACAATATAGAATCTAGAATAACAGATGAAGAAAGATCATTCGCTTCTCAACTTGCAGATTTGATAAAAGACGCTATCAATTTTGATATATTTAAAGAGACTTATGATACTTTGAACTGTACTGATGCTAGTGTGATTCCTGATGCTGTTTTAGTTGAAGACAATCCAGAAGATGTTTCGGAAGTTATGCAAGACGATACAAAATTCAGAGAAATTGTAGACATTGATTATAAGAAGAGAGTAATTGAATTTTGGCGATCTGGACAAAAGAAAAGAAGGAATATAGAATCAGTTAAAAACCGATTTAAGAAAGTTATAAATGTAACACAATTGTACCGATGGGAAGCACAAGTTGCTGAGGGTGGGTCAAGGATTGATAAATTGTTATATATCTCTCAATACGTTCTAGAACAATTTAACAGTGCATCTGATCGAAATCTACCCATTCACGATTTAGATCTAAAGAGATGATTCTTGAAAGCAAGAGAGGTAGTTCATTTGCCTTCGCAATTATTTACGGCTTCATCAAAATGGATACACAACTTTAAAATACAATATGGTATTGTTTCAAGAAAAATAAATAAATTCGTGACACAAGCGCATATTTTAAATAAAGCAGAACTATTGGAACAATCTTCCAATTATGTGAGTCAAGTTAAACTAGAGATAGGCTTGCTAGGAACAGCAAACGTTTACAATTCAGATCAATCAGGGTTCAATTTGGAAACACATGCTGGTCGTACATTAGCCTCAAAGGGTTCTTTGAAAGTGGAGTGTCTTGCTCAATCTTTGAATTCCTTGACTCACAGTTACACAATACAACTTTTAATATCTGCCGATGGTATCTTGAAATCCCCCTTATTAATAGTTCTGCAAGAAACAAGTGGCCGTTTCGGACCGATAATACAGAAGTCAATGTACAAAGCAGATAATATCCTCGTTTTTGCCACAAAATCTGGAAAATTGACATCCGACATTGTTATTAAATGGTTTGAAGATGTCTTCTTGCCTAATGCTGGCAAGAAGTCTATTTTGTGTTTGGACTCTTGGTCAGGACAAACAGAAAAGAAATTTGAAAATATAGACAAGGGTAATAAAGAAGTAAAAATCCTTACAATTCCTGCGGGAACAACTGGCTTCACTCAATCATTGGATGTCTACGTATTCAGACCGTGGAAAAACTTCCTGAAACAATTTTCGGACTTAATTCTCTTATACAACTATGATATTAACCTACATTTGAGGAATAACATTCTCAAAATTCAATCATTAATCCACAATCAATTCTCATCACCCCGATTCCAAAACATGATTAAATATGCCTGGTGGAAAAGTGGATATATTGAAGAAAAACCAGATAGATCTGAAACGCCTGTTGATTACTGTTTAAAGAATTTCGGTACAGTCTGCAAAATCTGCAATAACATTGCAGTAATAAAATGTGCGTGGTATACTAACTCTCTGTGTATAGAGCATTTTTTGCGATAGAAGATAAAGCTATTCCTTATTATTGCCATGAATATAAAGAATAATGCCAATTATCATGGAATTTATACTCATAGACTATGAAAAGAAATTATGAAATCTTGCCTTCACTGGCTGGATCTCGACCATATCTTGCCTTTACTGGCTGGATTTCGCTTACATCTTGCCTTTACTGGCTGGATTTCGCTCACATCTTGCCTTCACTGGCTGGATCTCGACCATATCTTGCCTTTACTGGCTGGATTTCGCTCACATCTTGCCTTCACTGGCTGGATCTCGATCACATCTTGCCTTATTTGAATGAATAATTAACTTTTAATTCCTTTATTGATCGAATTATTGACTGAACTTGCCTTAATTGGTTGGATCAATGAACAATTTTAAATTGCAGAGGCTTGTTTTATTTACAAATCACCAACGTTCTGAATGTAAAATTTTACGCTCTATCGATTCTCGGGATGAGAAGTAAACTACTCCCTTTGAAAAACATGAAATGATTTTCAAATGACTTTGAAAATCGACCTCAAGGTCGACTTCAAGGTCGCCATCAAGTGCATCACTTTGAACTCTACAACTTTGGTCCTAAGCACTTTTTTCAGAAAATGTATCGTTTCAGAAATAATTAGCCATAACTGTTTCCACTTCCAGGGGTTGAGGGGTGCTTTCTACCCCTAAAAAGCGTGTTTAGCCGAAACAAAAAAATACGTATTTAATATTTTTCGATGTTTAATAAGTATGTTAAGTTTCATTCAAATCGGTGAGTATCAGTTGGGTAGTGTTACTTGTAAGATGTTTTCCAGCACTTCGGCGTCCAATGCCTCCGTCACGGGGAGCGTCCATCTCCGCAGCTTTCTCATGACTGCCTTATATGGACGCCCCCAAGGGTCGGCATTGAGACCCTGGAGTTGCTCGTCCCAGGACCTCGCCTTCGACGCTCTGATGGCGGCGCTCAGAGCGTTACGGGCTTCTCTGTAACGCTCCAGCGCCCCTACCATGCCCTCGTCATCGTTGCCCAGGCCTCTTCCTCTCAACCTCCTATAGCGGCGTTTGGCCTGGACGGAGACGCGTCTTAAATCCGCGATCTCCTCCGTCCACCAATACGCCGCCCTTTGAGGCCTCGGTTTGGCTCGGGGCATGGAGACGTTGCACGCGTTCTCCATGGTCTCCCCGAGCCATGCCACCTGGTCTTTTATTTCTTGTGGTTCTATTGCACCAGACCAGGTGGCCGAGAGCATGGCTGCCACCAGCTTGTCCGGATCCAATTTAGCAAGGGCCCACCGTTTGGGTAGGTCCCCCCCTTGGGCGCGGTTCAGCACCCCCCGGCGGGTGATGTCGACCCTCATCCGAATATATAAATGGTCAGAGAGGGTCTCTTCGTTCATCACCCGCCAGTCCCTAATCCTGTCCGCCGCAGCGGGAGATGCCCATGTCAAGTCAATGATAGACTCCCCCTGCGGCCGGACGAGGGTGCTTCTCGACCCCTGATTTACTATTTAGAGGCCGAGAACCGCTGCCCATTCTACTAAGACCCCGCCTTTTCGATCCGTACGCCGGGAAACCCAATGCCTAGACTTGGCATTAAAATCCCCGGCAACCACAATTGGTTCGGGGAGTCTCCTCTGGACGACGAGAGATATCTCGTCGAGGATATCCCCGAACGTGGCGAGGTCTATACTGGGGGGGATATAACACCCAATCACCCACAGACGGCCCCACTCGACGGCTACGAATTCTCGTCCCCTTCCGATGTTAGTGCACGGAGGGGAACCGATCTCCTGTCTCCAGGTGATCGCGACCGAGCCCGCATCGCAACTTGCCCAGCACGGGTTGTCCGGTGGTACGCGATACGGCTCGGCCGCGATCCCTATACCGCATCTCCACTGCGCCAGGGTATGTAGAAAAAGATCCTGGGCTCTGGCGCAGTGGTTCAAATTAGTTTGGAGGAGGCCTATGCGCGTCATAATATGCGCAGTTTAGGCCTCCTCCATAACCACCTCCACTAACTCATTCTGAGATGCAGGAGCGGCTGCTCCCGCCTCCTTAACCTGTTTCTTGGGGGCGCCCTTTCCCTTGCGGACTCGCTGGGGTTTGGGCGCCTCCATTATTTGTTCCTGGGAAGGCCCGGGGGAGGCTAAGCTATCCCCGGAGCCTCCTCCAGCTCCTCCCTTCTTCTCTTTTTGTGGGGCTTGGGAGGGCCCGGGGGAGGCTACGCCATCCCCGGAGCCCCCTTGGCTCCACCTTTCTTCTGCGTTTGGCTACTGCCCTTTTTTGTTGCAGTTTTTCCTCCCTTCTTCACCTTGCAGCTGTCGCCACCGGCTCGATGGTTCGCCGGTAGTCCGGCCTCTGTACAGAGGACGCAACGCGTCGCGTTGCGGCACTCTGTGGCCTTGTGGCCAGGGGAGCCGCAGTTATAGCAGCAGCCACTACGATCTATAGGGCTGCTGCACTGCTCCTTGACGTGCCCCCTTTCCAAGCAGCGGAAACACTGCAAGGGGCGCGTCTTCAATATCTCCACCCTGGCCACAATCCAACCCACCTTTATCTTGCCCACCGCGGCCACTTTAACTGCGCCTAAACCGCTACTGGGCATTGAGTTCAGAGGGTCCCATGGTCCCCCTGTTAAAGCGTATTTGACCCGCCTTAACCTCGGAGGCCTGGCACCCTCCAACTTCCGCGATTGCCGCCTTGACTTCTTCGACGGTGGCGTCATCGAGTCTGAGGACCCTGAGATCTCCCCTTTTACAGGGGCGGGTCACCTGGACTCCCTCCCTTCCTTCCAGGGCCTCCCTGATCTTCTCAGCGAACAGGTCGGCCTTTTTACTTTTGTCTGCCCCGGGGATCTCATATAGTATGGCCCCGGTGGCTGAACGGCGTGCTCTAACGTCCTCGATCCCTAATTTCGGGGATAACCCCCAATATCCACCTTCTGGCGGGCCAGTGCGATAGTCTCGCTGTATTGGCCCGCGGGGCAGGAAATCGCGACCGCTGCAGTCCTGGGGATCCTCCCGGACCTCCGCGCGTCAACCTTGGGGGCAGCCCTCCACGCCGCCCTCATTGCTGAGAGGGGGGAAGGCCTTGTTTGCCCCGCTGCCTCCAGGCTGGGAGGTCTTTGCGGGCGCTGTTGTTGGCGCCTGATTTTTCCCCCCCTCTTTCTTCCCAACAACCTGCACCCAGCTATCCTGGGTATCTGCAGGTCGCGGGAACCGAAGAGGGTTGACAGGGGGGATCCTTGTTGGTCTGGGCCTTCGCCTTTACGGGTTTGGGCCCGGTCTTCTTTGGGTCTCCCTTCTGGTTGGTTCCCATTTGGGAGTTCCCCTTTCCTTTTTTGTTCCCGGCGCCGGCCTTGGCAGGGACCGGTCCCTTCTCAAGGGGCACGGCGTACTGCCGGTCGTTGCCGGGGGGCTGCTTTGTTCGGGGGAGGTCTTGCTGAGGGGTCTTTGACCCCCTTTTTAAGGCTCTCCCTCTTATCGAGCAGCCCCTGAATCTGTGTGGTGAGCGAGTCATATTCGACTATATTCTCCTGGCTTATACCGGGGGGATAGACCTCCATCCTTTTCGTAACCCATTTAACTGGGGATCTGTCGACTGGTGGTGGTGGTGCACTGAGCGACGTTGCTACCACCACCTCTTCCACCTCCATGGTATCCTTTGGCAGGGCCACAATCGAATGAGGGGCGGTTGCCCCCTCACCAACACTGCTTACCTCACCGTTTGATGCCCCAGGGAGCTTGGTCTTGGGTGTTTTACCCTTCTTCTTATTCCCTGCCTCCTTGAGGTGTTTTAGTTCATTCTTTAGAGCGAGCATTTCTACCATAATTTCCTTGTTATGGCGTTTTAACAACTCCAGCTCGTTCTCCCCTTCCTGGAGACTGCTGGTTGCGCTGGCCGCAGCCGTTGTTGCAGCCATGGCGGTTAGAGCGGCCTGAAGGTAACAGATCGCCTCCTTCATGTCCCTCTGGACAGTGTCCTTCAGGTTGCCACTCATGATCACATATTTCTTGAGCATGGTGACACTCTCCATTCCCTTGGCAGCTATGTCGAGTACCGGCGCTAGTGCCACCTCGTCGGCATTGTCCGCCACCAATTGGTCCAGCCTTTGCCACGCCTGGCTGTCACTCAGTGGCGTTTTGGAATCGAGCATCTCCCTCTCTTTCCTCTGCTCATCTTCGGCACGCTTCTGAGCCAGCATGGCCTTCTTCTTTTCCCACTCATACGTGGTGGGAGGGCGTCCCGGTCCCCTTTTTCTCTTCTGGCCCGTTGTTATGTCGATAATTTCCGCAGCATCGACTTCTTCATCAGTCGATATTTCCATCTGGGCTTCTTTTCTCCCTGCCACTGCATCTTTGTCCTCAGGACGCAACGGGTGGCTGTCCACGGCGCGCTTCTTCGCGCGATATGCGCGCCTCTCCCCCTATAAGCCTGGCCAAGGTTGATCGTCGAACAGGAACGTCTGTCCCTGCGACGACGATGGGCCACTCTCTGATGTTCCGGAGAGGCAAGTCCTTAATTTTGCCTCGTCTCGATTCACGACGACCGCGAGTTTCTTCATCCCTAAAACCCGTGTCTCGCAAGAGACGGGCACATATGCCGTTATCTTGCTAGAGGCAGGTCCCGGTTTGGAGCCTTTACCCTCTACCTCCCCCTTGTTTTGTTTGTTGTTAGCGTTGCCTTTCATTTTTGTTTTTCCCACTCCCTGCGGAGGCTCGACCGGCCGGCGTATCTCCCACCAGCCAAGGGACGACCCAGAAAGCATGACCCGAAACATGACCGGAATCATGTCCCCGGAATCGCCCCCCAAACCGGTGCCCCGGGGACTCCTGCGGGCCGGCTTATGTCGCGGACCGGGGGGGATGCCGCACCCCCGGCACTGGACTCCGAGCCCCTTACTCCCCTATGAGGAGTTTGACTCCCCCATGGGGTTTCGGGGGTCCCCCGCCGCCGACAACGGGGGCACCTCCGCAGGTGACGCCACTCGGGGAGCCCCACGGACGCTTCGGAAAGGGTCGTCGCTCCCCGGCCCTGCCCTGTACGCCGTGGCGACCAGCCGCCCCCCCGCCGGTGAATCACTGCCGACGAAAGGGGCACACCTTCTCCTGACCGGCCGGTTCGGAAGGGGAAACGGTCCCGACCGGCCAGGAGTATCTACTCTCGCCGCCTGGCCCTGCCTCGGAATACGTCCGAGCGGCCCCGGCGGCTGATCCGCGTGGCACCCTCCGGGCAGTGCCCCTTGGGTAACCCCTCCGGACAAACCCCCTCGGGTAACCACGCGTGGCCTATTCCACCGTCCCGGCCCGAGCTCGGAATATGTCCGAGTGGCCCGGGAACGGCAGCCCCAGGGACGCTGGGACGGGGACCCAGGCTACCCAGCCTGGAGACCCCCAACCAGCACCCTGAGGCACTACGGGTCGCCGGGTCCCGCCTCGGAAACGTCCGAGCGGCCCCGGCGACCGACCGCCGTGACTCCCTCCTGGCAACGCCCCTCGGGAAAACCCTCCGGGCAAGGCCCCTCGGGTAGTCACGGACAATCCCCTCCCCCGCGGCCCCAGCCGGAAAGAAAACCCACCCCGAGACCCGGCGGGAGCATCCCCGGGAACATCCCAAGAACACCCCCCGGAGACGCAGAACAGGAAACCCCGCGACCCGGGCCGCAAAAGCATGGCGGGAGGGCAAGCGCCGAGGCGCCGTGCAGTGCCCTCTCCTAACGGTGCCATGCCACCGGGCGTTTGTATTCCGGGTCGCCATCCCTTACCACATACGAGCCGAAGCTCTAACGGGGAAGTGGGCCCCGTCCCCCCAGGCTGTGAGAAGACTCCCACAGCCCAGGAGGAACCCCCAGAAACTAGGGGGAGCCCCCAGAATCCGGGGGCAGGTGTGCCTCAGAATATGTGGCACTGTCCGCTCTTAGCACCCTTCGCAAAACCTTGCGAAGGGTGAGCCCCCTCACCACGTCAAGGTGGTGGACAACGAGGGGGGTGATGGAGTACCATCGCGTCCCTGATTATCTCGTGGGGGTCATTGGGTCCTACTTCCAGAATAGGGGCCTGGGGTACCGTGACAAAAGCGGTACCCACTGCTTGAGGGAGATGTATTGCGGGGTCCCGCAGGGGTCAGTATTGGGCCCCCTGCTATGGGACCTCGCTTACGACCGCGTATTGAGGTCTGCCCTCCCCCCCGGGGACGACGCGACTGCTACGCAGACGACACTTTAATACTGGCCGGGGGAAGAGATTGGGGGGAACCCAAAGCATCGGCGGAGATGGCGGTGGCATGTGCCGTGCGTTCTATAAAGGGCATGGGTCTCGGAGTGGCCCCTCGGAAGACCGAGGCGGCCTTTTTCCACAACAGAAGGAAGGGAAAACTTCCGACGGCCCATGTCCAAGTGGATGGTGTCCCCGTCCGACTGAGTCCCAATATCAAATACTTGGGACTCTTGCTGGACGGAATTTGGAGTTTCAGAGATCACTTCGATCATCTGGCAACTAAGGTAGACAGGGTGGCGTCCGCCTTGAGCCATCTACTACCAAATTTGGGAGGACCAGATGATCGGGTGCTCCGCCTTTACGCGAATACGGTCAACTCTGTGGCGCTCTACGCAGCGCCAGTCTGGGCGGACGCCGCGATGGCCACTAAACACATTAAGGACACGCTAAGGCGTGTCCAACGTATGGTGGCCATTCGCGTCGTCCGCGGGTATAGGACCATGTCGCATGCGGCGGCCATAACCCTGGCCGGCATGCCTCCCATGAAGCTCGTCGCTGATATGCACGCCGGAGTATACCGGCGGCAGCGCGAGCTCCGTGGGTGGGAGGTGCAGATAACGGCCAGGGTTAATGGCATACTAAGGCTCCAAGCCCGGCGACAAATGATAGGGAAGTTTGATGAGTATCCATTAAATGTGCCCCACACCAACTCGGGGCACAGAGTCGTCGGGGCCGTGAGACCAAAGTTAGAGGAATGGATGGAGAGGTCTCACGGCGGGACATCATTCCACACTACACAGGTGTTCACCGGACATGGGTGTTTCGTTGAATTCCTGTGTAAAATAGGGAAGGAACGCACGGCACAGTGCCACCATTGCGAGGAAAACCGGGACTCCGCGCAGCATACATTAGAATTCTGCCCAGCTTGGGCAGAGGAGCGCGGAGTCCTGGTGGATTGTATAGGGAGAGACTTGCATCTGCCCAACTTAGTTGGGCAGATGCTGAAGGGGGAGAAGGAGTGGAAGGCAGTCTCCTCCTTCTGCAAAATAGTTATGATGCAGAAGGAGGAGGCGGAGAGGACGCGAGAAGGTGTCCGAGATGGAGAGGACGGCGACGGGGGTGGCCCGCCGAGGCGAAGGCGCGGAGGCGGACCACCCCGACGCAGGAGAAGAAGAAGCCCACCGGAGGGGGCGGATTAGACGGGAAGTTGGGCGAGGGGCGCGGTGCCCCTCGCTCAATGATGGAGGAGGAGGCCCGAAAGGGCGGAATAGTTGAGCGAGGGGCGTGGTGCCCTTCTCGCCCAGTGCTTGAGGGAAGCCCGGAAGGGTGGAGGAGTCCTGGGAGTCGGGCGGCATCCGTCCCCGCCCCTGCCGAGTTCCTCCCCTAGGGGAGGGCCTCGGCGGTGTCCCCGGGCCGAGGGTCGAATCCCGTAAAGGGAGGGAAACGCGGCCTGGGGGCACGGGGGAACACAGGGGCTCAGATAATATCCTGAATCCCATTGCACGTGATCCCCCGGGAAGGGACGCGGCAGTGACGGCCCTCTCACCGGTGCCATAGAGCGCCGGTGGGAGGGCACCACTGCCTGCGGTGAGGACTCTCCCCCTTCTGGGGGGAGCCCTCAGGAGAAAAGCTCCCGGAACGTTAGCCAAATCTCCCGTCCCTTTAGGGAGGAAGAGGGAGCTTCGTTCCGGGGGCGGGGGGTGGCGGCTCGAGCGGGAACACTGGAGCCGTGACCCCGCCCCCCAAACTCTTTGGGAGGGCGTGACGTGGGGGTCACAACCGGGAAGGACCGCACGACCAATTCGCGGGGGAGAGTATCCTCCTCTCGGGGAGGATGCTCTCCTGAGAAGGTAGGGCCAGGGGATGGCAAGAAGTAATGCTTCGGCAGTTCCTTGCCATTCCCATAAGCGTCAGCGAAGGTACCCGCTGTGGTTTTAGTGAGGTAGGTCTTGGACCCTATCGTTGATCCATACGTGGATCGATGATGGGGGACAAGGAGTCCCACATAACCCTCATCGCCTACCCGGGGGGTGAGTGATACCATGAGGTTCCCACAGCGCAAAAAAAAAAGCAGTCTAAGTGATAAGGTAACTGGGGAAATAATTAATGTAAACGCGCAACACTCAAGAAACTACAAAATAACGTTCATATTCACCATTATTTAACTAACAACAGGATATTAACAAATTACATAACTAAAATGGAATTTGTTGATACTCACACGTTAATTAATTGTTTACTGTTACGTCCGGGGCGCAGTCGCGGCGTGAAATTCGCGAGAAATAATCATCGCGGTCCACGTGCTCGGACTATCGCGCTGAACAACGTCGTATTTCGGAAAACTTTTCCGGGGATGCCCCACGACGAAGGGTGTTCCGCCCAGGTTATACGCAACGGTTCAATGTCTTGCGGAAGGGAGGGTGTCGCCTTAGGATTCGTACGAGGGAGTTGCAAATGTTACACAGGAGTATGGGGTATTATCGAATATAATCCTGAAAACATTCGAGGGAATCATCTACGGAGTAAATTGTAATCACGATATTACCATCGGTGTCGATACGAAAGGTTTCTTCGCCGTTGATGTACCGTAGGTAAGCTATCTGACAACGGTAACAGTGGAGTTGAGGGTCGCGAGTTACCGACAGTCGATGAAAGTTACACACTGAGCAAATTATTCCGGTCGGTAAGTTACCGATTACGAGTAAATGTTTAGCAATGTTCAACCATTCGTTTCGAGCAGTACCGCGTAAGCGCATATGGCAGTCTAGGCAAAGGGCGGCATTTGTTTCTTTATTAATAAACCCGACTGATATTTGGCAGTAAGGTTCCTTGTTCGATAGACTCTTCTTCCTCTTCGGGAAGAGGCAAGATGTGCGGGGCGGTAAGGTACCGAGGCCTTATTGGGCACATGGGTGAATTATTTATATAAACGGAATTAAATAAATGAATAAAACGTTCATGTTATGTTATTCGGAATTCTAGAGTATTCATTGAGTGTGCTACGTTAGCTTAGTTTGCAAAAGAGAAATCGTCGAGACCCCCTTTTTTTATCAAGGGTCTAAGGGTCAGTTTTATGACCTTAGGCAAAAAAACAGAGTTTCACTTTTATGGCCCTTGGAAAACTCAGTTTTCCAAGAGTCTACGAATATTCTAGAGACCACGTGTAAAGTTATATTTCATAATTCGTAGAAAATATTAATTTTAAAATATGTTTAAACAATAATTATACACGCACGTATATCTTTGAAATTATTTCGATAATTTGGCTATTCGTGACGGCAAATAGTCTCATCCTTTAGTACTAGAATCTCAACGTTGAGTTTTATTATTTATTCCAATTGTTTATAATAATTGAGACTTACCTTAGTTGATCTCTAGGGGGTGGACAGTGGTTCCCCAATGCTCTGCAGTAGGCGCGTCGTAGTGGATGTGCAGGATGTCCGCCCTGATTTGCAAGTACCGGGTGCGACGAGGATCGTTGTCCGGGATGTCGTGTCTCGGAATACGAGGGTTCTCGATTTCGATTGGAGTCAATTGCGCTGGCCACTTCCTCAGTTTAACGTCTTTATTATTAACAGCGAACGGCGCGGTTCCACCAAATAGTTTATCGTATTCTGAGTCGTTATGATAGTAGGTGCCGATAAGATTTGAATATTCACTTGATGGTGCCGGATAGTAGAGTCGCGCGGTTAAACGACGAAGTTGGTTTTTCCTGCCTGCACGGCGTGTCTTAGGCATAATGATTTATAATATAAAACATTCTGAATATTGCGTCACTTTTACAATAAGTCGACGTGCGGCGGTCCTCACTGTCGGTTATTGTTCCAGTGCGTAACTACGAGCGGCTCGTCCTCTCAAAGTAGTCACAACAGAATTCAGAAATTATAAGAAAAGTGAAATCGTGCGGCAGCGACGAGCGGTTCGTCCTCTTTAAGTCGCAGCCTGGATTCCACTAAGAAAATTATTCATATAATAGAATTTCACTACACGTGCAGATTGAAAGAACTTGTTTTAGGAATATTACTAAAATCGTAATATTAGAATAGTAATAATAATAGAGCAAAATATATTAGAATGGCGTGGAATTGGAACTGTTTAAAATAAATGTGGAGAATTATTATAAATGAAACACACTTTTATTCTAAATTAACACTATACGATACAAATGTTAACTAAAGTTAAAGTTTTAATGCTAGAGTTAGGACTTATAATATTAGAGTTAGAATGTTAGAATTGAATTAGATTTAAAATTAGGAGACCGTTCTAGGTATGACTGCTCTTGTTGAAGTCGCGATGTGATCTGGCGGATTTTGGGACCGCTCTGAGGCCCTTCGTTTTCGGCGGCTCGGGCGCTGCGGTGGCCCGAGAATGGTAGACGCTCGGTGTGGCGGGGGCGTTTCCCCGTAGTAGGAAGTTCCTAGACGTTACGCAGCGCCTCTCTTAGTTACTAGGCTGAGTTAGGCATCATGGCCGGCACTGGCGCGCTTTTCAAACAGCGCTTAGAGAACTTAGAATTTATTTCATGTGAAAATAAAAATTGTATGTGACCGGATGTAACACGACGTCCAAAAGTGACCGAAATGCTTCCTTTAATATTTCTCTTTCGGTCGTTCCCGATTTTCGTTCTTTAACGACTAACGATATAATTTGGCGATTCCCGTCGCGATTTACCCTTGCTCTGGCTAGAGCGGCACCCCTAATCATGGGCAAGGATTTACTATCCTGGAGCATGCGGGCTCCGCGGTCTATTGGTACGCCTTGTTGCGTCACGAAAATAACTAAATTGTCTTTTCGCAAACTGAAGTTATCGGGAATCGCTACCACTCGCGGTCCCATTTGAATACTCTAAACGAATGGTTCATTTATATTATCAAATATATGGTCATCGATAGAATCGGAGCTGTTGTCGCTCTCAGTGTTGGTTTCGTCTGCTTCGCTCGGTTCGTTATTTTCTTCGTCTGTGCTAGGAGATCGCGGAGTCGGTAAGGGGTCTACGTATTATCATTTGCGTCTTTTACTTGTCGCGGCGTTTCTTCGATTCACCTCCCTTTTGGGTTATATAGCGATTCTACCGAACTGGAGAATTCTCGCGTGTGTCTAAGGGGTAACGCTTGCTATGTTTTATTTCTTTTAGATAAGGCGTTAGGTTGGATAGGATTTCGGGAGAGCGCGTCGGCGTTATTATTAATTTTTCCCGCCTTATATACTACGCTGTATTCGTACTCTGCGTGTTTCAGGCGCCATCGGACGAGTCGTGAAGTGGGGTCTTTTACGGAGTGTAACCACACCAGTGGCTTGTGGTATGTGACTAACGTGAATTTACGTCCGTACAAATAAGGACGGAAATAGTTAACGCAGTACACGATAGCTAACAACTCCTTCTCGACCGTGGAGTAGTTCTTTTCTGCGTTGTTTAGTAAACGCGAGGTGTACGCGATGGGCAGATCTCTGCCGATGTCCCCCTGGCTCAGAACTCCTCCGATCGCGTGCCCTGAGGCGTCGGTTGTCACGACGAACGGTCGCGTGAAATCTGAGTATTGCAGGATGGGTTTAGAACACAACGCGTCGCGAAGTTGCATAAAAACTGTCTCTTGTTCGTCCTTCCAGACAAATGGTTCGTCCTTCTTTAAAAGATCTGTGAGAGGTCGGGCAATCTTAAAGAATCCGTGAATGAATCTACGATAATAACCGGCCAGATCCAAAAACTGTTTTATATTCTTCGCATGCTGCGGTCTGGGAAATTCTTTGACTGCGATTATTTTAGAAGGGTCTGGTTTTATTCCTTCACTACTAATTAAGTGGCCTAAATAACCGACCTCTTTTCTCAGGAACTCACAATTGTCCGGCTGGAGTCTGAGGTTCGCTCCTCGCAACCTTTCGGCTAGTTTATTGAATTTAGTGTTGTGCTCTTGTAAGGATCTCGCATATAGTACGATATCGTCTAAGTACACATATAACTCTATTCCATGGAGCCCGGTCAATACCTGGCTCATGAGTCTTTGGAACGTCGCGGGCGCGTTTTTTAGTCCGAACGGCATGCGTTTAAACTCGTAATGCCCGTGCGGCGTTGAAAATGCAGTTTTTAGCGCGTGAGACTCATGCATCGGTATTTGGTGAAATCCGGATGCGAGATCGAACACACTGCAATATTTAGCGCTGCCTAGTTGATCGAGTATTTCTACAATATTGGGTAAGGGATAATCGTCGCCGACTGTCTTTTCATTCAGGGCGCGATAGTCTATTACCATCCGCCAGCGCTTGTTACCTATGGAGTCGGGTTTCTTTGGCACTATCCACAAGGGGGAGTTGTAAGGTGAAGCTGACGGCTGTATAACGTCGTTGTCTATTAAGCCTAGTATTTGTTTGTTAATCTCCTCCTTGTGTATAGGCGGAAATCTATATTGTTTGGTATGGACCGGAAGATCGTCGGTCGTCGGGATAGTGTGTGAAACGGTGTCAGTGGAATGCAGTTTATCGGACGGAAGATGGAACAGATCGTCGTGATTATTTATAAGGTCATGGACGTGTTCCGTCTCTTCCTCGTTTAAATGCTCGAGTCGCAGCAGAGTCTGTATTTCTTTGTTACGGGATTGTATGCTACTCCCTTTTAATGTTGCGACATGTCTTGTTTGTTTAGGAGTGGTCGTTTCGTGCCCTATGGACGAGATATCGCTCTCTAAACTTTTACGTTTAGACAAAGGATGGGTATCCGGAAGAGTGCTTTTATGACTCTGTGAAGAACAAGATGTGGAATTTGAGTTAGTAATGTTGTGAAGACCGGATGTAGAATATATTTCAACTTTGTGGGGCTCAATGCTCGGCAAGGTAATTTTACAATCTTCTTCGCCCGTGTTTATCGCGCTTATGTACGCCTTTCCTTCTCGGTTGGTAACGACTGCGTCTCCTAAGTAGATTTTGTCGTTTACGTGAATCCGCTGTACATAACCTTCGCGTATGTTAGTGTTTTTACGCGGAGTGGTAGAACGGTGCGCGACCTCGCCGGGATCGTTACGGTTTCGTTGTTGACAAAGGCAATTGACGATCCTTGCCATACGACGCAATGTTTTAGATAATCTATTTTAGTCGCGTCGCGTAAAAAGTCGGATCCTAGGATTCCGCCCTGTGAGATAGGAAAGTCGTCTCGGACAACGTGCAACTTAATCTTGTGACCTAAGTATTCGACGTCGGCCGACCCGAGCGTTATAATTTTACTTCTCGTTATTCCACTAAGGAATATGATAGTATTTGAATCAATGTTTGTCTTGGGGTGTATTTTGCTTTGCTTAACAAGGTTCGGCGCGGCTCCAGTGTCTATCATAAAGCTTGTTTCTTGCGATAGACCATCTGCGCATACAGATACAGTGAGTGCGTGGGAGAAGTCGTCGGGACTTAGCATTGCGATCCTTGTGCTTCTTCCTGCTGTTCCGCGACTATCGTTCTGTGACGTCCTGGTGGGAGATTTTTGACGCGTTCTTGCGTTACTCTACAAAGGTACGCGATAACAAGCCTGGCTCGCGGGCCGAGCGGTAAAACACGCGTAGTCAGGACTTATGTAGAGAACGCGACGTGTCAGGAACATAATTATTATTAATGTGAATTAATACGCACGCTTCAGTCTAGGTGCGGGTATTATTCTACGTGAAGGAAATGTGAGTAATGAATTCTATTTCTTATTTACTATGTTACTGCTGGTAATAAGAAACTAATGCTAAAGTTTCAGGGTAAGAATAAGTAAGAGAGAGAGAGAGATAGAGAGAAAGAGGGTGTATGTACATACACAGACACACACACACATCGCGTGTAGATAACAGCTGATCGCAACGAGCGCCTCGCGTAATCGCCCGCGTAGGATGAGTTGCGCCGCTCCTGCCTATCGGCCGTACCCGTGCCGTAATTTGCTAACTATTTCCTTTTATAACTTAAAAACTAAGCTTCGGATAAAATTTTGGCAAAGGAAAAATCGTCTCAGAATTCATTCAGGAATACGACATTTTAAGGACAAACGGTTGTTTCGAATCACCCTGTATATATGTAACAGTCTGAGCGTGTGGTTATTTTCTAGGTTGAAGATATTGTAACGACCAGCGTCTCGTCTTAACGCCCGTCGCCGTCAGTCACGATTTATTTTTTCCTTAATCATTATTTTATTTTATTACCTATCTTCTTCCTTGCCACCGACCTTTAAATTATATTTTACACGAGATTCCACTATAATCACATTTAATCTCAACGCGGTAATACGAATAAATCGCATCTAAATACTGCCGACTACAATCGAAGGAACATCGCGCCTGTCAAAACTAGCAGGCGAAAAGGCGGCCATAATAGAATGAGAGAGAGAGAGTTTGGAGAGAAAGCTCTCTTCGATTAAAGCGGGAAAATTCAAATAGCCTAATAAAACGATTTATGCTCTTTTCCCTTTTTCAATATTTAAACGATAATTTAATACTATTATCACTAGATCATTCACGTCTAGCAGTCAAACTACGATATATAAACATATTTATAAAGATATTAATTTAGATATATTAAGTATTACGTACGTATCATTCAGTGAAGTATTGCAAATAAGATAGTATATGTAATACGCTTACATTCATATATATATATATATATAAAACTTTTAACGCACACAATCAATTCAAGAATACACACATACAAGTGCATATATGAAACTAACGTAGCCATACACGTATAACATATATGCATCTACTCGTATAACTCTTTATCGATAATATCATGAACATATTGGGTTGTTCGGAAATTTCGTTTTTTTACATGAAAATTGTATGTGAAAAAAACGAAATGACTTTCCGAACAACCCAATATGTGTGAGATTCTAAACTTAAATAAACCAGACGGATATTTACATTTTAACATCTTTATTTAGACATATTATAACAGGAACAAATATTATCTTACATAGATAGATAGATAGATAGATCTTTATTGTTTCTCCTCAGAGTTACAAAAATTTTACATTTATATCTCCTCTTCCGCATTCTAGCGTCTATGCTTTACATATATACAGCAAAAATATATAAAAATACAGTAAAACAATAAACATAACATACAAAAAGAATTTGATACTTGTTCTACAAAATTATACTTTTAAGAGAGAGAGAGATATCCCTCGCTCGCTCGCTCGCTATTACTTATATCGTATACGCACACGTACGCTATTTCCCCCCTTCCCTTCCTGGACTCCCGTTTCCGTTCACAAACTTTCTCCTATCTCACATTCTCTTCTTCTTTCATCCTCTCCTTCACACTCTCCCTATTTATAAGCCTCTCCACTTCCCTCAACCATTCCTCTCCTTCCCCTTCCCCCCCAAAATTTTCCCAACTTTTTCCTGCCATGTACATCCTACCTCCCACACCACACATTCCTCCCATAGATGTTCCCACGTCTCCGTTGCCCACTCACACACCTACATTTCCTTCCTTCTTCTTCTTTCCAATATTCTCCCTCTCTTATCCCATCTCCTAGCCTAAACTTCGCTAGCCTCTGCCACCTACTTTCTCCCCACCCCTTTTTCAAATATCCTGGAACTCCTTCCTCTCCCTTAATCCTCTGATACCATTTGTTAGATTTCGACGTCTTTATCTTCTCCCATCTTTCTTCCCTTTGCATTCTTCTCTCCCTTTCCCATAATTCTTCTCCCTTTACACTTCCTTCTTCCCTTACTTCCTCTACCTCTTTTATATTCCAATCTCCTTTTTCCCAATAATCTTTCCTTTCCTCTTCTCATCCCTTTCTAACCCTCCCTTCCTTCGCCCTTCTTTTTATCTCTTCCCAGCATGCCCTTGCTAATTCTCCTCCTTTTCCTTCCTCTAACCTCCTTTCATATCCCCATGCCCTTACGTCGGCCCTTCCCCTCAACCTCTCTCTTTGCACTTCCTCTCTTACTAAATACCCTGCTGTACTTCTTCTCACCCCTAATATCCATCTTAAATATCTATCATGAATTCTCTCTATTTCTTCCCTTTCTTTCCATCCCCATATTTCCACTCCATAACTAATTACCGTCCACACTAATCTGTCAAATAACCAAATCCTCTTTCCCCAATCTTTTGCGAATTTCCTTTTCCCAATTCCCCACACCTGTCCCATTATCGCCGCTCCTTTTTTCACTCTATCTCTTATTTGCGCTTCCTGCCTGCCGTTATATTTTATTACATATCCCAGATATTTAAACTCACCTACTTCTTCTATTTCCTTTCCTTTCCACCTCCATTGTACTCTCTTCCATCTTCCTCCCCCTTTCCTACATCTCATGACTTTCGTCTTTCCCACATTTAATTCCATCCCCTTCTCTTCTAAGTACCTCTCTAATTTTCCTATTATTCCCTTCATCCCCTCCTCATCCTCCGCTAATACTGCAATATCATCCGCATATGCCAAGGTATATATCCTTTTCTCTCTTAACCTTACTCCTCCCCATCCCCCTTTCCCTAGAAAATCATCTATGTCTGCTAACAGCAACGTAAACAAACTTGGGCTCAACGGACATCCTTGCCTAACCCCTTTAACTGTCCAGAATTTTTCTCCTTCCTTTTCCCCAACCCTTACTCTGCTACTTGTTTCCCTTAAGATTTCTTTGCATCTTCTCACTAACTCCTCTCTTACCCCTCTCTTCCTCATCACCTCTATCAGTTTTCCCCTATCTACCGAGTCGAAGGCCGCCTTCATATCCACAAATAGAATCATCATTTTCCCTCCCTTCCTGTTTACCTGCCTATTGATCAAATAATTCAATGTGTAAATATTATCTATATTCCCCATCCCTCTCCTGAAACCTGTCTTACTCGGTGGTAGCAGTCTCTTCTTTTCTATATCTTCTCTTAATCTTTCCGCCAAAATTGTCGCATATACTCTGTAAGCCGTCTGTGTCAACGTCACCCCCCTATAATCTCCCACCTTCTCTCCCTCCCCCTTCTTAATAATCGGCACTATATCCCCCATTTTCCAATCCTCCGGCCACCCTTCCCCTCTCTATACTTTCCTACATATCTCCCATAATCCCTCCTCTATCTTCTCTCCTCCATACTTCCATACTTCATTCGCTATCCCATCCCCTCCCATCGCCTTCCCATCCTTCATCTTATTTATTGCCTTTTCGAATTCCTCTTTCCCTAACTCTTCTTCCTCATCTTCTCCTTCTCCTTTTCCTCCTCCCCATACCGTTTTCCACTCCACCCCTCCTAATAGCCCCGTAAGTACTCATCCCACTCTTCCATCTCTATTCCTTCATTTACCCTTTTTCTTCTTCTCCTCTCCTTATTTACTACCTTCCATACCTGACTCTCCGTTTTTGCCTCACTTACTTCCTTCTCCCATCTTTCTATCTCCTCTTTTTTCTTTCCCTCACACAAAACTTTATATTCCCGTTTCATTTCTTTATACCTCCTTCCTTCTCCCCCCTCTCTTCTCCACCTTTTCATTTCACTTTTAACTTTTTCCTTCTTTTCTCTACATTCTTCGTCCCACCATCCTCTCTCCTTTTTGCCTCTCTCCTTCCTTTCTATCCTCTCTAATGCTTTCTTAATTTCTCTCTTTAATACATTCCATTCTTCTTCAATCCCTCCTCCATTTTTTATTTCCCTCTCAAAGGCTTCTCTAAACTCTTTCCTTCCTTCTTCTGTCCAATCTCCTCTATTTAATCTCCACCTGCCTTTGTTCCCTCTTAAACTTCTCTTTCCTCCTTCTATCCATACTACAACTGGTCTATGATCCGAGTCCATCCTGTCCTCTACTCTAAACTTTATCACTCTTTCCCTCGTTCTACTGTTTCCTATCACATAATCAATCACCGAATTTCTCCTCTCTCCCACATATGTCCATTCCCCTTCCTCATCTCCCTTATAGTTCCCATTAAGAACCGACCATCCTTGCTCTTCTAAGAAGCTACATAACTTCTTTCCCTCTCTATTAATTTTCCCATCTTTTGATTTCCTTTCCTCTTCTATACTTTCTTCCTCTAATATTCCTCCCTCTCTCCCTATCCTGGCATTAAAGTCTCCTCCTATTATTGTTCTCCCTTTTTCTCCTTTCTCCTCCGTCCATTTCTTTAACTCTTCCAACTTCTTCTCCATGTCATTATTAATGTATATCCCTACCACTCTCCATTCCTCACCACCCAACCATACTTTTATACTCATCAAACCTTCCCTATCTTTTCTTTCCCTCTCTCTTTCCATTCTTATTCCTATTCTAATTCCTATTATCATCCCCCTATTGCCCTTTCTTTCCTGTTCTTTCTTCCCGCCCATTGCTTCATCCACGTATATCCTTTCGGCAGTCTCATACTAACTCTCTCCCATCCTTTACTATCTATCCACGTCTCACATAAAACTATCACGTCCCATTCCTCTAATCCTTTCCAAAAGTCTCTATCTATGTTTCCTAAACCTGCTACATTCCAGAACCCTATCTTATATACTCCTTTTTCCCTTCTTCTCTCCCTTTCCCTCTCTTCCCCTTGCTTTTTCTTCTCCTTCTCTCCTTCATCCCCTTCCCCCACTCCTCCTCCATATTCCCTAACATCCTCCTTCTTCCTCCTTATTTGCCCCTTCTTTATTCCCCCTTTCTTTCCCTTTCCTCTAATACCACCCTCCTTTTCCTCCCTCTTCCATCCTTCAACTCTTCCTCCTCCTCATCCCATACCCATACCTCACTTCCTATCCATAATTTTACATACGCTATCCTCACTCTCTCTCCTCTCTTTTCCTCCGCCCCTGCCAATTGTCTTAATTTCCATTTTATCTTCCTTTCTTTAAACGTTTGATCCTCATCTATCCATATTTCCTTCCCTTTCAACTTTTTCTTATTCTCTAGAATTCTCATTTTATCTTCCTCTGACTTTACTCTAACTATCAACATCTTCCCCTTCTCCTCATTCCCTGCCTTTATTTCCCTTACTTCCTCAATTCCTACCGTCGTTCCTATCTCTCTACATATCTTTTCTATTCCTTCCCTAATCTTTCCTTTCTCTTCTTTAATTCCTTTGAAAATTAGATTTTTTCTTTTCTTTTGTCTTTCTTCCCTTTCTATACTCCCCTCTATCTTTTTAATCCTCTCCTCTAATCTCTCTCCCGTCCTATTTTCCTTTACACTCTTTTCTAATCTATCTATTCTCCTCTTCATCTCCTCTCTTTCCTCTTCCCATTTCTCCTCTTTTCTTCTCATCTCCAATTTAATCCCTTCTATCTCCCTCTTTATTTCCTCCATACCATCCTTCACTTCTTCCCTCCCTAGCTTCCCTTCCTTTTTTAGATCCTTGATCTCCTTCAAAATCAATCCTCCCATATCCTTTTGTGCTTTTTTAGTTGTCCCTCCTTCATCCCCTTTTTCCCCTAAATCCTCTCTCGATCTCTTAAGCCACCCATCTATCGCTCCTGTTGTTACTACACTACCTTTTCTCCCCATTACTATCTGTCCTACTTTCCCTTTCGGAGTTACACTTCCTGTCTCCTCCACTTTCTCTACTACCATGCTTGTCTCCATCTCTCTTCTCCATATACTTAATTTCCTTTATCCTTTATTAATGTCTCTCAATTTTCCCTAGCTGTTTCGTCTCGCCTAGTTCCCACCAGATTTCGCTCCCTCCTTTCTCACTTCCCACGCGCCTCTAGTCTCTTCTTATTTCGTGCCTACCGTTACCTTGCCTACCTCTCTACTTTTCACTCTCTTTTTCCCTCTTACCTTTTCTCTCCTTATCCCACCCTTATTTCTTTCACTCCACACTCACCTCCACTCTCAAATAACACACCTCTTTATCTCACATACCCTCTCCAACTCTCAGATCGCCTCTCGAAACTCGCAGCTCACACACACGTGTCACTCTCCTAACCTACCGGAAACGGAAGTCCATATATTATCTTACATAATTATCAACTAACAATAGCTTAAGACCGACTTGAATATCGAAAACAGCTTAAAAATGCATGTAGGTGTGCGATCCACAGGCATACTGTTAACATGAATAATTAACGAACGAACTAGCATTGACAATCGGATGCCAAGGCTATTGTCCTTTATCTTTTATACATCCAAGTGGCATTTCAAATGAATAATCTTAAAACCGCATACATGGGTGACATATTATTGAATTTTACAAATATATATATATATATATATATATATATATGTCAACAATGCCTTATATCACGAATTATAAATTTGTATGTTGACTTAAAATACTGTACATGCACTCATATGTATAACTAGACTTAAATTATTAATGCTATCAAGATCACTTCGATATATATATATATATATTTGCTAATATTAAAATGGTTATAACAACAAATGAGAATTCACACGTACATGTATTTACATTAAATAGCGACCAACGATATTGATACTTTAACAAGGATAATAACACAATAACATTTGTAGCCAATGTCATACGATTTAACGGTTTATTTCAAACGACGATAAACATACTTAATTACACAGTCTTAATGCTCTTAAGGGGATCCTATTTGAGTCTCTCTTACCGACCCAATGCGAAATTAACGACTTTTGCAATATCTTTTTGTTAACTACACAGATCAATAAATCCTTTTCTACGATTAAAGTATTTATAAGAACGGTTCTCGCAAGCTATAATTCCATGTAAAAAACAAAAAAAAGTTAAATAATTACAATTTTGTTATCGGTTACTTGTGTCAGTTCGTAACTAATACTTATTTAATAAAAAAGTTCTGCAGTTTGTCTGTGCATAAGATATAACTGGCGAGATAGGGATAACTTGAAGGAATATTAGTGAGCAATTAAAGTAAGATTGCAAGTCTAATAAAAAAGTTATATATAAAGTACGTTTTATTCATATGTGTGTGTGCGAAATCGGGGCTCAGCAATAAAACAGAGCAGTAGATTAGTTGCGTGATGTCGCGATAGATAGAGCTGTAATAGGTTGAATAACTGACAAGGACAGATACAACAGTACATCCTTGTTTCATGTGCATGTAGAATAATACACAAACATGAAACTGCCACACACACACACACACACACATTGCAATTTCTCATGTGCTTTCTCTCATTCTATCTCTTTTTCATTTTTAGTTTCTAAGCAGTTAGTTTCACTCTCCTCATATATATTCGCTTACACATTCACTCGTGGTTCTTTTTCGTCTGTTCTTTTATCTTTATCAGCATTACATGGGAATTGTCAGAAAACAATATGAAATAAAATAACTAAATACTAAAATACTAAAAAAAATAAATAAATAAATACTAATTATATATACAGGGTGATTCGAAACAACCGTTTGTCCTTAAAATGTCGTATTCCTGAATGAATTCTGAGACGATTTTTCATTTGCCAAAATTTTATCCGAAGCTTAGTTTTTAAGTTATAAAAGGAAATAGTTAGCGAATTACGGCACGGGTACGGCCGGTAGGCAGGAGCGGCGCAACTCATCCGACGCGGGCGATTACGCGAGGCGCTCGTTGCGATCAGCTGTTATCTACACGCGATGTGTGTGTGTGTGTGTGTGTGTGTGTGCGTGTGTACATACACCCTCTTTCTCTCTATCTCTCTCTCTCTCTCTTACTTATTCTTACCTTATAGAGATGTCTTCTGATGAATAATTGTACGACTGGAATGGATCACAACGTTGACGTTGACACAGACGTTGACACACCGTGACACACCGAATAATAAACGATTCTTTTTTTATAAATTGTATTATCGACACTTTGATGAATACACTCACGCAATCAGAGAGAATTTTCTCTTAGAATTTACCCTGAGAATCATGATAATCATGGGACAATATGGTATGGAAAGAATTTTTTCAAAATTTCTCTGATTAATATTTATCACATTAAAAATAATAATATCTATCACAATAAAATATAAAATATGTTTGATTAATTTTACTATGCAGTTTAGTAAAATGAATCAAACATATTTTATATTTTATTATGATAGATATTATTATTTTTAATGTGATAAATATTAATCAGAGAAATTTTCATAAAATTTTTTCCATACCATATTGTCTCACGATTACCATTATTTTTAGTGTAAATTCTAAAAGAAAATTCTCTCAGACTTGATCAAATATTATTTATTAATCGATCACAACACTCAATCATAATTCGCGGTTACTACCGATTAATTATTAAAAATTACTTTTAAAAAACGCGTTAAATGTACATTACTCGTCGCGGACAACAATACAGTCTACGACAACAGACTGCGGCGACGCCGACGCGACGATAATAATCGCGCGGCGTTGCCGAACGTGATTGACGCGAGATCCGCGAGACGCTACCGTGTCTTGTGATTAATCGAAGCCTTTGCATTATGAATGCGCTAATTTAGAAAATGTATAATAAAGTTATTAAAAAAAAAAGTATTATAACGTATTATAATACGTTATAATACTTTTTTTTTAATAACTTAACATTATACGTTTTGCTTTTTCTTTTCTCAGCGAGACGTGAGAAAAATAATTATTTTATGTTTTTTTATTGTTTTGCGAACAAGATGTTCCACGTATAAATATGTTGGTCGCTCTGAAAAGAGCGGATTGGTTTTGGTCGCTCTGAAAAGAGCGGATTGACTTTGGTCGCTCTGAAAAGAGCGGATTAATTTATAATTTTAAAAAATTTATAATAGGTGCTCAAAATGAGCACCATCCATCCTTATGCAAGCTCTCATGCGTTTGAGTAAATTTAATTGGACGTTCTCCATTACTTCCTCTTCGATATTCCAAATTGTATATCGCAATCTGGTTTCCAAGTCGTCGACGTCCTCGGGAAGCGTTTTGTAGATTGATTCTTTACAGTATCCCCATAAAAAGAAATCAAGAGGATTAAGATCCGGGGATCTTGCGGGCCAACGTATCGGGCCATACCGACCCATCCAACGTCCAGGAAACTGCTCGTTCAAGTAGTTTGTTACAATCCTGGCGTTGTGTGGTCCAGCACCGTCTTGTTGAAAGAACATTTTATTTCTTACAAATAGTGGCACTTCTTCTAAAAAGTCTGGCAGATTTTCTCTCAAAAATTCCACGTACGTCTGGCCAGTTAAAATATCTGGTAGAATAACGGGCCCAAGTATTTGGGTACCCATTATTCCAGCCCAGATATTTATTTTCCAACGTACTTGGAAATTTTTAAGCCGCGTTACTCTGGGATTTTCTTCGCTCCAATAATGCATATTGTGCGAGTTAAAAATCCCTTCTTGTGTGAATAATGATTCATCACTGAATATCACACGGGAAGAAAATCTGGGATCTCGATCCACTTTTCTCAGAAAATTTTCGCAAAATGTTTCTTGCCTGATAATCTTCTGCTCGTAAATGTTGCACGCGTGTATAATGAAATGCGTGCAACTTTTCCTCTTTAAGCGTTCTTTGTACTGTTGAGTACGATACGTTGTGTTCTCGAGCAACCACCCGAATACTTGTTTCCGGAATTTGCTCGAAAGCACGTACAATTTGCTCCGTGTTTCGCAAATTTCTTGCATCACGATTTCTTCCTGTTTCGTGTTTATTCGGAAGGACATTGCCAGTCTCGTATAGTCTCTGAGCTGCTCGTAGTATGACAGGAGCTGACGGATGTCTTGCTCGATTTGGATATAATTCGGCGTATCGTCTTGCAGCTACGTGATACTGCCCGTGACACTCGCCAAGTGCCATTAGCATATCGTAGTATTCTTCGTTTGTGTACGCTGCCATATCGTCCTCTTAACGCTTGTAATAATCGAAGGATTATTGATTGCATTATCAATCTTCATTTTATTTATACAATCCGCGGGGTGTCGCGATTTCCCCCTCCACGCCTTCCGCGTCGAATAGCGGCACGCGACACCCGCGACAGCGGCCTCCCGCGAATCGTATAAATATAAGATGCAGATCGATAATGCAATCAATCATCCATCTGCTCCCGTCATACGAAGAACTCAGAGACAAAACGAGACTGGCAGTGTCCTTCCAACCAAACAAGAAAAAAAGTTGCACGCATTTCATTACACACGCGTGCAACATTTACGACCAGAAGATTATCATGCAAGACGAACGTTTTGCGAAAATTTTCTGAGAAAAGTAGATCGTTTCCCGAAGACGCTTCCCGAGGACGTCGACGACTTGGAAATCAGATTGCGATAGGCAATTTGGAATATCGAAGAGGAAGTAATGGAGAACGTCCAATTAAATTTACTTAAACGCATGAGAGCTTGCATAAGGATGGATGGTGCTCATTTTGAGCACCTATTATAAATTTTTTAAAGATATAAATTAATCCGCTCTTTTCAGAGCGACCAAAGTCAATCCGCTCTTTTCAGAGCGACCAAAACCAATCCGCTCTTTTCAGAGCGACCAACATATTTATACGTGGAACATCTTGTTCGCAAAACAATAAAAAAACATAAAATAATTATTTTTCTCACGTCTCGCTGAGAAAAGAAAAAGCAAAACGTATAATGTTAAGTTATTTAAAAAAAAAAGTATTATAACGTATTATAATACGTTATAATACTTTTTTTTTAATAACTTTGTTATACATTTTCTAAATTAGCGCATTCATAATACAAAGGCTTCGATTAATCACAAGACACGGTAGCGTCTCGCGGATCTCGCGTCAATCACGTTCGGCAACGCCGCGCGATTATTATCGTCGCGTCGGCGTCGCCGCAGTCTGTTGTCGTAGACTGTATTGTTGTCCGCGACGAGTAATGTACATTTAACGCGTTTTTTAAAAGTAATTTTTAATAATTAATCGGTAGTAACCGCGAATTGTGATTGAGTGTTGTGATAGATTAATAAATAATATTTGATCACGTCTGAGAGAATTTTCTCTTAGAATTTACACTAAAAATAATGGTAATCGTGAGACAATATGGTATGGAAAAAATTTTATGAAAATATCTCTGATTAATATTTATCACATTAAAAATAATAATATCTATCATAATAAAATATAAAATATGTTTGATTCATTTTACTAAACTGCATAGTAAAATAAATCAAACATATTTTATATTTTATTATGATAGATATTATTATTTTTAATGTGATAAATATTAATCAGAGAAATTTTGAAAAAATTCTTTCCATACCATATTGTCCCATGATTATCATGATTCTCAGGGTAAATTCTAAGAGAAAAATCTCTCTGATTGCGTGAGTGTATTCATCAAAGTGTCGATAATACAATTTATAAAAAAAGAATCGTTTATTATTCGATGTGTCACGGTGTGTCAACGTCTGTGTCAACGTCAACGTTGTGATCCATTCCAGTCGTACAATTATTCATCAGAAGACATCTCTATAAGGTAAGAATAAGTAAGAGAGAGAGATAGAGAGAGAAAGAGGGTGTATGTACACACACACACACACACACATCGCGTGGAGATAACAGCTGATCGCAACGAGCGCTTCGCGTAATCGCCCGCGTCGGATGAGTTGCGCCGCTCCTGCCTACCGGCCGTACCCGTGCCGTAATTCGCTAAATTTTTCCTTTTATAATTTGAAAATTAAGCTTCGGATAAAATTTTGGCAAAGGAAAAATCGTCTCAGAATTCATTCAGGAATACGACATTTTAAGGACAAACGGTTGTTTCGAATCACCCTGTATATATTTACTCCATTTTGACTGTTACATAAATTACGACATTTGCGAAATTAGGTGCAAGAGTCATATAATAATGAGCAAAATATACAAGGATAATACAACTTTTCACATAATGATAAAATCGTAATAATTTTTTCGTAGAATATGTCACAAATTGGTATATTTTTTCTTACAAAATAGAATAGTTAGAATAGTTAATTTAGAATACTTTTGTACCGCTCAACCATTGTCATGAGATTCCACTTCTTCCAGAGAATTATTACTACGTACTATGTATTTATTGCAACGGACTTTTCTTCCTAGTACCGCGCAACTTCGTCACTTTTCTCGGTATCTCTACACACAAAAATTCGACAAATTGCTTGGGCGCCAGGTACGGTCAGGCCGCACCACTCAAAATAACACGATAATTAATTCTACGATAGTGACGGCTTAAGCTCGGTAACTCAGTTTCTTAATTGGCAGAGGGGCGGGATTCTTAATGCGGGGAATCGTACTCGGGGCTTCGGAGAGAAGGAGAGTCATTAAATCGGCACATTGAAATACTTAAATAAAAGTTAAATAAATATATTTCATATTAGAAAATTGATTGAAGTTTCACATTACTTATTGACGGCCTCGTGACTCGGTAGATCCTCGACACTCGAGGTGTTACAACACAATTATGGTTCGATATTTATCGCTACCGAGGGGAACATATCCCGTATTATATTTCAATCGAGGAGGCGAGGGAGAAAGACATCTCCCAAATTACAAGACTCAAATACTCGACACAAGACAATCAGAAAGACGAAACTCGATAAATAATTAGACTAACATTTATACACAAAATTCTGGACGAGACTGTCGACTCGGTACGGCTTTCCACGGAGAGAGAGAGGTGGCGCAATTCTTACATTAATGGCGAATCTCGGTACGGGCCTCGCGTTTCGCACACTCCCGAGTGCTCGGTAACGAAAGTAATTAACAATAATATCGATAACAATTTTAGCAGTGTTACTAGAGGCGCGAGTCCCCGCCGAGTTCGCTCTTACCGAGACTTTGAAGTGGTGGCCTTACAATATTTTGTCGTCCGTCGGTGTCTCACGTGGTTCGCACGCCGCAGTTTCGTCGAACAGTGTACGACTCTGGGCTCACGGCACGCCGGTAGCCGGCGTCGGTGGCGCTGCGCGCGCCGCCTATAATCGATCCTTGATCCTCTGCCGACGATAGTCGATCCTTGTGGGCCTCGTTGCCCCGGTATTTTCGAAACTGCTCTCGGTACTTTTCGGAATGTTGGTGCGGATAATGTGGCTGCTCGCTGTACGTCCCGAATAACTGCTTCTCTCCTCTTCTAATGGCTGTCGACTTGCTGGGGAAACCGCCGAGAGGTGATCAGTCTTCGATGGTTCCGCTTTCTTCGGGACGATGCCGGCGATCCCACTGGAGTAGCCATCCCTGTCTCGAGATGTCGGTACCTTTTTATGTGCTCCTCCGCTTAGTTCCGTCCGCTATCCGAGGCTGTAAAACGTATCCGGCAGTAACGGGCCCTTGCGTATTTATTCTATTTATTTTACAATAAATACCTTATTCGACCGTGTTACTCGGCGTCCCCGAGCGCACCGCTTCCACCCAGGTCGTCCACTCTTGCTGCCAATTCCGCCATCCCACGATGGCTGCTCCCTTCGATACATTAGGGCCTTCTCTGACCACTCACTTTCACTCGGTAAATCTATGGGACTTAAATAACTAAAGGCGAGTCGACGAAGAAAAGTTCGTCGCTCGCCGTCCAAAATCCGCCCTCTCTCGACCCTTCCTCGGTCGGGCCGTGCCGGCCCTGTGACGGGCGTAAAAACGTCACGTCACATTATATAACAGAAAAGGGGAAAAGATCAGTAATGCAAATATATATATATATATATATTTGCATTACTGATCTTTTCCCCTTCTCTGTTATATAAATACATAGTACGTAGTAATAATTCTCTGGAAGAAGTGGAATCTCATGACAGTGGTTGAGCGGTACAAAAGTATTCTAAACTAACTATTCTAACTATTCTATTTTGTAAGAAAAAATATACCAATTTGTGACATATTCTACGAAAAAAATATTACGATTTTATCATTATGTGAAAAGTTGTATTATCCTTGTATATTTTGCCCATTATTATATGACTCTATATATATACTATGACGCTCGTACAGTTCTAATACTTTGGCCAAAAAAAAGAGCAATAAGGTTTTTCCATTAATTTAAGCAGAATGAAGTTATAAAATTTTTATTTATAATACACTTTACAGATTCGTAATACCATAAGGTGCAATGTTACATGACCGACAGGTATATATAACAATTGACAGGTAGCTTCTGCATATAGTAACGACGACGTAGACATAGAAGTTTATATCCTATCTTTTAGCCGTCGGACGTATTCTCTCCACGAGATCTGTTCTCTCTCTCTCTCTCTCTCTCTCTCTCTCTCTCTCTCTCTCGTACATGTTTTCCATCCACAATCCTCGGAAGCCTCGACGCATATGGGCTTGCTAAAAACCAGACTAAATCGTGGATTCAACAACAAACTAATATATGTATATATATATATATATAATACATATCATACATACATCATACATATGTATATATACATAAATGTATACATATGTATATGTATGTATGTATATGTACAATAAAACATTCCTAGCCAAAAATTTGTTATAGTAAACCTATTTTCAATTTATTAATATAAATTATATTAATTTATACATTAATTTATTAATATAATATAATATTAATATATAATATTACAATAAATAATTTTCTATAGTTATTATTACTAAAAAAGATTTTTATATTACATTTCAGCTTATTTACTACAGAAACTATGCTTTAAGTATATTTAAAATGAATTCTGTTGTATTTTTTGTTGTTATTAGAATCAGAAGAAGCATTAGAGACAAAAATTAAAAAAAATAGATCACGATTGCGTTCTATGGAGTTATACATGTCTGCATCAGAAAGCGATACAGGATGCAAAGATTTATTACAAGAAGTAAGATTATTAGATTTGTTATACATATCTACGTTTAGGCATTACATATATTTTTAATCAAATATTTTTATTTTTATTATAATAAATTATTTATATGTGTATATATACAAATGTGTTTATATGGATAATTAAAATATTATTTTTTATATATTAATTTGAAATTTTTTTTCAGAATAATAATATAAGCACACAAAAATCCAAAACTGAAAAAGAATTGTTGTTAGCAAAGAAACTACAGAATATATCAAGTCAAAAATCATTCGCTACAACTGTATGTTTCATTTTTAATATTATTACATTTTATGCTCTAAATAATTTTAATAATTTTTTTATTTTTAAATATTTCGTATAAAATACATATTTTGCATGATTACGATTTGTATGATTGTGATTTTTATTTATTTATAGAATGACAAAGAAGTAGGAAGATTTAAAAAAGAGATAGAAAATTTAAAAAAACGTATAGCAGAACTAAAACTTTCTTTACAAAAGAAAGATACTCTTGCAGAAGATTATCTCAAAAATACTTTGGCTTTACAGAAAGATATGTTTGAAGAAATAAAAGATCTAAAAAGTATGGTTGATAAATACTGTTATGATGTAACTCACACACACACACACACACACACACACACACACACACACACACACACACGCACGCACGCACGCTTTACTAACGTAATGACATTTTATAGATATGTTCATTGAACAGCAATCAAATAAGGAAAAAACCCGAGGACAACATGATGAAACACTTTTCTCTGTTGGTCATAAACGAGAAACTGATAAATATGTATGTCCTTTTCAGTAGTATATGGGCCACTATAGCGAGTCAAAACAAACCCCCACCACTCGGCCACTGGCGCCAGAGGGGCGTGGCTAGACACGGCTTTTCGATCGCTGATTGGTCTATTTGTTTATTGTGGTCATTAGACCCAGGGTTCTGATAGGCTCTCTCCATAGTGGCCCAGCATTCTGATTGGCTGATTTTTTTTGGAAAGATGGTGGGTGAGTAGGGAGGGTTTTGGAAAAAGCCGACAAAATGGCGATAAAAATTGAGGTATAGCGAAGCCGGCGTGGGGGTTTATGACACCCCGACCGTCTATGATAGGCTCTAACTATAGTGGCCCGGCACGCTGATTTGTTGATTTTTGTATTTGGTGGGGAAGGGGGAGAGCGGACAGGGTTTCTGAAAAAAAGCCGACAATATGGCGATAAAAAAAATCGAGGTATAGCGCTGCCGTCGTAGCGTTTATGACACTTCGCACGTCGCACGTCTACCTGTAGCGATAGAGCGGATAGGCCCCGGTGACTATGTATAGCGCTGAAAAAAAGATAAAAAATATGAGCATGCACTAATTTCGACTGACCGCTTACTCAGTGTCATATTGTCAAATATCGTCAGCACCGTCGGTAACAAAAGAAACAAAAAATAAATAAAAAATACAACTGGCCAGTGTCCGTTTACAATTTCGACTAATCGCTTACTCAGCGTCGCATTGTCGGATATTATTGGCAGTTCAGGTCACAAAGGAGGCCTAAGAGAAAACACGAGCGTTCGAGTTCGTATTTAGTAACGCTATGTCCAGGTTTTATTGCTGAAAAGAATAAAATTATTTCGAAGTAAAGGGAGGATAGAGAGAAGGAAAATATTAGACAATTTGAAGTACAAAATTTTACTTTATGCTACTTTTTAAATAAAATTGATATTATTACATAGACGTGATACATAATATATATTTTCTTTATAGCTTATTACACTTAAAATTACAGGAACAAAACATTTTATAAATGTTACAATTATTGTTACAATTATTACTATAACTAATACTATATACCAGGCATGTCAAACACGCGGCCCGCCAACAAAAAAACTGCGGCCCGCCGAAACTTCTTGAAAATCTTTTCAAAAAAATTGGTTTGTGAAAAACGATGTCAAATATCTTCTAAAAAATAATATTAAATTGTGATTTTGTATATTTTTCATTATAGTTTCTATTTTTGTTTTTTATAAAAAAAAGTAAAATATTTTTCATTATAGTTTCTATTTTTGTTTTTTATAAAAAAAAGTAAAATATTTTTTATTATAGTTTCTATTTTTGTTTTTTTATTTAAAAAATCGTAAAATATTTTTATTTTAAAAAGTAACATAAGATATAAATATAAAGCGACTATGTATAATATACATTGAACAAACTAAATATAATAATTTAAAAAATCGTATTTTATTTATTCTAGGAACATTGAAAACATGCGGCCCTCAGCTTAATACAAAATCAATCATGTGGCCCGTAATGCAAAACGAGTTTGACATGCCTGCTATATACAAATACTACAACTATTACAATAATTTACATTACTTTCCTAAAAAATGTATAAAATTCTTATATCCTACTTTGAAAGAAAGACGTGGAAGACCGAAGAAAATACGCGAGAAAAGAATATTATTATTCCGATGATAAATAACCGCACGGAACTGAGTAGCGGCTATTAATAAATCTACGTTTTACCAGTACTGGTGCGCATATTTTCGTCTTGTCCCGCGTTACAATTTCATGAAACGCGGTGCGTCGAATTGCTCTAAAACGTAGATTTATTGTAGTTTCATTTTCTTCTTCTCCTACGTCATCTTCTTTTTCTTTTTCTTGATTCTTTTCTCGCGCTAATAATAATTTTTTAATGCTCTTAAAATTAACGTGCCGCGAATTCTCGTAATTAAGGGTTACTCCTTTAACTTTACAAGTCTCATATTCACAGCCCCCGGGTGTTCGCACAATGTAGGCGTAAAATTTTGGGCCACCGGACACGAACTCTTCGATGTAGCTACCGCGACCGTAGCTCTTGAGCTCGTTGGTCATATCGCCTAAAAAATTACCCGTGCACGGCTCATATTCATGCGGATCACCGGTGCTCACATAAATACAGGAATCGGTATCGTAATATAACACGCGGCGATCTAAACGCTCTAAATATTCGTATAATTTTAATCGTGCTTGCGCGGTCGTATATGCAGCTATTACTACGTTGGTTATCGGTGAGGGTACGACAGCCTCTTGTCGCAATCGCCACGAAACATATATTACCTCGTCGTTTACAGGTAATATATCGGTTATCTCGTGCTCGGGATTTGTTAATAATGACATAAAACGCTGCTGCGTTTTAACGACTTCGGTGTTCAACAAATTGGATCGCTGGCCAAATTTTCCCCAGAATGAATTCAAACAAAGCTTCGCGACCGAACGTAAACCAGGGTTTCGCGCTATGTTACGCTTATCGAGAACAATACCCTCGGTTTCCCCGTACTCCCTCAGATATTGCTCTTTAGCGTCATCGTCCTCGCATTCGCTCGGCCACCCACTTGCTTCCTGTTTAAGTTGTAGAAATGAGTTTATATATTCGGCGAACAATCCACCTTGCCGTGTTTCGTGATTCTATTGACTAATTTCATATTGCCAAATTTCATTTACTTTTATCACAAGATAACCTTTTTCGATGGCCTTGCGTAATTCGCAGGACACCCACGTGCCCTCGAATTCGCGTTCGCTAGGACGCTCGTGCGTACACGCCGACTGCGAAAATGTTTCGCAGCAACTACGACATAAGGCAAATAACAATTTTCCGTGCGAGCGATACGGAAGTACCGGATGAAATAAATCGCGCGGTGGAAGTACTGTACAACGTACGAGGCCTTCGACAGAGTCAAAATTATAATTCGATTCCGTTCCGATTAAAGTGGAGCATTCATCTCCGATATAAATGACAGGATGGCCGATAGGGAAAGCACCCGTCTTCAATACATACGGGTACAAAGAACATACGTCCACGTAACGTATTTTCTCGGCACCCGAAATTTTGTAAAGTGTCGCGATATTTCCCGTACGTCCACCGAAAAATGCGTCGCGAGGATCGAGCGGTGCTGTTTCCAGCAACGGATGCTTCTCGAGAAATTCGCGCATCTCGCGATTATCCCGCATTTCTCGATCGAAAGCACACTCCCACTTTTCTGTCACCAAGTACCCCCGTTGTCGAAGTCGCCACGAGATCGCGAGAGTTCGCTCGTATCGCGAGTCAATCGTGTCTCTACGTTCCATAGCCGACGGAAGCGGTCTATCGCGATTTATCGGAAAGCACGAAATACATCCATGCCAAAAGCAGCCGTGGAATTGCAACACGTGACGAGATGTTATCCCCGTTAGTAGGAATACTAGGCCGGTTCTAACTGAGGTCCTCCGAGGGGGGCGCGGGGCGGGGGGTTATCCGTGGCGAGGGGGTATGACGTCACGCGGGGCGGGGGGGATCTTGTAGGCGAGGGGGATGACGTCACGCGGGGCGGGGGTGCTTATCGCTGTGCGGGAGACGCTTATCGCGTATTGTTTTTCATAAACAAAACAGCGTATTGTATTACTTTGAATTATCTAACATGTTTTATTATAAACAAAACACCGCAAAGTGAGCGCCGATATTCGGCCGCCCTCGCGGTACTTCCCCTCCCCTCCCCCATAAGATGACGCGCTTTGGCGGTACTTCCGCCCTCCCCCTCCGCTGCCCATATGTGACGTTTCTTCCTCATTGTTTAGGAAGAATTCTTTTGCGATAATTTTGCCGACATTCGGCCTCCCTCGCGGTACCTCCCCCACCCTCCATCATCTGAGGGGATCTTGGGAGGTCGCGCTTATCGCAATGAACACGTCGGGACGTGTTTTTTCTCGCGGTAAAAGACCGTGTTGCATTACGCGCCGATATTCGGCAGCCTTTGCGGTACCTTTCCCCTCCCCCTAAGCGGAATTCTTTCTCATTGTTTAGGGAGCGCCGATTCCTTTGCGAACATCTCTCTCGCGTGCGCCTCTCGCGTTATCTCTTTCTCACGTGTGCCTCTCATTCTCTCATAAACGCCTCACGCTCTTTCTTCTAAGCGCTCTCGCGCTATCCCTTTCTCGCGTGCACCTCTCGCGTTATCTCTGGTGATCCTTAGCATCGCGTTCCCCTTCCCCATCTCTCGCTCTCTCATAAAACGCCTCGCGCTATCTCTTCTAAGCGCTCTCGCGATCCTTAAAATTTTATATACTCATATATTCTTATCTTTATATTCATTTATATTTTTAAAAATTTTATATCCATTTTATATTATAATTTTATATCCATTTTATATTCACATTTATATACATTTACATTTATATTCATTTATATTCTTTTAAACACACACACACACAAACACAAATGTATAATACACATTTATTCATAATTAAAAATAATTAATATTAAATTAATATATTCATTTTAAAAATTCCTCTTCTTTTCCTTCACTGCGTCATCTCTCGCGTGCGCCTCTCTCGCGGTCCCTAGCGTCGCGCTATCTCTCTTTCATGTACCTCGCCGAGCCATCTCTTTCTTCTCTCGCGCGTCATCTCTCGCGCTCTTCGCCGCTACATCTTTCTCTCGCGTTCACCTCGCGCTCTCTCTTTCTCTCCTAAGCGCTATCTCTCTAGCAGTCCCTAACCTCGCGCTATCTCTCTCTCTTTCATGTTTCTCGCTGCGACACCTCTCTCGCGATCCCTAGCCTCGCAGTCCCTAGCCTCGCAGTCCCTAGTCTCTCGGTCCCTAGCCTCTCAGTCTCTAGCGTCACGTTCCCCCTTCCCCGCATGACGTCATCCACCGCAAGGACCAAGCAACTATTGGGGAACTATACGTATAAGAGCTGGGACTGCTTACGGGTGGGAGAAAGATGGAGATTGGAAATGCGTGCAAAGAAATTACATCATAATTTAAACTTAAAAACTCTTTTATTCTTTTACATATTTTTTTCTTACATATTTTTTTTCCTACATATTATGAATTAAAAACTAAAGCTGCCAGCTCACAATCGATGAGCTGATGCTTGTTGAAGGCGTCGCTAGCGTGTATTACATTTAATACTTCTTTATTATCCTTTACAGTGGACGCGATATTTGAAAATTGCGTAAACTTGATATCGACTGTATTGGTAATTTTAACTAATCGGTCAAAAGTTACATCGATGCATGGATCGAGATCGAACATACGGTGTAACGTCGATTCGATCATCATCATGCAAACATTTGAAGATTCAAGACTTATTAACTTGGCGTCGTTAATCGTACGAACTCGCACTGTGGTCCAAGGCTTATAAAACTGTAGGCATCTTTAGAGTCGTTTCGAAGCAGATTCTGAATATTGTAACGTTGCTCGTAGAGTCCCTTCCACGCTTCGAGAGATAGTATCAGTTCCTTTCCTCGATGATCTCCTATGGCGATTTCCACGTAACTCGGTGGATCCACTTTGATACCAATTTCGAGGAATATAAATCCCGTAGCTGTCAATGCATATCGTTTGCATAGTATACGAACCGCATGAGGCTTTAATGAAGAGCTGTAAAAATGAAATTAGTTTAAAAATAAAACAATTTGTAAAAAATATAGACATAAAAATAGAAAAATAGAAAAAGTTAAACTTACTTGTCGCATTTGTTCTCAAACGATGGAGTTTCATTACAATTCGGTATGTAACAAAACGGTCGTCGTCGTACGTACAATCTAATGGTGATCTCTTCTCCTCAAAAATCGAACAATCGTCTGTCCTGGTCGACAACGCGTAACGTTAAATCCGTAATGCTCCGCGCGATGATCGGCAAGTAAATGATGTGCGCCGGTGTTTCCGATATCTTATATCCTGGTGGTACCCTCAATGAAAATTCATGTATCGTATGAACGAGTTTGCCGTTGCTGTATGTGCCCGCGGTCACATTACAATCTACGCGGATAATGTTCACGTTGATAATGTTAATCGGCATGTCCGACTCGTACCATTTTCGCGGCTGCAGTATACGGTTCGAGAATCCCAGCAGCGATCCAATGTTGTTAGGCTTGTTAAAATTCATTCTGTAGGCGCATTTGATCTCGCTCCTCATCGTATTGTAATTAGCGCGGAGCACTATCGGGTATTCTTCATCTTCAAAATCACCATTGTCAATGTCTTTTTTATCGTCATCACGAATAGAGTGTCGCGGACGTTTTCGTGAAATTGCATGTTTCAAAAACTCATATATCGCTTGCAGCTCGTACGATCCCTCGGGAATCGTAATTTCCGCGTCATCTTTGCCAAAGTAAAATTTATTATTTGAGGAATTCACGTTCGATATCGTGTGATAAGTCTCAAAATCCGCTAGACCGAGTTCGTATTCATCGTCGCTCAAATCTATGGCGGGAAAGTAGTTTGCCGCGAGGACGCTACTCTTTCCAGTCAGCGTGAATGTCATAGACATATCGGCAAAACTGTTTAACGAATACTGAGTTAAATAATGCAATGTCCGTCTTTAAATTCACGTATATCGACCGTTCGGAGAACTGCAAACACAATTGTCCACAGATGCTCTGATCATAAGTTTGAACAGGTGTGTGATTATACTGTATCTTTGTCACGTTCCGCCCGAAATATTGCACCAATTCATTCGGTGGTCGAAGATTGCCAAAACTGTCGAAATATATAGCGCGATTCCCCCTCTTTGCGTACGCCACCCAATGAGTACCTGATCCTTTAGTGTTATCCAAATTTATGATGCTGCTCTCGTTTTGATATATACCACCGATCGGTAGCGAATCACGCATGAAAACACCTCTAAAGTATGGTATGCGCATACGTTTTGCCAGTTGCAGCAATTGTATATTAGTAGTTTCGCCCTTTGGTATTTTTAGCGTCTCTTTGACGTTTTTTCTTTCTTTTTGAAACTCCTCGTCCACGTTTGTATGGAGCGAGATACAATCCGTGACCTTCCATGGCGCGATTGTGACGTAGCATGTCTTGCAACTGACGTTGTGCAGCTTTTCTATCGTTCACCATCTTTGCTACACCAACCGCTCCACCAATCATGGATCCAAGCGCGCCCAACATTGGTAGAATCGGTAATACACCCCCACGTTTCGCTACCGGAAGTATCCGTTTCTTCGTCGTCTTTTTCTTTGTCTTCGTCGTCGTCTTCAGGCCCATACCGAGCTTCGTCTTGGTTTTCATCGCTGCCCAGACATCTGTGGCGGCGGCTCTTTCACCGGGAGTCGAATCTCTCGCAATGATACGAGTTCGCGCTTTGTCGGCGAGTACCTTATCCGCCACGTGTCTCTCGGTGAGATCGTTGCTCCGAGAGTACGCAATATCGTGTTCACGGCACGCCGTGTCCAATGGGTTGATACCTCGATCGCCTCTGGCTAATCGCTTTTGTAGCCGCGTGCCCGGACCACAAAACTGATAGCCGGGGATATGGAATTGGATTGGAAGTGCGTTTATTGCGTGATTTAATAGTCCTCTACCTATTTTTTTCGCTGACATTCGCTGCAATCCTTTATCATCGGCGCTGGACCGTCGATGTGCGTTCGCTGCCACGGTCGATTGTAATGTTCGAAACAGCGGCGACAGGCCTGAATCTCTGGATCCGCCTTTATGTGTTCCGGAAGCTTGTCCCACACGTAGTGGATGTGATTTTCACATTGCAGTAAAACTGCTTTTGGCACAAATTGCAGCTGTTCGGCGCTTAAACCGTGAATATCGAAGGCACTTGTTAGCAGAACAAACATTTTTTCGTTACTGAGCGATTCGTGGTTCCGCGCAGCTATAAATAGGCAAGCGTTCGATTCAATCGGGGAGTGGGAAAATGAGATTCGTGCGACAACCTTTGACGATACGCGTGACGAATTGCGACGACAGATTACGCTTGGTGGGGGACAACGCGGAGATGCGCAGACATGGTACGATGTTGCCGACTACTATACGCGCGATCGTTTGCGGCCCCTCGAATTGCGGTAAAACTAACGTCTTGATTAGTTTGATAGAAAGCCCGCACGTGTTTGCTTCGAAAACGTGTACGTGTACTCAAAGTCGCTGCAACAGCCAAAATATCGGTATCTGGAGAATTTGTTGACGTCGATCGAAGAAATCGGCTACTTTACATTCTCCAATAACAGTGACGTCATTCCACCGAGCGAGGCATGTCCAAACTCGATTTTCATCTTTGATGACGTGGCGTGTGACAAGCAAGATACGATAAGAGAGTACTTTTCAATGGGACGCCACTCGAACGTTGATTGCTTCTATCTCTGTCAGACGTACGCGAGAATACCAAAACATCTTATACGCGACAACGCGAACTTACTGATCTTGTTTAAACAGGACGGTACCAACTTGAAACATGTGTACAACGATCATGTGAATACCGACATGTCGTATGAAGATTTCAGTAAATTATGTCGTATTTGTTGGCAACAAAAGTATGGATTCCTAGTGATAGACAAGGACAGCTTGCTTACAAACGGGCGATACAGAAAAGGATTTAACGAGTTTGCGATACCACAAAACGATTAGTCGCTGCCGATATTCTGTCGAGAAGAGTGAAACGCGAACACTCTGCAGACATGGCTGATAACCATAACATTCGCGAGCGTGAAAAGATTGCGAAGGAAATTGTGAAAACGAGCGAATCGATCCGTAAGAAACATCGTGCTTTAAAGACTGGTAAGATCGATGACGATATCGCAGTCAAGACTCACTTTAAACCTATTATCGAACCACTACAAAAGATTGTCGACAACGCGAGCTTGATCGCAGTGAAAAACGAACCTGAGAGTAAAGCTGACGTGAAAATTAAAACGTTACCCGCTGTACGAGGAGGAGGAGGAAAATGCGACACCGAAAAAGAGAAAACGACCAAACACAAATCGCTCATCGACATCACGTACATCGGACGGATTTTTACTGGATGAACCACCGATAAGCTCTACACCGTCCACCTCTACACAGTCCGCGACAACGAGAATCCTACCATTTACAATACCCGAATCACTCGCAAACGAAAATGTTTTCGAAACCACAAGCAATTCACTTGAAACATCCGTTCGAAACACGTTACAAACGTCGGAAGGTCAAGAAATGTTGCGAGAGCACTTCGGACCACTGGGACAAAAATACATGGGCGCTCTCCTCGGTGGCGATAAAAAAAGCGAGATCGATCACGTATATGGTGTCTATTTCGAAAAGGATGGAATGTTGCTCGGTAACAAACGATTTGACATGGATAAATATGATTCTATAATTATAGACAAAGTAAAGTACATTGGTACACCTGGATTATACGAGCTAGTCTTCAAGAGGATTCCCGATGATGTTATTTACACGGAAGACGATATGCAAAAATACAAGAGCATATTATTGGCGACGAACGCGCATAAACGCAAATATGATGCGCAAGGTCAATTACGGAGCAACAGGGGATACAAATACAAACAAATAATCGCACCGTTGATGTCAATTGAAAAGAAAAAATCTGGAAAGGGTGTATTCATGCCTCAAGCGATGACGCTAACCGACAATAAAATTGATTACGTGCACTGGGACGACCCCAACGAGCTAGTGGATCGGGTACGATTGCTCGATGCTTCGCGCCGAGCTGGCCACAACGCTCACGACAATGAGATCCTGTCGATCATCGAGGAACTTCGCGAAGCAGGCATTATTATAAAATAACGGGTTCTCGGCAAAACTAATCAGTCGATCGGCGTCATTCGCATCGAAAAATGCCTATCAACAAATTTGGATTATTCGAACGGAGAAATGATGCAACTGGCACAAGCGATCATTGGGATAGATTGGTGAGAAGTTACGTGCGCGGAAACGCTCTGTGTCGTGTCGCTACAGACTATGATGCAAGATCGCGCAAGATTCGTCGTGTAGCGCAACCTGAAGCTGACACTGATGCTGTCAACAAACTGTATGTGGAATCCTGCGTTAAAAGATTGATGAATCAACAGAAAGAATCAGATGAGAAGCTGACTTCGTTCGAGAAGGACGTGCGAGCAATACAAACTGCGATAAACGAACTTCAACGTACAGCTAATGCTAACTCAAAAACGACCTGAATGAGCAGCAGTGAACAGGTTAGGAGCGGCTATCGAACGGTTATCGAACGGCTACGAACAATTATCGACCTGCTACGAACAATTATCGAACGGCTACGAAGGATTATCGAACTGCTATCTAACTACAATGAGTGGTAGTGAACGGCCTAGCAACAGCTGCGAACGAGGGTACGAACAACTCAAGCAGGGCTGCGAACGAGACTACGAACAAGTCATTAAAGGCTACATACAAGGCTACTATCAACTCAGGAACGGCTGCGAACGGCTCAGGAACGGTTGCGAACGGGTCAGGAACGGTTACGAACGGGTTAGAAATGACTGTGAACAAGGCTGCGAACGAATCAAAAATGATTTTCGAATGGGTCAAGAACGGAAGTAAACAACGCAAGAACGGCTATGAACGGCTCAAGAACGGGTCAAGAACGGCTACGAACGGCTCAAGAACGACTACGAACGGCTCAAGAACGGGTCAAGAACGACTACAAACGGCTCAAGAACGGCTCAAGAACGGCTACGAACGGCTCAAGAACGGGTCAAGAACGACTACGAACGGCTCAAGAACGGGTCAAGAACGACTATGAACGGCTCAAGAACGGCTCAAGAACGGATCAAGAACGGCTACGAACGGCTCAAGAACGGGTCAAGAACGACTATTAACGGCTTAGTAACGGAAATGAGCGATAAAACAAGCAGCAGTAAACGACGATCGGGAAAAAAAACCGACGAAGCGATGAAACAACATAGTTTGGAGAGACGGCAGTTGGTGAACGAACTGCACGCGCCGGCGAGAAAAAATTTTCCCCGAAGACATGTCATAGTGCGAGGATACGATGATTTGTGGCAAGCCGACATCGTCGAGATGCGTCCGTATTCTCGTTTCAACAAAGGTTATCACTACATACTCACCATCATCGATGTGTTGAGCAAGTACGCGTGGGCCGTACCACTCAAGAGTAAAGGTGGAAGCGAGACGGCTGACGCTATCGCCGAAATAATTCGAGATAGCAAGAGATGCCCGAAAAACATGCAAACTGATATGGGGAAGGAATTTTACAACGCTGACGTGCAACGGCTTATACGGAAACATAACATCAATCATTATTCTACATATTCGGTAATGAAGGCATCGGTCGTCGAGCGATTCAATCGTACGCTGAAGAACGACATGTGGAAGATGTTTACGCTGAATGGAACTTACAAGTGGATCGACGCGTTGCCGCGACTCGTATCGGATTATAACGCGCGCAAGCACCGAACAATTGGCATGCGACCCGCCGACGTCACCCCCGCGATCGCTGATAAACTTTTAAAAATGGTATATAGTAACATAAAGATTGCCGCTCCGGCGACATTCAAAGTAGGTGACTCGGTACGCGTTAGCAAGTACAAGAAACTTTTCGAGAAGGGTTACACGCCAAATTGGACGACGGAGGTTTTTAAGATTATTAAAGTGCAGCGTACTAATCCCGTAAGCTATCTACTCGAGGACTATCGCAAAACATCTGTCGCTGGAGCGTTTTACGAGTATGAGTTGCATCGCGCGAATTATCCGGACGTGTATCTTGTGGAGAAAACTGCGCAGGAGGGGTGACGAGGTTTACGTGAAAAAGCTGGGATTTGACAATTCACACAATTCTTGGATACATAAGGACAATGTGATTTAATTCATATAGACTATTTATTTTAAGAAAAATATAATGTATACAACGTATAAAATATATAAAGTATACATGAAATATATGAAATACAAAATCTTTATTAATACATCCTTTCCTTTAATCGTTACAATATATTACACATATGTTACATAACAATATATCATACACATGCATACACACACACACATACACACACACATTATACTACATTATATTTTATAAGGATATCTGGTAATGTCTCCATGGTAATGTGTCGGTCGAATCAGGTATAATATACCGCTTATCATCGTACGGACTTAGAGCAATTTTTATCTCGCGGATGGTATACACTTCGTGCAATTTCGATCTAATACATGACTGCTGACGTGTCATTTCAATCTCGTTATTCAGGCACCGCGTATAATCGTCGAATGTTATACTACGCGCTACGACATTACTTTTGACACCTTTTGCTTTTTTAGTGTCTTTTGCCGTCCACCCTCACCGCGTACATTTTTGCTCTGAGCCCGACGAATTCGGTCATTATCGCGCCGTTATTCTCGTCTTTCATCAAGCCTGGCACCTTTTTGTTTGCATGCGCTATACCGTACGCGTTGTCAATTGGATAATCGCTCGTATCGAATCTAGCGATATCGCGTTTCATGTTCTCGTACACATCATCGCACTCGATGTGATATATTAAACTGTCGGTGTCGGTGTACATTATCCGACATCTTTCACGATAGAGCGGTGACATGTACTCATAGTGAAATTCATACAGACACACTTTCGATATATCGAGTATACACATACCAACATAGATTGGTTTGTTAAATTTTACTTCTAGTTTACGTAATTCAACGGCGATTAAATTTTCTGAAAAGACGCTCCTGCTATGGAAATTTGGTTTCGCGATCATCGCTTCCGCACCGTATCGTCCTTCCCACTTTGTCAATAATTTTACATCTACATGATTTCGAACGTTTTCCATAGTTTTGCCGAATACCGCGTTGTTCATCAATTTATATAATTTTTTTTTTTTTTTTTTTTTTTTTTCAAAATCATTTTTCGCTTGTGTTCTAAATTTTGTATTGAGTTCGATGTAATCGCGGAGCCATGCGGATTGAGTAAATTGTAATACGCGATGTATCTTTACGATACGAAGACCGTGACGTGTGCACTGCTGCAGATTGCGATAATGTATGACGTAACGCTTCTTGTCATATAGCGTCGCGAGGAGTTTATCTTCCCGCTTGCCGGGCGGCTTGTCGCTCGTCGGACAGAACGGTAGGTCAATGTGTGTGTTGTGTTTATTTTGTGGGTACTCTAGATCAACCTCGAGAATATAACCTGTGAGCGAATCCGGAGCTATCGCGTTAACGTCAAAGTTTGAAACGTCTTCGACCCATCGAAAATCGGCATAAGGCAATGGTTGACACATTGCCTATCCATACAAATTATTTACATCGAAGTTCATAAGGTACGACGATGGTTTCGATGGATCATATGACTGCATGTACTTGTTATTAGCATGCGCGTATCTGTTGGAGCATTGACTTAGACCACCGCGTATACCCCGTTCAATAAACATAACCATGTCGATATCGGTAAGCAATTCAAACGTAATATTTGTATGTTTTAGCATCGCGTCCCATGTATACCCGGGAAGAGTATAATAATACGCAGGATCGAGTCCGTAACTCGCGATGCAAGTGTCGCGGAAATTTTCAAAAATATCTGCTAATAACAAGACATCAGTTTTTAAGTACAAATCGCTATATTCGCCTAGAGTTCGAAGGGAGAATCGATTCCAGACGTTCTCAGCGTGCGCGTAATCGCTCTCGGATACAGTGTCATCGGTCAAGGAACTATAAAACGATTCGCGCGGCGGTAAACGCGTGTCCTGCAGCTTGTCCACGCAGTCAATGTACTCGTACGGAAATACACCTTTTCGCGTCAATAATTCGAAATTGTGAGTGGATAATGCGAAAAAATTGAAATGTAAAATTTTTAACTTATTCTTATCGAGAAAAGATGCTAATTGTCAAGACCAGTGATGTACGTTTACACGTGAAAAAAAAAAAAAAAATAATTTTTTTTTTTTTTTTTTTTTTTCCCGTAAAAAATGTAAATTTTTTTTACGTAAAGAATGTAAACATGTAAAATATGTAGAAAATTAGTAAAGAAAGGTTAGGGTTAGGGTTAGGGTTAGGTTGTGACCGGACGATGGTCTTGAGAGTTCGGGAGTTATGTGAATTAGGCAGTTTTCCTACCTTTAACACGGTCGCCAGTCCGTTTCTCTAGACTACGGACAAGATCTCTGGATCCCCAGGATGAGAACCCCTTCGCCAGATGAGTACCGCTACTGCGTTGTCTATCTGGTCCACAGACAGGACCACTGGATCCCCAGGATGAGAACCCCTGTTCCAGATGGTCATCACTGTTACTTGGTTTACCTTGTCTCTCGACAAGATTTATGGATCCCCAGGATGAGAACCCCTTCTGCAGATGAGCACCTTTACTGCTTCGATGCTCGCTGTACTGCGTAGCTTCCTTTGTCAGAGACAAAGGCACAAGATGACGTCATCCAATTGTCACCTTTGTTCGTCATACGAAATGACGCAACACTCGCGTCACACGCGTTGTTAAATAATTAATCGTATAAATTATTATTTTAGGAATCACCAGGATGTGGCGGCTTCCCGTCTATGCCTCAGGATCTGTCCAGGATTCACCGAAGACGTCTCCACGCACAGGATTTCGTTAATGGATAAATGAACGAGCACTGGATTTTATATTATAAATATAAAATATTTATTTAATAAAATATAAAACTATAATTCTCCCGTCACTTCCAAAAACAAAATAAAAGACTGCGTACAAATAAAATAATAGTATTCTTTGGTTAATCGCACGACTGGACTCATGCGTACACGGTGGTGGTCGCGAGAGCAATGAGCCTCTCTTCCTCTCTCGGCTCTCCTTTTATAGGCGCGCCCCGCAAGATGGCGAACTCCTTACGCCAGCGCCTCCTATAATTACGCATAGGCGTCTTAACTTAAATATTATATTATTTGCGCTTATCATAATTAACCGCTAACAGTTCGCTTAACGCTTAATTATCGCACTTAATATTAATTAATAAAGATTAAATATAATACTAAATATAATATATTAGTCCTTGTCAATGGTAAGTACCAATGATGGTAACCCTGAGTCGGTAAACTTACCGACTGTGCTCGGTCGGTAAGTCGGTAAGTTTTTTTTTTTTTTAAGTGCAGACCTTGCGGTCGGTCACTTACCGGCCGTCGGTAACTGGTCAGGCTCGACTTGCACAATGTTTTTTCCTCGGGTCGGTTAATTACCGACCGTCGGCTGTCGGTACCTATTATCTCCAGTCAACTATTTATTTCTAAAAGAAGTCGGCAGCGGCTGACCTCTTCTCCGGGTCCCGAATCTGGCCTTTCGAGACTTCTTCGGCCGTCTTCTCCACCACGTATGTACTTGGCGGCTGCTTGGCTGGATCTGTGTTGACTCCGGCTGTCGTCAACCTCGCCACCCGGACCTGCGGCTGCAAGGTTAGGTTGTGACCGGACAGGCGGGCGTCTTATTAAGGATGCGGCGCTTACCGGTGTGCAGGGAGCGATGCTTTCGCCTTGTGCTCTGGTCGCCAGGTATTTTTACCAGTGGAAATACCAAGGTAGGGTGATCCTATGCGGATTCGCAATACTTCCTTCTCCGTGCCGGGATTGCGCCTGGATATCTCCCGCTTCACCACTCTCCTTCTCTGTTTCAGATTTCCAGCTGCCGTGTCGTCAACGCCGGATGCCAGGATCAACGTGGGAATCGTCAGGATCGTTGCGGGTAGTTATCCAATAAGGTAAGTACACAATCGGGTAAGTATCACAAATTTCCTTATATTTCTTTAACACAAACACTTTTCTCTGTTACAGGTACAGACTCTACTGCCGACACTCACTCGCGCCGTTACAACCTTCGCGGGTTTACGTTTCGACGTGTCTCGCACGTTCACAGGGTCTCGCGTTCGCGTCCGTGATTTTATTACGCGCCGTCGAAAGTATTATCGCGTTAAGATACTCAATGCCGCGTTTCGCGCTAACTTGTCGAATAACGCGATTAGGCCTCGTCGTGAGAACCTTTGTTTCGAGACTTATTGAACGAGTCGTGTTTTGATTAGGTATTCCCGAGGATTGCTCGAATGATCACTCTCCGAAGGAACCTCAAGATCTCGTCCTCGAATTCTCTCGGCGTTCGCTTTTATACCCTGGATCCCCACTCCGCGGTCGCTAGCCAATCGCGCGTCGCGGTCGCTTCCGGCACTCTCCATGGTCCGCGCTCGAGACTTCGGCATCGTGATGTGTTCGGCTCGCTCTAACTATTCTAAGATTAATCTATAATTCTATTATACATTTATTTACATATTTACATCTTATCATTATATCCGGAATCGTTATTTCGCTCGTTCTTACGACTTGAAATCTCATTCCGCGCGCTCGTCAATCTAATGATATTTATTTTCTCGTTTTCCCCGCGATGCTGGTTTTTTTTTTTTTTTTTTTTTTTTTTTTTTTTTTTTTTTTTTACTACACTCCGCGTTTGTTTGCTTTGCTGATATGCGCTTTTACCGCGATGCTTGGTGCGTTATTTCTAGCGCACTCGTCAATCGGTGTCATTCCGCGAAATGCGTTCTCGCGGTTCATTAGTCGGACTATTTGTCGCGTGTTTCAATTACTGATTCCGTCGCTTCTGCACTTCGTCTGTCTTTCATGCATTACTTAGCGTAAACATCGAAAACGGAGATAACTCGTCACGCGTCAAAATAAAATCAATATATATTTTTTTTTTTTTTTTTTTTTTTTTTTTTTTTTTTTTTTTTTTTTTTTTTTTTTTTTTTTTTTTTTATAATCAAATTAAAACTATTACAATCTTATCGGATTGCGCTTTATTCATGCGTGTCTCTCGCGTTTTCGCGTGAGTAGCGTCCGACTAATATTCATTCAAATAAAATGGAATCAATTATCTCAAAACAAACTAAGGTAACTATTTACAGGTAAGTACATTAAAGTCAGTAACCATACGCAACTCAAAATAACAAAATATAAACAACGCAATGTTATAATCTCTGACTTAATGCTAATTAATGTTTTATTTTACATTTCAGGCCTTGGACGTGCTCGGTTGATGTCTCGTCGAATCCGGAGTCAGCTCTCTCGATCCAGCAACCACATCTGCTCGTACCGACTCGGACGATGCTGTGGACGGTTGCAAGGTTAGGTTAGGTTAGGTTAGGTTAGGTTAGGTTAGGTTAGGTTAGGTTAGGTTGGTGGGCTCCCGGTGAGTCCACCGGGCCCGGACGGCGGAGTGTGCCGGTCACGTTTCGGGCACTTCGTCGGTCGGTGGGAGATACGCCGGTCCACCGAGCCGCTGGGGGTAATGGGATTAACAAAAAATGACGGATCTAATTACAACAAAAAAAATAAATACGGGTGGTAACCCCTCGTTTACAGCGGGGGAGAACGGAGAAGAAGAAGAGAACAGGAGGGCGACGAGGAGCGGAGCAAGCTCGGCTCCCAACACCCCTGTCTCCACTACAACTGAGGGGGCCTTGACTCAGGAACGGGTCAGGAGTCTTATAGGGGATGCCTCTCCCAGAGTGGTTCTGGACCGCGTGCAAATGGGAACAGAGGAGGCTGTTGGGGGAACGTTTGTCCCTCCAACAGACTATAAAAAGCGGGAGAGACTCATGAGGGACAAACGCCGGAAGAACGTAAGGACTGAAGGCTATTCAAAGACGAGGACGTTAGGGACATCCTTGACCCCTTTGTCTGCGGCGTTAAATAGAGACGATGAGGGGGATGCGGAGGAGAACCGGAGTAGAGATAGGTCCTCCCTCAACTCTGGTTCGGAGCGGGAGGAAATGGACATCATGGGGACTACTCCCGATGACGTCCAAAAAATAAGGAAGGGAATGCCTTATAGCACAGGGCTGAAAACCGGCGTGCAAGCAGTTCGCCGCCAAATGAAGAGGGAGGAGGAAGAAGATACATACCTCCAAGCGGATAGAGAGCTTAGAGAAAATTGGCTGGAGGGGTGTAGCACCCGCTCCATGCAGGTCCTTCTGGGATGCCCCTCTGAGGAGAGGATGGAGGACCAACGCGGGCTCAGGGATCTCACTGCCACAGAGATCGTTGCAGAGACAATGAAGAGTGTGGGGGCGATTAAAAAAATATCCACTTTTACGAAAGGCTACAAGGGTACCTCTCGTAAAACTCTCAGGGAAACTGCCGAGGTTTTTACCTCGGCAGTGATGGAATTATGCCGCCGGACACAAAGCGGCGAGTCTAGGAGGCTGTTAGAAGAAAATAACAGGCTTAAGGAGGAACTAGCCTTAACGAGGCAAAATACGGAAAGAATCTTAGGGGAGGTCCAGGTACTGAGGGGAGAAATCGCTTCCCTTCAACGAAGGGAGGCTTTCCTTGCCTGTACCCCCTCCCCCATGGAAATCTCCACCCAGTCTTCCCGAAAGGGAGAAGGGCCTGCTATGAGGATAGGGGAGGGAGATAGTAAGCCCCCCACCACCACCCTGGGGGGAAATCCCAATTTCATCGCCATGGAGGCCAACATCTCTAAACGGATTATGGAGATGGTCTCAGCCCGTTTGGCGGTGGTCGAGGAGAGGCTCCCGGCGGATAAAGACTTCCGCCCCGAGCTCGGGAATTCTTTCTCTAAAAAGAGGGAACCGCCTGGGGCCGCTCCCTCGACATCATACGCAGCAGCGTTGAAGTCCGGGGGGAGGGTCCGGGAGGAGATGCTCGAGAGGGCTAATCCCCCCTCTAAAGCTTCCACATCCCGAGAGGGGCGGAAAAAAGTTAAAGGAGCTGCGACAGCGCAGCCTTCCAAAGCCCCAGCAGCTCCACTAGGGAAGTCCGACACACCGCAGCAGACTGAGATAGCTGGGGAAAAGGGCGGCTTCACCAAAGTGGAATCAAGGAGGAGCAAAAGGAAGGCCAATAAGCCTTCCGTAGAAAAGGCGCAGCCCCCAAAAGGAAGTTTGCCTAAAGGGGGCAACGCCGAGAAGAAGAAGGGGACTCCTAATAAAGAGGAAGCAGTGCGCCTGAAGGTTGGGGATACCACTCAGCCTCAGGCGAAGAAGAAAACCAAAGTCCACCCCCCCAAGAGAGCGGCTATACTGATTAGTATGGCCGTTCAGGGGGGGGACGCTATGGAAGTGACGGATTCCGCCGGGCAACCTGTTAATAGGCAACTCGGGGAGCTTGTAGCGGGGGTCCAAAAAGATGTCCGTCTCAAGGACTTCGGGATTCCCACTCTCAAGCCGAGAAGGGCTGCTACTGGCGGCATCCTCTACGAAGTAGTAGGAGAGGGGAGCGCAGACAAAGCGCAGAAACTTGCGGAGACCCTCAGGGCGGCTCTGGAGCCGAAAGGAGTGAGGGTCTCCGTACCCGTAAAGATGGCCGAGCTCAGGGTTTTTGGCCTAGACGACTCGGCATCCTCAGAGGGAATAGTCGAGGCCTTAGCCTCAACTGGGGGCTGTCCTGAGGGGAACATCAAGGTGGGTAAAATCACCAGATCCCCTAGGGGCGGTCTGGGGAGTTGTTGGGTGCAATGCCCGGCTCTTGCAGCCAGCAAGATCCTGCGCTCGGGTCCAATACAAATAGGATGGATCACGGCAAGAGTAGAAGCCCTGGCGGCTCGCCCACTGCAATGTTACAGATGCATGGGAGCGGGCCACACCAGGGCCACGTGTACGTCCGAGGTGGACCGCAGCGGACTATGTTACCGCTGCGGAAAGCCCGGCCATACAGCTGCCGGCTGCACAGACCGGCCTTGCTGCCCGTTCTGCCGTGACAATGGGCGCAAGGCTGATCACCGGTACGGGGGAGGGGGATGCTCCTACTCCCGTGCCGGAAAGAAAGGGGGGGTCAAAAACTCAAAAGAGTTAAGCAAAGAGAAGGGGAAGGGGAAGGAGAAAGAAGGAGAGACAACACCCCCACCCCCCAAGGATGCGGCCCAAGTGGCCCCTAGGGAGAATTGCCAGGAGGAGGCGGCTGTGCAAACATAATGTTGCACAATAGCCGCCTTCTCCAAACAAATATTAATCACTCCGCCAGGGCGCAGGACCTATTATTGCAGCACATGGCGGAGTGGAATATTGACTTGGCGGTGGTGGCGGAGCCATATCAGGTCCTCCCAGGAACAAATTGGTTAGGGGACACAGTGGGCTCCGTCGCCATTATTGGGGACAGGAGGTCAAATTCCCTCCCGCTCTCCATTGAGGGGAGCGGTGAGGGATATGTGATCGCAAAATGGGGGGAGATCGTCGTGGTGGGGGTCTACTTCTCGCCAAACAGGGACCTTGCCCAATTCGAGGCATATCTGGGACGGGTGGGGGCGAAGATTAACCGTTTCCTGCCCGGCCTGGTATTGGTCATGGGGGACCTCAATGCCAAATCTGGCGAGTGGGGTTCTCCCGTGACCAATGCAAGGGGCGATGTCCTTGGTGAATGGGGGGCGGAGCTCGATCTCTTAGTTTTAAACAAAGGATCGACTCACACCTGTGTGCGGCAGAACGGGGGATCAATTGTCGATGTGACATGGGGATCTCCCAGAGCTGCGCGCATGGTGACCGGCTGGCGTGTGATGGGGGGGTCTGAGACCCTCTCTGATCACAGATACATACGGATGGAGGTCTCGGACCCCTCCTTGGGCAGTCAGCCGCGCTCTCCAGGCGGGGGTAGACCACTGCCCCCCCGATGGGCGCTCAAGCATCTCGACAGGGACGCCTTGAGGGTGGCCGCTATGGCAAAGGCGATGGAGGAAACTCCCGCGCCTGGTGCCTGTGACGTGGATGAAGAGGCGGCCTGGTTTCGAGCGGCCATGACCGATATATGCGATACGGCCATGCCGCGGTGCCAGGCCGACAATAAAAGGAGGAGAGTGTACTGGTGGTCCGCGGATATAGCGAGGCTCCGAGCCATATGTATCCGGACAAGGCGCAGGTACACCCGTTGTCGTCGCAGGCGCCATGAAGAAGCAGAGGCGGCCGAGCTGTTGGAGGGATATCAAACTGCAAAGAAATCCCTCCAGCGAGCCATCAAGGAGGCGAAAGCTCAGGCATGGGACGAGCTCCTGCAGACCCTTGATAGGGACCCGTGGGGGCGCCCTTATCTGATCGTCAGAAAGAAACTGCGATCAGGGGGTCCGCCGATCACGGAGGGTCTCCACCCTCGATTCTTGGAGGAGGTCGTCTCCACTCTCTTCCCCTGTGACAGAGGAGAGGAGGGTGGGGAAGGACCAGCAGGTCCTGAGGTCCAAACTAACTGGACCGAGGACTTGCAAATAACGGGGGAGGAGCTCACCCGGGTAATCCGCAGGCTTCGGGCAAAAAATACCGCCCCGGGGCCTGATGGGATCCCAGGAAAGGCCTGGGCTATCGCGTTGAGCATTCTCGGTGGCCGGATGAGGCAGTTGTTTGACAACTGCCTCAAAATGGGACGTTTCCCCCGCATATGGAAGGAGGCGGGACTCGTTCTGCTGAGAAAAGAGGGGCGCCCCGCGGACTCTCCCGCGGCGTACCGTCCCATCTGTTTGTTGGACGAGGCGGGCAAGCTCTTTGAGCGTATTATTGCGGCCCGCCTCAGACTGCACCTGTCACGGGTAGGGCCCGATCTGGCGGACTGCCAGTACGGATTCCGAGAAGGTCGATCTACGATAGATGCGGTGCTGCGCGTGAAGGCCTTCTCGGATGAGGCGGTCCGCCGGGGCGACGTGTTGTTGGCGACGAGCCTTGATATATCGAACGCCTTCAACACGTTGCCCTGGAGATATATACGAGAGGCGCTTCGCTATCACGAGGTGCCTCTTTATATTCAGGAGGTGATCGGGAACTATCTTAGTGATAGGTGCATCACATACAGGGGACGGTACAAACAGCTGCACACAAGGGAAGTATACTGTGGGGTTCCGCAGGGTTCGGTCCTTGGACCAATCCTGTGGAACCTTGGATACAACTGGGTGCTGCGGGGCGCCCTCCTCGCGGGCCTGCACCTGGTGTGTTATGCCGATGACACGCTGGTGCTGGCCCGTGGGGAAAATTGGGACGAAGCCGCGCGCAGATCGCGCGCGGGGGTGACTCTCGTCGTTCGCCGGATTCGCGCATTGGGACTAAAGGTGGCCCTCCAAAAAACAGAGATCATGTTCTTCTCCGGGGCACGAAGGGGGGGGCCGCCCTGGTCCCATATCTCGGTAGAAGGGGTCCGAATGGAAGTAAAGCCCCAGATGAAATATCTGGGACTAACACTTGACAGCCGTTGGGACTGGAAGGATCACTTTCGTCGCTTGGCCCCTCGAATTAGGGCGGCGGTCAACAGTATTGGCCGACTGCTGCCCAACATCGGGGGGCCCAAGGAGAGGACCCGCCGCCTCTACATGGGGGTGGTCGGGTCCATTGCGCTCTACGGGGCTCCGGTGTGGTCGGGCAGCCTGACGGTCGCCAGCGTAAAGTCGCTGCATGAATTGCAGCGGCAGCTGGCTGTCAGGCTTGTCCGAGCCTATCGCACCGTCCCCGTAGAAGCAGCGTGTGTGGTGTCAGGGTCGATACCATGGTCTCTGCTAGCGGAGGTGTACAAAGAACTGTACAATCAGAAGAGGGACCTCCGCGAGCGGGGACTGGCCCTGACACAAAGAGCGGCGGAAGTGGAGAGGGCGAGGGCCCGGCAGCGCGCGGTCGACAGATGGAAGGAGAAGCTTCTCCTTCCACGAGCGGGGCTGCGAGCTGTTGGGGCCATCCGTCCGATTCTGGACCAATGGCTGGAGAGACCCTTCGGACTCACCTACCGAGTAGTGCAGGTGCTCACCGGGCACGGCTGCTTTGGTGAGTACCTGCACGAAAAGGCGGGACGCGAGGCAACGACGAGATGTCACCATTGCACGGAGGTCAGGGACACGGCGCAGCACACGCTGGAACATTGCCCGGCGTGGGCGGTGCAGCGTCGTGCCCTGACCGATGTGATAGGGGAGGACCTGGCTCTCTATACTGTGGTCCTAGCTACATTGGAGAGCCAGGAAAAATGGAATGCCGTCGCCTCCTTCTGCGAGGACGTTATCTCGCGGAAGGAGGTTGCGGAAAGAGAAAGGGAGGGCGATCCGGACGCCGACCCCATGAGAAGAAGAAGGGGCGGCGTCCGGCGTCGTCGCTTCGCTGCTCAAGCGGCGATAGATTGAGAAGAAGGCGGCGGAGTGGGAGGGACATAAACCGGCTTGCCGGTCGGTCCCTCCCATCCCGCCGTGGGAGGGAGGAGTATGGAGGAGCGGGACGAGGGGGACACGGTCTTCACCCCACGGGATGGAGACCTGGAACCCCTTCCTCCCGCTGAGGGAGGCCTCCTCTTCGGAGGTCTCTCGTAGGTGCCCCCTGGCCCGCGGCCGAATCCTAACCCCCTTTTGGGGGCGGAAGGAGCCGTGGTACAGGGGGCGGGGGGCTTGCAGAGTTCTGGGAGCGGGGGCTTCTAGGACTCATTGCACGCAGACCCCCACGAGGGGAAGAGAGGTGGGTGGCCCCACTTCTCTTCTTCAGGACCGGGGTCAAACCCGGCCCTTATGTCAAGGAGGGGAGCGCAAGCTCAGCGTACTGCGGCCCCGGAGCATGCGAAAGCGATTCCCGGGGCCGCAGTACAAGCGCTCAGAGGGCCACCGTGTGGTTTTAGTGGGTCGGGGGAGTCCCCGGGACGCATTTGAGTCCCGGTGGCGTTGATCCCAGCCCCACATAACCCTCCCACCTCCCCCGAGGTGTGAGGGTATGCGGTCGCGCATTTCCACACGCAAAAAAAAAAAAAAAAAAAAAAAAAAAAAAAAAAAAGGTTAGGTTAGGTTAGGTTAGGTTAGGTTCTCTCGACTCTCAAAGGACGACGGTCCATGTGCCAAACCCTCCTCCACGTGGTGAGAGTTGGAAACGTCGAGGTACCCCCTCGGCGGCTAACGGGTCACTGGCTTCGGGCAGAGCGCATATATCGCTATGTGTCTCTGGACACTGGCGTGATCGCTTGATATCCCTTCGAATGCTGCGGTCACAGCCGAAAACTGGGCGAATGCCCGGTCGATAGGCTGGGGGTAATTATCCTTAAGCCGTGGCAGGGGATGTCGGGTGATCGCAAAGGTGTCATCGCGGCGCATTAGGCGCAATCTCGAGGAAGCTTGTTCCTCGGGATGGCCGACCTGAGGAGGAAGGAAATATAGCTTGGCTTGTTTCCGAATCTGAGGGAGAACCGGCTCGGGTGCCTTGCTTGCGGGGTGCTCACGGAGAGGTGGCGGCTTGGTGGGAGGCGAGGCACGCCTCGACGAGCCTACTGGGAACAGCCATCCTCTCCGCTAGTAGGTTGCGCCTCCGGGGTCGGAGATGCTCGGGCAGGAGCGGCCTCACTGCGCGTCCTGGCTGACGGTGATGTACCGGTGGGCTTTGGCCGTGCCGGGGTGATCTGTTGGCTGGGATTCGCGGATCGCCTGAGGTCTGCACGCGTTACCCGCTCCGCATGGGGCTCGAAAGAGACCCAAGTAGAGTGGGTGATGAGGGTTGTGCTTCACCCTCCGGAAATACGGAAGCACACTTACATCGAGTCACTTATGTCGAGACACGGATGCCCACCGGGGCGCGGTGATGTCAAGTGAAGGGGGATCCCGGAGCCTGACATCGCCAGCAACAGGGGTCCGCCTCCCCCTCGTATAAAAACTCGGAGGCGGGGACACGGGTAGAGATGATGATGGTTCTCTGGGTCTTTACTCAGAGGGCAATGCATCATACAAACAGGGGTCCGCCTTTCCCCTCGTATAAAAACGCGAAGGCGGCCGGTGCTGGGATGTATTCGAAATGGAAACATCCTGGTTAAATGGCATGGTCTGACCGGTGGACGGGCACGTGCTCCTGCGATTTCGGTTGTTCCTTGTGTCGGGGTGGGTCCCTGGTGAGCCCCCTCACCCCATATGACACTTGGAGCGGCCCACCTCCCCTCTTCTGTCAGAGGCTAGGTGCCAAGAGGGGTTTCGCAGGAGAGGCGACTCCCTGCCAATACAGATGTCTGTCTAGTGGGGATCACTCGGTCCACTATAAACATTCGGCGAGTGACACGCGATCGGGGGGGGTGTCTGTCTAGCAGGTGTACAGGCTCCTCCCCCAAACGAGAGGTATGTCCGGGCAGAGGGACATTTTGGGGTGGACGGTCTCTGCGGGGACCCGAAATCTATCGCACCCTCCTGGGTGGCAGACTCTCAAAGGACGACGGTCCATGTGCCAAACCCTCCTCCACGTGGTGAGAGTTGGAAACGTCGAGGTACCCCCTCGGCGGCTAACGGGTCACTGGCTTCGGGCAGAGCGCATATATCGCTATGTGTCTCTGGACACTGGCGTGATCGCTTGATATCCCTTCGAATGCTGCGGTCACAGCCGAAAACTGGGCGAATGCCCGGTCGATAGGCTGGGGGTAATTATCCTTAAGCCGTGGCAGGGGATGTCGGGTGATCGCAAAGGTGTCATCGCGGCGCATTAGGCGCAGTCTCGAGGAAGCTTGTTCCTCGGGATGGCCGACCTGAGGAGGAAGGAAATATAGCTTGGCTTGTTTCCGAATCTGAGGGAGAACCGGCTCGGGTGCCTTGCTTGCGGGGTGCTCACGGAGAGGTGGCGGCTTGGTGGGAGGCGAGGCACGCCTCGACGAGCCTACTGGGAACAGCCATCCTCTCCGCTAGTAGGTTGCGCCTCCGGGGTCGGAGATGCTCGGGCAGGAGCGGCCTCACTGCGCGTCCTGGCTGACGGTGATGTACCGGTGGGCTTTGGCCGTGCCGGGGTGATCTGTTGGCTGGGATTCGCGGATCGCCTGAGGTCTGCACGCGTTACCCGCTCCGCATGGGGCTCGAAAGAGACCCAAGTAGAGTGGGTGATGAGGGTTGTGCTTCACCCTCCGGAAATACGGAAGCACACTTACATCGAGTCACTTATGTCGAGACACGGATGCCCACCGGGGCGCGGTGATGTCAAGTGAAGGGGGATCCCGGAGCCTGACATCGCCAGCAACAGGGGTCCGCCTCCCCCTCGTATAAAAACTCGGAGGCGGGGACACGGGTAGAGATGATGATGGTTCTCTGGGTCTTTACTCAGAGGGCAATGCATCATACAAACAGGGGTCCGCCTTTCCCCTCGTATAAAAACGCGAAGGCGGCCGGTGCTGGGATGTATTCGAAATGGAAACATCCTGGCTAAATGGCATGGTCTGACCGGTGGACGGGCACGTGCTCCTGCGATTTCGGTTGTTCCTTGTGTCGGGGTGGGTCCCTGGTGAGCCCCCTCACCCCATATGACACTTGGAGCGGCCCACCTCCCCTCTTCTGTCAGAGGCTAGGTGCCAAGAGGGGTTTCGCAGGAGAGGCGACTCCCTGCCAATACAGACGTCTGTCTAGTGGGGATCACTCGGTCCACTATAAACATTCGGCGAGTGACACGCGATCGGGGGGGGTGTCTGTCTAGCAGGTGTACAGGCTCCTCCCCCAAACGAGAGGTATGTCCGGGCAGAGGGACATTTTGGGGTGGACGGTCTCTGCGGGGACCCGAAATCTATCGCACCCTCCTGGGTGGCAGACTCTCAAAGGACGACGGTCCATGTGCCAAACCCTCCTCCACGTGGTGAGAGTTGGAAACGTCGAGGTACCCCCTCGGCGGCTAACGGGTCACTGGCTTCGGGCAGAGCGCATATATCGCTATGTGTCTCTGGACACTGGCGTGATCGCTTGATATCCCTTCGAATGCTGCGGTCACAGCCGAAAACTGGGCGAATGCCCGGTCGATAGGCTGGGGGTAATTATCCTTAAGCCGTGGCAGGGGATGTCGGGTGATCGCAAAGGTGTCATCGCGGCGCATTAGGCGCAATCTCGAGGAAGCTTGTTCCTCGGGATGGCCGACCTGAGGAGGAAGGAAATATAGCTTGGCTTGTTTCCGAATCTGAGGGAGAACCGGCTCGGGTGCCTTGCTTGCGGGGTGCTCACGGAGAGGTGGCGGCTTGGTGGGAGGCGAGGCACGCCTCGACGAGCCTACTGGGAACAGCCATCCTCTCCGCTAGTAGGTTGCGCCTCCGGGGTCGGAGATGCTCGGGCAGGAGCGGCCTCACTGCGCGTCCTGGCTGACGGTGATGTACCGGTGGGCTTTGGCCGTGCCGGGGTGATCTGTTGGCTGGGATTCGCGGATCGCCTGAGGTCTGCACGCGTTACCCGCTCCGCATGGGGCTCGAAAGAGACCCAAGTAGAGTGGGTGATGAGGGTTGTGCTTCACCCTCCGGAAATACGGAAGCACACTTACATCGAGTCACTTATGTCGAGACACGGATGCCCACCGGGGCGCGGTGATGTCAAGTGAAGGGGGATCCCGGAGCCTGACATCGCCAGCAACAGGGGTCCGCCTCCCCCTCGTATAAAAACTCGGAGGCGGGGACACGGGTAGAGATGATGATGGTTCTCTGGGTCTTTACTCAGAGGGCAATGCATCATACAAACAGGGGTCCGCCTTTCCCCTCGTATAAAAACGCGAAGGCGGCCGGTGCTGGGATGTATTCGAAATGGAAACATCCTGGTTAAATGGCATGGTCTGACCGGTGGACGGGCACGTGCTCCTGCGATTTCGGTTGTTCCTTGTGTCGGGGTGGGTCCCTGGTGAGCCCCCTCACCCCATATGACACTTGGAGCGGCCCACCTCCCCTCTTCTGTCAGAGGCTAGGTGCCAAGAGGGGTTTCGCAGGAGAGGCGACTCCCTGCCAATACAGATGTCTGTCTAGTGGGGATCACTCGGTCCACTATAAACATTCGGCGAGTGACACGCGATCGGGGGGGGTGTCTGTCTAGCAGGTGTACAGGCTCCTCCCCCAAACGAGAGGTATGTCCGGGCAGAGGGACATTTTGGGGTGGACGGTCTCTGCGGGGACCCGAAATCTATCGCACCCTCCTGGGTGGCAGACTCTCAAAGGACGACGGTCCATGTGCCAAACCCTCCTCCACGTGGTGAGAGTTGGAAACGTCGAGGTACCCCCTCGGCGGCTAACGGGTCACTGGCTTCGGGCAGAGCGCATATATCGCTATGTGTCTCTGGACACTGGCGTGATCGCTTGATATCCCTTCGAATGCTGCGGTCACAGCCGAAAACTGGGCGAATGCCCGGTCGATAGGCTGGGGGTAATTATCCTTAAGCCGTGGCAGGGGATGTCGGGTGATCGCAAAGGTGTCATCGCGGCGCATTAGGCGCAATCTCGAGGAAGCTTGTTCCTCGGGATGGCCGACCTGAGGAGGAAGGAAATATAGCTTGGCTTGTTTCCGAATCTGAGGGAGAACCGGCTCGGGTGCCTTGCTTGCGGGGTGCTCACGGAGAGGTGGCGGCTTGGTGGGAGGCGAGGCACGCCTCGACGAGCCTACTGGGAACAGCCATCCTCTCCGCTAGTAGGTTGCGCCTCCGGGGTCGGAGATGCTCGGGCAGGAGCGGCCTCACTGCGCGTCCTGGCTGACGGTGATGTACCGGTGGGCTTTGGCCGTGCCGGGGTGATCTGTTGGCTGGGATTCGCGGATCGCCTGAGGTCTGCACGCGTTACCCGCTCCGCATGGGGCTCGAAAGAGACCCAAGTAGAGTGGGTGATGAGGGTTGTGCTTCACCCTCCGGAAATACGGAAGCACACTTACATCGAGTCACTTATGTCGAGACACGGATGCCCACCGGGGCGCGGTGATGTCAAGTGAAGGGGGATCCCGGAGCCTGACATCGCCAGCAACAGGGGTCCGCCTCCCCCTCGTATAAAAACTCGGAGGCGGGGACACGGGTAGAGATGATGATGGTTCTCTGGGTCTTTACTCAGAGGGCAATGCATCATACAAACAGGGGTCCGCCTTTCCCCTCGTATAAAAACGCGAAGGCGGCCGGTGCTGGGATGTATTCGAAATGGAAACATCCTGGTTAAATGGCATGGTCTGACCGGTGGACGGGCACGTGCTCCTGCGATTTCGGTTGTTCCTTGTGTCGGGGTGGGTCCCTGGTGAGCCCCCTCACCCCATATGACACTTGGAGCGGCCCACCTCCCCTCTTCTGTCAGAGGCTAGGTGCCAAGAGGGGTTTCGCAGGAGAGGCGACTCCCTGCCAATACAGATGTCTGTCTAGTGGGGATCACTCGGTCCACTATAAACATTCGGCGAGTGACACGCGATCGGGGGGGGTGTCTGTCTAGCAGGTGTACAGGCTCCTCCCCCAAACGAGAGGTATGTCCGGGCAGAGGGACATTTTGGGGTGGACGGTCTCTGCGGGGACCCGAAATCTATCGCACCCTCCTGGGTGGCACCCTCTCGTCGGTCGCCACCTTGTCGTGGTGAGAGGGCTCACCCAGTACACTGTCGTACTGGGTGCTAAGAGCGACCAGTACCAAGAATTCTTGGTACAAAGCCTTTCCATGCCTGGAAAGGCGGTATGCGTGAAGTTCCCATGATTGTCTAACGATGATCCTGACGGGTCATGCCGGCGGGGTTCGCCCCGTTAGGGTCACCCATGCCGGACGGGCCGTCGGGGGAGTAGACAAACATGGGGGCTATGTATGAATGAGTGTGTGATGGCAGTGGGCGGCTGCCTAAGGGCCTAGGCCCACCGCCCTAGGGGAGCTCACCCCGAAATAAAAACACAAATATGGGAGGCAAAAAGATAAAGAAGGTAGTACCGGCCCAGAAGAACTCGGATGCTTCAGGGCCCGGCAGGGAGGGGGGTATAGTCCCGGCCTCTACCCTGTCGTCATCGAACGACGGGCAGCAAGAGGCAAAAAAGAGGGAACAGCTTGGGGCTCTTCAGATGGAGGAGCTCTTTGGACCAGAAATGGGTATTTGGTACGAGGAGTCTCTGGCCGATCGTCCTTCGCGCGATATTACCGCGAGATGTGTCAACAATCGATGTGATGCGGAGGAATTGACCTACAAGTTCGCGGAAACTGTGGACATTACGGAGGACGAAGATAAAATACTGCACGCATTGATGAACAAAGTCAATGACATAACGGAGGGGATGATGGAGCTGGCTCGCAGGGCATGCTTGTTTGAGAGCGAATGCGAGCGGCTCAAGCGTCGGCCCGAGGTGAGGGTTTGTGATGCGGCCACGATGACGGAAGAAGTCATCGGTCGGGCCGTGTCACCGGAGGCTCCGCCTCGGGACAAAATGAAGGATGGGCTGGAGTCCAGGCTGGACGACATAATGTCCAGACTGGATTCCAACACGGAAAGGCTCGCCTTGCTCGAGAAGCGGAGCGCTGAGAACAAGGCGGGTGCGAGGAGGAAGAAAGAGAGGATGGAGAGGAAGGAGCCGGACTTGTCCGGTTCGTCCTCTGATGGGGGAGATAAGGGGGAATGGGTGGAGGTTGTGGGGCGAGGTGGTGGAAAAAAGAGGAGAAGGGTTGTGGGGATTGTGGGAGCGGGGGTTGGCGCTGGCGTCGGCGTTGGCGCTGGTGTCAGGGGTAGTAATGGAGATGGAGTTAGGGTTAAGGGTGTTGTGGGGGCCGTGTCCCTCGGCGGGGCCACGGCCGCCAATGCAATGGGGACGGCGAGGTGCTACCGGTGCCTGTGCCCTGGGCACGTGCGGTACCGGTGCACCTCGTTGGTGGACAGGGGCGGACGGTGTTATCGCTGCGCCGCCCCTGGCCACAGGGCGTCGGAGTGCGTGGGCGGCCCTCGGTGTCCACTGTGTGTGGACCTCCGACGACCGTCTGCGCACCAACTTGGGGGGCCGGGATGCGCTAGGGCGGCGCCCTCGCGCATCCCGGGGGGAATGAGGAGAGAACCCGGCCGCGGGCTCGGGGGGGTCCCCTCGGCGAAACAGCCGAGGTGGAGGCCCCCCGGGCGCGTGGGCCTGACTGTCTCCCCCATTAAAGGGGGAGTGGGGGGAGGAGGGAGGAGCGCTGTGAGTTCATAGCGCCCTTCCCTCAGTGAGTAGGAGGGACGGGGGCGCTTGGCCGCTTGCCCGCCCGCCGGCGGCTCGTAAGAGTTGGCCGGTGGGATGGCGGGCGGCCCTGCGTCCCCGTCCAGCCGGGGCGTCTCCTCGGAGAGGCCTCGGCGTTAGTGCCGGGCGCCATTGGCCGAACTCTTAACCCCTTTGGGGAGGGGGGGAGTCATGGCGTCTGGCAGTGGGAGGGAGCCGCAGGGGGTCCAAGCTCCGGCTTGATCCCCATTGCACGCGGTTCCCCCCCCCTGCGAGGTAGGCGGTGGTTTGTGGCCCTTCCACCGGGAGTATACCCCCTTATGGGGTTCTCCCGGGGGGAGGGAGCGGCCGCCGTCGAGAGAGGGGGCCTCCTCTGTTGTCGCCAAATCCAACCCCCCTTTGGGGGCGGAGGGAGCGGCAACATTGGGGGCCGGGGGGGGCGGCAGGGACTTAGGAGCGGGGGCTCCCGGGTACTATTGCACGCCGCCCCCCCACGGAGGGGAGAGGAGTGGTGGTGGTCCCCACTCCTCTCTGCCTGATAGGACATTGTCCTATCAAACGGAGGGGACGCACCAGAAAGTGGTGCGTCACGGCGCTTCGGAGGCCCCGTGTGCATGCGAAAGCGATTCCCGGGGCCTCCGAGTAGCGCCAGGAGGACCACCGTCAGGTTTAGCGGGTCGGGAAATGGGCCTTCCGCCCTTTCCCATCCCCGCATAACCCGAAGCCTCCCCCGAGGTGGAGGGTATGTGTTTAACACATTCCTGACGCAAAAAAAAAAAAAAAAAAAAAGGTTAGGTTCTCTCTAGGGGGCCCACTTCCCCTATAGAGCTTCGGCTCGTATGTGGTAGAGGATGGCGACCTTGAATACAAACGCCCGGTGGTATGGCACCGTTAGGGGATGGACATTGCACGGCGCCTTTGGCGCTGTCCTCCCTCCATGCTTTTGCGGCTTGTGCCGCTGGGGTTCCCTCCTCCGTGCTCTGGGGGGGGGTTTTCGGGGTTTCTTCCGGGGGCTTCCCCCCGGGTTTGCGGGGGTGGGGATCTCGTGCGGTGTGGGCCGCGGGGGTGGGGACCGACCGTGACTACCCGAGGGGCATCGCCCGGAGGGAGTCACGGTGGTCAGTCGCCGGGGTCGCTCGGACGTATTCCGAGGCGGGGCCCGGCGACGAGAAGTACTTCAGGGTGCTGGTTGGGAGTCCCCAGGCTGGGTAGCCTGGGTCTCCGTCCCAGCGTCCCTGAGGGGTAGCCGCGCCCGGGCCACTCGGACGTATTCCGAGCTCGGGCCGGGCGCGGCGTGGAGGTCACGCGTGGTTACCCGAGGGGCTTTGCCCGGAGGGTTTACCCAAGGGGCATAGCCCGGAGGGTGCCACGCGGACCTGCCGCCGAGGCCGCTCGGACTTATTCCGAGGCAGGGCTCGGCGGCGAGAGCAGGTACTCCTGGCCGGTCGGGACCGTTTCCCCTTCCGAACCGGCCGGTCAGGAGAGGCGTAGTCCCTTCCGCTGGACGTGATTACCGGTGGGGGGACGTGCTGGTCGCCACGGCGGGCAAGGTGTGGACGGGGAGCGGCGTCCTCACCCCAACCGTCCGTGGGGCCCCCCTGGGTGGCGCCACCCCCAGCGGTGCCCGCGCTGTCGGAGGCGCGGGACCCCTGAAAAACCCGTGTGCGGTGTCACAGCTTCACACGGGGGAGTAAGGGGCTGGAGCCGGGCCAGGGGGGGTCTTTATCCCCTCTGGTTTCGGCATAGGTGGGCTCCCGGTGAGTCCACCGGGCCCGGCCGGCGGAGTGTGCCGGTCACGTTTCGGGCACTTCGTCGGTCGGTGGGAGATACGCCGGTCCACCGAGCCGCTGGGGGTAATGGGATTAACCAAAAATGACGGATCTAATTACAACAAAAAAAATAAATACGGGTGGTAACCCCTCGTTTACAGCGGGGGAGAACGGAGAAGAAGGAGAGAACAGGAGGGCGACGAGGAGCGGAGCAAGCTCGGCTCCCAACACCCCTGTCTCCACTACAACTGAGGGGGCCTTGACTCAGGAACGGGTCAGGAGTCTTATAGGGGATGCCTCTCCCAGAGTGGTTCTGGACCGCGTGCAAATGGGAACAGAGGAGGCTGTTGGGGGAACGTTTGTCCCTCCAACAGACTATAAAAAGCGGGAGAGACTCATGAGGGACAAACGCCGGAAGAACGTAAGGACTGAAGGCTATTCAAAGACGAGGACGTTAGGGACATCCTTGACCCCTTTGTCTGCGGCGTTAAATAGCGACGATGAGGGGGATGCGGAGGAGAACCGGAGTAGAGATAGGTCCTCCCTCAACTCTGGTTCGGAGCGGGAGGAAATGGACATCATGGGGACTACTCCCGATGACGTCCAAAAAATAAGGAAGGGAATGCCTTATAGCACAGGGCTGAAAATCGGCGTGCAAGCAGTTCGCCGCCAAATGAAGAGGGAGGAGGAAGAAGATACATACCTCCAAGCGGATAGAGAGCTTAGAGAAAATTGGCTGGAGGGGTGTAGCACCCGCTCCATGCAGGTCCTTCTGGGATGCCCCTCTGAGGAGAGGATGGAGGACCAACGCGGGCTCAGGGACCTCACTGCCACAGAGATCGTTGCAGAGACAATGAAGAGTGTGGGGGCGATTAAAAAAATATCCACTTTTACGAAAGGCTACAAGGGTACCTCTCGTAAAACTCTCAGGGAAACTGCCGAGGTTTTTACCTCGGCAGTGATGGAATTATGCCGCCGGACACAAAGCGGCGAGTCTAGGAGGCTGTTAGAAGAAAATAACAGGCTTAAGGAGGAACTAGCCTTAACGAGGCAAAATACGGAAAGAATCTTAGGGGAGGTCCAGGTACTGAGGGGAGAAATCGCTTCCCTTCAACGAAGGGAGGCTTTCCTTGCCTGTACCCCCTCCCCCATGGAAATCTCCACCCAGTCTTCCCGAAAGGGAGAAGGGCCTGCTATGAGGATAGGGGAGGGAGATAGTAAGCCCCCCACCACCACCCTGGGGGGAAATCCCAATTTCATCGCCATGGAGGCCAACATCTCTAAACGGATTATGGAGATGGTCTCGGCCCGTTTGGCGGTGGTCGAGGAGAGGCTTCCGGCGGATAAAGACTTCCGCCCCGAGCTAGGGAATTCCTTCTCTAAAAAGAGGGAACCGCCTGGGGCCGCCCCCTCGACATCATACGCAGCAGCGTTGAGGTCCGGGGGGAGGGTCCGGGAGGAGATGCTCGAGAGGACTAATCCCTCTAAAGCTTCCACACCCCGAGAGGGGCGGAAAAAAGCTAAGGGCGTTGCGACAGCGCAGCCTTCCAAAGCCCCAGCAGCTCCACTAAGGAAGTCCGACACACCGCAGCAGACTGAGATAGCTGTGGAAAAGGGCAGCTTCACCAAAGTGGAATCAAGGAGGAGCAAAAGGAAGGCCAATAAGCCTTCCGTAGAAAAGGCGCAGCCCCCAAAAGGAAGTTTGCCTAAAGGGGGCAACGCCGAGAAGAAGAAGGGGACTCCTAATAAAGAGGAAGCAGTGCGCCTGAAGGCTGGGGATACCCCTCAGCCTCAGGCGAAGAAGAAAACCAAAGTCCACCCCCCCAAGAGAGCGGCTATACTGATTAGTATGGCCGTTCAGGGGGGGGACGCTATGGAGGTGACGGATTCCGCCGGGCAACCTGTTAATAGGCAACTCGGGGAACTTGTAGCGGGGGTCCAAAAAGATGTTCGTCTCAAGGACTTCGGGATCCCCACTCTCAAGCCGAGAAGGGCTGCTACGGGCGGCATCCTCTACGAAGTAGTAGGAGAGGGGAGCGCAGACAAAGCGCAGAAACTTGCGGAGACCCTCAGGGCGGCTCTGGAGCCGAAAGGAGTGAGGGTCTCCGTACCCGTAAAGATGGCCGAGCTCAGGGTTCTTGGCCTAGACGACTCGGCATCCCCAGAGGGAATAGTCGAGGCCTTAGCCTCAACTGGGGGCTGTCCTGAGGGGAACATCAAGGTGGGTAAAATCACCAGATCCCCTAGGGGCGGTTTGGGGAGTTGCTGGGTGCAATGCCCGGCTCTTGCAGCCAGCAAGATCCTGCGCTCGGGTCCAATACAAATAGGATGGATCACGGCAAGAGTAGAAGCCCTGGCGGCTCGTCCACTGCAGTGCTACAGATGCATGGGAGCGGGCCACACCAGGGCCACGTGTACGTCCGAGGTGGACCGCAGCGGACTATGTTACCGCTGCGGAAAGCCCGGCCATACAGCTGCCGGCTGCACAGACCGGCCTTGCTGCCCGTTCTGCCGTGACAATGGGCGCAAGGCTGATCACCGGTACGGGGGAGGGGGATGCTCCTACTCCCGTGCCGGAAAGAAAGGGGGGGTCAAAAACTCAAAAGAGTTAAGCAAAGAGAAGGGGAAGGGGAAGGAGAAAGAAGGAGAGACAACACCCCCACCCCCCAAGGATGCGGCCCAAGTGGCCCCTAGGGAGAATTGCCAGGAGGAGGCGGCTGTGCAAACATAATGTTGCACAATAGCCGCCTTCTCCAAACAAATATTAATCACTCCGCCAGGGCGCAGGACCTATTATTGCAGCACATGGCGGAGTGGAATATTGACTTGGCGGTGGTGGCGGAGCCATATCAGGTCCTCCCAGGAACAAATTGGTTAGGGGACACAGTGGGCTCCGTCGCCATTATTGGGGACAGGGGGTCAAATTCCCTCCCGCTCTCCATTAAGGGGAGCGGTGAGGGATATGTGATCGCAAAATGGGGGGAGATCGTCGTGGTGGGGGTCTACTTCTCGCCAAACAGGGACCTTGCCCAATTCGAGGCATATCTGGGACGGGTGGGGGCGAAGATTAACCGTTTCCTGCCCGGCCTGGTATTGGTCATGGGGGACCTCAATGCCAAATCTGGCGAGTGGGGTTCTCCCGTGACCAATGCAAGGGGCGATGTCCTTGGTGAATGGGGGGCGGAGCTCGATCTCTTAGTTTTAAACAAAGGATCGACTCACACCTGTGTGCGGCAGAACGGGGGATCAATTGTCGATGTGACATGGGGATCTCCCAGAGCTGCGCGCATGGTGACCGGCTGGCGTGTGATGGGGGGGTCTGAGACCCTCTCTGATCACAGATACATACGGATGGAGGTCTCGGACCCCTCCTTGGGCAGTCAGCCGCGCTCTCCAGGCGGGGGTAGACCACTGCCCCCCCGATGGGCGCTCAAGCATCTCGACAGGGACGCCTTGAGGGTGGCCGCTATTTCAAAGGCGATGGAGGAAACTCCCGCGCCTGGTGCCTGTGACGTGGATGAAGAGGCGGCCTGGTTTCGAGCGGCCATGACCGATATATGCGATACGGCCATGCCGCGGTGCCAGGCCGACAATAAAAGGAGGAGAGTGTACTGGTGGTCCGCGGATATAGCGAGGCTCCGAGCCATATGTATCCGGACAAGGCGCAGGTACACCCGTTGTCGTCGCAGGCGCCATGAAGAAGCAGAGGCGGCCGAGCTGTTGGAGGGATATCAAACTGCAAAGAAATCCCTCCAGCGAGCCATCAAGGAGGCGAAAGCTCAGGCATGGGACGAGCTCCTGCAGACCCTTGATAGGGACCCGTGGGGGCGCCCTTATCTGATCGTTAGAAAGAAACTGCGATCAGGGGGTCCGCCGATCACGGAGGGTCTCCACCCTCGATTCTTGGAGGAGGTCGTCTCCACTCTCTTCCCCTGTGACAGAGGAGAGGAGGGTGGGGAAGGACCAGCAGGTCCTGAGGTCCAAACTAACTGGACCGAGGACTTGCAAATAACGGGGGAGGAGCTCACTCGGGTAATCCGCAGGCTTCGGGCAAAAAATACCGCCCCGGGGCCTGATGGGATCCCAGGAAAGGCCTGGGCTATCGCGTTGAGCATTCTCGGTGGCCGGATGAGGCAGTTGTTTGACAACTGCCTCAAAATGGGACGTTTCCCCCGCATATGGAAGGAGGCGGGACTCGTTCTGCTGAGAAAAGAGGGGCGCCCCGCGGACTCTCCCGCGGCGTACCGTCCCATCTGTTTGTTGGACGAGGCGGGCAAGCTCTTTGAGCGTATTATTGCGGCCCGCCTCAGACTGCACCTGTCACGGGTAGGGCCCGATCTGGCGGACTGCCAGTACGGATTCCGAGAAGGTCGATCTACGATAGATGCGGTGCTGCGCGTGAGGGCCTTCTCGGATGAGGCGGTCCGCCGGGGCGACGTGTTGTTGGCGACGAGCCTTGATATATCGAACGCCTTCAACACGTTGCCCTGGAGATATATACGAGAGGCGCTTCGCTATCACGAGGTGCCTCTTTATATTCAGGAGGTGATCGGGAACTATCTTAGTGATAGGTGCATCACATACAGGGGACGGTACAAACAGCTGCACACAAGGGAAGTATACTGTGGGGTTCCGCAGGGTTCGGTCCTTGGACCAATCCTGTGGAACCTTGGATACAACTGGGTGCTGCGGGGCGCCCTCCTCGCGGGCCTGCACCTGGTGTGTTATGCCGATGACACGCTGGTGCTGGCCCGTGGGGAAAATTGGGACGAAGCCGCGCGCAGATCGCGCGCGGGGGTGACTCTCGTCGTTCGCCGGATTCGCGCATTGGGACTAAGGGTGGCCCTCCAAAAAACAGAGATCATGTTCTTCTCCGGGGCACGAAGGGGGGGGCCGCCCTGGTCCCATATCTCGGTAGAAGGGGTCCGAATGGAAGTAAAGCCCCAGATGAAATATCTGGGACTAACACTTGACAGCCGTTGGGACTGGAAGGATCACTTTCGTCGCTTGGCCCCTCGAATTAGGGCGGCGGTCAACAGTATTGGCCGACTGCTGCCCAACATCGGGGGGCCCAAGGAGAGGACCCGCCGCCTCTACATGGGGGTGGTCGGGTCCATTGCGCTCTACGGGGCTCCGGTGTGGTCGGGCAGCCTGACGGTCGCCAGCGTAAAGTCGCTGCATGAATTGCAGCGGCAGCTGGCTGTCAGGCTTGTCCGAGCCTATCGCACCGTCCCCGTAGAAGCAGCGTGTGTGGTGTCAGGGTCGATACCATGGTCTCTGCTAGCGGAGGTGTACAAAGAACTGTACAATCAGAAGAGGGACCTCCGCGAGCGGGGACTGGCCCTGACACAAAGAGCGGCGGAAGTGGAGAGGGCGAGGGCCCGGCAGCGCGCGGTCGACAGATGGAAGGAGAAGCTTCTCCTTCCACGAGCGGGGCTGCGAGCTGTTGGGGCCATCCGTCCGATTCTGGACCAATGGCTGGAGAGACCCTTCGGACTCACCTACCGAGTAGTGCAGGTGCTCACCGGGCACGGCTGCTTTGGTGAGTACCTGCACGAAAAGGCGGGACGCGAGGCAACGACGAGATGTCACCATTGCACGGAGGTCAGGGACACGGCGCAGCACACGCTGGAACATTGCCCGGCGTGGGCGGTGCAGCGTCGTGCCCTGACCGATGTGATAGGGGAGGACCTGGCTCTCTATACTGTGGTCCTAGCTACATTGGAGAGCCAGGAAAAATGGAATGCCGTCGCCTCCTTCTGCGAGGACGTTATCTCGCGGAAGGAGGTTGCGGAAAGAGAAAGGGAGGGCGATCCGGACGCCGACCCCATGAGAAGAAGAAGGGGCGGCGTCCGGCGTCGTCGCTTCGCTGCTCAAGCGGCGATAGATTGAGAAGAAGGCGGCGGAGTGGGAGGGACATAAACCGGCTTGCCGGTCGGTCCCTCCCATCCCGCCGTGGGAGGGAGGAGTATGGAGGAGCGGGACGAGGGGGACACGGTCTTCACCCCACGGGATGGAGACCTTGAACCCCTTCCTCCCGCTGAGGGAGGCCTCCTCTTTGGAGGTCTCTCGTAGGTGCCCCCTGGCCCGCGGCCGAATCCTAACCCCCTTTTGGGGGCGGAAGGAGCCGTGGTACAGGGGGCGGGGGGCTTGCAGAGTTCTGGGAGCGGGGGCTTCGAGGACTCATTGCACGCAGACCCCCACGAGGGGAAGAGAGGTGGGTGGCCCCACTTCTCTTCTTCAGGACCGGGGTCAAACCCGGCCCTTATGTCAAGGAGGGGAGCGCAAGCTCAGCGTACTGCGGCCCCGGAGCATGCGAAAGCGATTCCCGGGGCCGCAGTACAAGCGCTCAGAGGGCCACCGTGTGGTTTTAGTGGGTCGGGGGAGTCCCCGGGACGCATTTGAGTCCCGGTGGCGTTGATCCCAGCCCCACATAACCCTCCCACCTCCCCCGAGGTGTGAGGGTATGCGGTCGCGCATTTCCACACGCAAAAAAAAAAAAAAAAAAAGGTTGAGTCGGGGGGTTCCGCAGGGGTCGGTCTTAGGACCACTCCTGTGGAACCTCGGATATGATTGGGTGTTGCGGGGCGCACTTCTCCCGGGCATGCACCTAGTGTGTTACGCTGACGATACGCTGGTGCTTGCCCGGGGCGACAATTGGGAGGGGGCCCGCCGACTTGCATCGGTGGGTCTGGCACTCGTCGTTGGACGGATCCGCGCTTTGGGACTGAAGGTGGCCCTCCAAAAGACCGAAGTTATTCACTTCAACGGTCCAAGGAGGGGACCACCTCGGTCCCATATAGAGGTAGAGGGAGTCCGAATCGAGGTGAAGTCCCACTTGAAATATTTGGGACTCACGCTCGACAGCCGATGGAACTGGCGGGAACACTTCTGTCGTTTAGCCCCCCGGATAAGGGCAGCGGTCAACAGTATTGGTTGCTTGCTGCCCAACATCGGGGGGCCGAGAGAGAAGATCCGTCGCCTCTATATGGGGGCGATCGGATCCATGGCGCTCTATGGGGCACCTGTGTGGGCGGACGACCTGATGGCACCCAGCCATAGACTGCTGCTAGGTCTGCAGCGGAGGCTGGCCATCAGAATCGTCCGCGGCTATCGCACGGTCCCTGTGGAAGCGGCATGCGTGGTGTCGGGGTCGATACCTTGGACCCTGCTGGCGGAGGTGTACAAGGAGTTGTACGAGCAGAGGAGAGACCTTCGCCAGCGGGGCCTGGCCCTGACACCGAAAGCGGCGGAAGTGGCCCGGCAACGGGCAAGACAGCGCGCGGTGGAACGATGGTCGGAGGAACTACTCCGACCGAGGGCCGGTCTGCGCGCTGTCCAAGCGATTCAGCCAGTTCTATCGGATTGGCTGTCGAGAGATTTCGGACTCTCTTATAGGGTTGTGCAGGTGCTCACCGGGCACGGGTGCTTCGGTGAGTACCTGCACGATAAGGCGCGGAGGGAGCCAACGACGAAGTGCCATCATTGCACGGAGGTCAGGGACACGGCGCAACACACCGTGGAATTCTGCCCAGCATGGGCAGAACAGCGCCGTGCCCTGACCGACGCAATAGGGGGAGACTTGCAGCTCTCCAGCATGGTCAAGGCCATGCTGGAGAGCAAAGAAAAGTGGAGCGCCGTCGCCTCCTTCTGCGAGGATGTTTTAACGCGGAAGGAGGTGGCGGAAAGGGAGAGAGAGGAAGACCCGGACGCCGACCCGATACGTCGTAAGAGGGCTGGCGTCCGGAGAAGGAGGTTCGCCACAGCCGCGGCGAGAGGATAGCGGGAGGGAGTTGTGTTGTGTTGTGTTGTGCGAAGAAGGCGGGATCGGGAGAACAGTGTTCCCCAGATCCCGCCTCGGAGGCGGGGGGGAGAGTCGTTCCTCTCGGGGGATGACTCCTCCCCTCGCGAGGAGGTTCTCTCGGGGATCGTGGCCGAATCCCAACCCCCTTCGGGGGCGGAGGGAGCCCGATCCCCGGAAGAAAACCAAAAGAGAGGCGGAACGGAGGGGACACGATCCTCGCCCCACGGGGCGAGGTTCACGGGCCCCTCCCTTCCGCTTAGGGAAACTCCCTCTCTCGAGGGGTCTCCCGAGAGGTGCCCCCCGTGTCACGGCCGAATCCTAACCCCCTCCGGGGGCGGAGGGAGCCGTGATACGGGGGGGCGGAGGGCTCGCAGGATCTTTGGAGCGGGGGCTTCGGAGATCCACTGCACGCGGGCTCTCACGAGGGGGAAGAGAATGGGTGGCCCCATTCTCTTCCTTCCAGGACCGGGGTAAAACCCGGTCCTTTTATCAAGGTTTGGAGCGCAAGCTCAGCGTGCAGCGACTCCGGCGTATGCGAAAGCGATTCCCGGGGCCGCTGCACAAGCGCTCAGAGGGCCACCGTGTGGTTTTAGTGGGTCGGGAGTCCCCGGGACGCATTTGAGTCCCGGTGGGCGTTGATCCCAGCCCCACATAACCCTCTCACCTCCCCCGAGGTGTGAGGGTATGCGGTCGCGCATTTCCACACGAAAAAAAAAAAAAAAAAAAAAAAAAAAAAGGTTAGGTTAGGTTAGGTTAGGTTGGGCCATGGCCCTAGGCGTCCTCGGGGGCCGTCTGAGACAGTTGTTTGACAGTTGCCTCAAGACGGGACGGTTTCCCAATATTTGGAAGGAGGCCAAACTGGTTCTCCTTAGGAAAGAGGGGCGCCCCGTAGACTCACCTGCGGCGTACCGCCCCATTTGCTTATTGGATGAGGCGGGCAAGCTATTCGAAAGAATAGTAGCTGCCCGCCTCAGGGACCACCTATCGCGGGTAGGACCCGACCTGGCGGAATGCCAATACGGATTCCGAGAGGGCAGATCGACGATCGACGCTATTATGCGCGTCAAGGCCCTCTCGGATGAAGCAACGGCAAGGGGCGGCGTGTTGATCGGGACGAGTTTAGATATCTCGAACGCGTTCAACACGCTGCCCTGGGAATGCATCCGCGAGGCACTCCGGTACCACCGGGTGCCTCGGTACATTCAGGATGTGGTCGGGGACTACTTCAGCGATAGGTGGATATCCTACACGGGGCGGTACCAAACGCCGCATCGCAGGAGGATGAGTCGGGGGGTTCCGCAGGGGTCGGTCTTAGGACCACTCCTGTGGAACCTCGGATACGATTGGGTGCTGCGGGGCGCACTTCTCCCGGGCATGCACCTAGTGTGTTACGCTGACGATACGCTGGTGCTTGCCCGGGGCGACAATTGGGAGGGGGCCCGCCGACTTGCATCGGTGGGTCTGGCACTCGTCGTTGGACGGATCCGCGCTTTGGGACTGAAGGTGGCCCTCCAAAAGACCGAAGTTATTCACTTCAACGGTCCAAGGAGGGGACCACCTCGGTCCCATATAGAGGTAGAGGGAGTCCGAATGGAGGTGAAGTCCCATTTGAAATATTTGGGACTCACGCTCGACAGCCGATGGAACTGGCGGGAACACTTCTGTCGCTTAGCCCCCCGGATAAGGGCAGCGGTCAACAGTATTGGTTGCTTGCTGCCCAACATCGGGGGGCCGAGGGAGAAGATCCGTCGCCTCTACATGGGGGCGATCGGATCCATGGCGCTCTACGGGGCACCTGTGTGGGCGGGCGACCTGATGGTACCCAGTCAAAGACTGCTGCTAGGTCTGCAGCGAAGGCTGGCCATCAGAATCGTCCGCGGTTATCGCACGATCCCCGTGGAAGCGGCATGCGTGGTGTCGGGGTCGATACCCTGGACCCTGCTGGCGGAGGTGTACAAGGAACTGTACGAGCAGAGGAGGGACCGTCGCCAGCGGGGCCTGGCCCTGACACCGAAAGCGGCAGAAGTGGCCCGGCAAAGGGCAAGACAGCGCGCAGTGGAACGATGGTCGGAGGAACTACTCCGACCGAGGGCCGGTCTGCGCGCTGTCCAAGCAATTCAGCCGGTTCTATCGGATTGGCTGTCGAGAGATTTCGGACTCTCTTATAGGGTTGTGCAGGTGCTCACCGGGCACGGGTGCTTCGGTGAGTACCTGCACGATAAGGCGCGGAGGGAGCCAACGACGAAGTGCCACCACTGTACGGAGGTCAGGGACACGGCGCAACACACAGTGGAATTCTGCCCAGCATGGGCGGAACAGCGCCGTGCCCTGACCGATGCAATAGGGGGAGATTTGCAGCTCTCCAGCATGGTCAAGGCCATGCTGGAGAGCAAAGAAAAGTGGAGCGCCGTCGCCTCCTTCTGCGAGGACGTCCTAACGCGGAAGGAGGTGGCGGAAAGGGAGAGAGAGGAAGACCCGGACGCCGACCCGATGCGTCGCAAGAGGGCTGGCGTCCGGAGAAGGAGATTCGCCGCAGCCGCGGCGAGAGGATAGCGGGAAGGAGTTGTGCGAAGAGGGCGGGATCGGGAGAACAGTGTTCCCCAGATCCCGCCTCGGAGGGGGGGGAGAGTCGTTCCTCTAGGGGGACGGCTCTTCCCCTCGCGAGGAGGTTCTCTCGGGGACCGTGGCCGAATCCCAACCCCCTCTGGGGGCGGAGGGAGCCCGATCCCCGGAAGAAAACCAAAAGAGAGGCGGAACGGAGGGGACACGATCCTCGCCCCACGGGACGAGGTTCACGGGCCCCTCCCTCCCGCTTAGGGATACTCCCTCTCACGAGGGGGTCTTCCGAGAGGTGCCCCCCCCGTGTCACGGCCGAATCCTAACCCCCTCCGGGGGCGGAGGGAGCCGTGACACGGGGGGGCGGAGGGCTCGCAGGATCTTTGGAGCGGGGGCTTCGGAGATCCACTGCACGCGGGCTCTCACGAGGGGGAAGAGAATGGGTGGCCCCATTCTCTTCCTTCCAGGACCGGGGTAAAACCCGGTCCTTTTTATCAAGGTTTGGAGCGCAAGCTCAGCGTGCAGCGACCCCGGCGTATGCGAAAGCGATTCCCGGGGTCGCTGCACAAGCGCTCAGAGGGCCACCGTGTGGTTTTAGTGGGTCGGGGGAGTCCCCGGGACGCATTTGAGTCCCGGTGGGCGTTGATCCCAGCCCCACATAACCCTCTCACCTCCCCCGAGGTGCGAGGGTATGCGGTCGCGCATTTCCACACGTAAAAAAAAAAAAAAAAAAAAAGGTTAGGTTAGGTTAGGTTAGGTTAGGTTAGGTTAGGTTAGGTTAGGTTAGGTTAGGTTCTCTCTCTCGTGGGATGCGGCCTTGCCGTGGCGAGAGAGCTCACCCCTTGCAAGAGGATAGTCTTGCAAGGGGTGCTAACAGCATCCCGTACCCGAGTAACGTCGGGTACATCAACTCCCCGAGTCTGGGGAGTTTCCCCAGTCTTGGGGAGCCCTCCCTGTGGGAGGAGGGGGCCCACTTCCCCTATAGAGCTTCGGCTCGTATGTGGTAGAGGCTGGCGACCTTGAATTCAAACGCCCGGTGGCATGGCACCGTTAGGAGAGGGCATTGCACGGCGCTTTGGCGCTTGCCCTCCCGCCATGTATTTGCGGCCCGGGCCGCGGGGTTCTTGCTCTGATGTCTCGGGGGGGTATTTTTCGGGGGTTTTTTCTCCCGGGGGTATTTTTTCCCGGGGTCTCGGGGTGGGGATTTTTGCGGCCGGGGTCGCGGGGGAGGGGACCAGCTGTGATCACCCGAGGGGCTGTGCCCGGAGGGTTTAACCTGAGGGGCATCGCCCGGAGGGGATCACAGCGGTCAGTCGCCGGGGCCGATCGGACGTATTCCGAGGCGGGGCCCGGCGACAAGACGTACCCCAGGGTGCTGGTTGGGAGTCCCCAGGCTGGGTAGCCTGGGTCTCCGTCCCAGCGTCCCTGGGGGGTAGCCGCGCCCGGGCCACTCGGACGTATTCCGAGCTCGGGTCGGGCGCGGCGCGGAGGTCACGCGTGGTTACCCAAGGGGCATAGCCCGGAGGGTGCCACGCGGACCTGCCGCCGAGGCCGCTCGGACTTATTCCGAGGCAGGGCTCGGCGGCGAGAGCAGGTACTCCTGACCGGCCGGGACCGTTTCCCCTTCCGAACCGGCCGGTCAGGAGAGGCGTGGTCCCTTCCGCTGGACGTGATTCCCGGCGGGGGGACGTGCTGGTCGCCACGGCGGGCAAGGTGTGGACGGGGAGCGGCGTCCTCACCCCAACCGTCCGTGGGGCCCCCCGGGTGGCGCCACCCACCGCGGTACCCGCATTGTCGGAGGTGCGGGACCCCTGAAAGCCCGCGTGGGCGTTAAAACCCACGCGGGTGTGTAAGGGGCTCGGGGTCAGGCCGGGGTGTGGTATCCCCCCGGCCGATGACGTACGTCCCCTCCCCGGGGGAACTTGGGGCCCGGCCTTGAGGTGTGGCCGGTCATGTTTCGGGGCACCCCTTGGCCGGTGGGGGTATACCCTGGGGGACAGGAGCCGCGGTGGGCAGCGGGAAAATTAGAAATGAAGAAGAACACTAATACCATTAACAATATGAGTGAGACGACAAAGATCTCTACGAAAGAGGGGAGAATGTCTGCGGATACCACAGACGAAGAAGGAGATGTCGAGGGAAGAGTAACTCCAGTAAGTCTCGGGAACTTAAGAGTTCCTGGAGGCTCCGGTGGCTCTAGTCCCTCCCCGGGAAGGAAAACCAGAAGCATGGCATTAAAAGACATGCCGCTGGTAAAAAAAGAGTGCAAAGTGATGCTCACGAAAGAGGACTACGTCAATTTCTCCCCCTGCTTGGAGGACCGGGATGGAGAAATAAAAAGTATAGAAGGGACTCTCCAAAATGAAACATTAGTACCCAATGAGAACGCAGAAATGGGACAGGTACAACGGCCTAGAATCATTAGTATCCAGCCTGTAAATATGAAGGTGGAAAATCTTCTACCGCTCAAGGAAGCTAGGGAGCTAATGAAAGCACCCAACGAGGCAGACATTCAATCCCTCTCTGACGGGGCCAGCCGTATGTCGCTGTCTCAAAGGCAACGAAGAATGGACAAGAGAGCGAGGAGACAATCCATGCGTCCAAACCCGGCTGTGGGCAGGAGGGAGAATAGAAGCAGGAGCAGGAGTCCAAGCAGAGAGATGTCCCCCTCAGCATCCAGTGTCTCTGGTATGGGAGGAGAGAGAGGAGACAAGACCATGGAAGGCTCCTGCATGGAATATAATATCAAGGATGTTGAGGACACGGATGCGATGACCGAAAGTGACTCAGCCGCCGAAGAGGAAAAAGGAAAAGGGCAGAAGGGAAAACCCCCAAAACCCCAAGAAATCATTGGACGGGCCAGAGCCATGGCGGAATACGCCAAGCAGCAAAGAGCGCTGCTGGATATTGCCGCAGAGAAAGAGCTATATGAGCAATGGACCGAAGCTAAAAAGACAAGGTCTATAGGACCAGTCATCGAGGCAGCCATGGTCAAAGAAATGGACATGGCTGCAAATGAAACTGACCTTGAAGGACAAGTAGAGGAAAGTTTCAAAGCGATACAGGGAGTGTTAACCCTAAAAAAGGGTTACAAGGGAACCACGCAAAAGACCCTAAGAGAGGCGGCAGATGTTCTCCGAAATGCTTTCACTCAAATGAAGAACCGAACGCAAACAGAGGAGAATCGCCGATTGGAAAAAGTCAATGCCCATCTGAGAGGAGAAATCGCAACTCTCCAAAAAGAAATGAGTAAGATGAAGGAGAATCTGGAATGGTTAAGAGGACAAGTTTCCAGGACATCCAGATTTCCCTTCGAACAGAAGGAATCTGAGCTATCCACCCCTAACCAGCCAACCGTGAGGAAAAGGAGGAGAGGAAACGAGGAGGACAATGCAACGGAACAGGACAAAGAAACCTGGATTCGTGCGGTTATGGTGCAAGTGGGCGCTATGATGAACGCTCGCTTTGATGCACTGGAGGAAAGACTCCTCCCCGAAAGAAGCTTCAGACAATCCCTAAACGCAAAAGGGAAAGAAGCTGCCACTGAAGGAAGGGGGAAAGAAAATACAATGAAGACACCCTTCGGTATGACTAAGGGAAGGGCGGGAGAAACAACCCTTCCCCAAAAGAATAAAGAGAAAACTGGAAACGCCAGGGATGGGAAAAAAGCGACACAGCCCATACCCTCCCAAAACGTAAGCCCTCCCACCCAAACATTACCACCTGTAGATGTCCAGGATACTGCCAAAAACAGAGAGGAGACTTGGATCACGGTGGTGAAAAAGGGCAAGAAAAGTGGAGCAAAAGACGCTCCGGTTAAAGAGATGAGGAAAGCCTTAGCACCGTCCGTGGCTCCCAGGAGTACAGACAAAGCAAAGGAGAAAAGGATGGCGGAGATAAAGGACAAGGGCAAAAACAAAAGCTTAGAGACGAAGACAAAGAAGGTTACAATTCGTCCCCCATCGTCGGCGGCAGTGGTCCTGTCTATGCCGAGAGAGAGTAATGTAAATAAGGAGGGGATGAATAATGGCGAAGAAAAAAACCTGGGAGATGTACTAGCAGAGGTCAAGGACCAGATTGACCTCAAAGAGCTGGGCATTAAATCTCTCAGACCCAAAAGGGCCATCACAGGGGCCATAATATACGAAGTCCCTGGCGAAGGTGAATCTCCCCGAGCAGACAGCAAAGAGAAGGCTGCCAAGCTAGAGGAGAAAATGAGAGAGGTTTTAGCGGGCAAAGGTGTAATAGTCACTAGACCTACAAAAACGGCGGAGCTGCGAATAGTTGGCCTCGATGACTCTGTCACCCAAGGAGATGTAGCAGCTGCAGTAGCGCAGAAAGGAGGATGCCAGAGGGAGAGCGTCAAAGTAGGAGACATCCGCGGTACGCCATCGGGGCTCGGATCCATATGGGTGAGATGTCCCGCCGAGGCGGCCAAAATTCTGGCTGAGGAGGGCAGACTCTTGGTGGGATGGATCTCGGCACGAGTCGAGGCGCTGAGACCCAGACCGCTACAATGTTATCGCTGTCTAGAGATCGGACACACACAACAGCGATGCAAGTCGACGACGGACCGCAGTGGAGTGTGCTACCGTTGCGGCCAAATAGGCCATAAGGCTAAGGAATGTGAAGCTGAACCGAGGTGCACCAGATGTGCTGATCTTAGCCTCCCAGCAATCCACAGAATGGGGAGTCAAGCGTGCGCCGCGAACAGCGCAAAAAAGACGGGCAGTAAAGTGAAGGCGCAAGCAATCCAAAGGAAAAAGGGGATTGACCAAGAGAAGGGGTCAAGGGGGAGCAAATCGAACGCTCACTCAAGTCAAAAGAAGGAGAGAGGTCCTGCGAAGGAGATCATCCTCTCCGAAGAAAATGAGAAGACAAAGGGGAGTAATGCAGTAATTCCCATCCCGGCGGTGAACGAAGAATCGCAAAGCTGCCGTATAGAGGAGAAAAGCCTGGAGGAGGCGATGGATACAAATTAAATGGATCGTCAGATTCTTCAGACAAATCTGAACCACTCCGCCAGGGCGCAGGACTTACTCATGCAGACTATGGCGGAGTGGAATATAAGCCTGGCAGTGGCGGCCGAGCCATATTACGTTCCCCCAGTTAGACCCGGGTGGCTGGGAGACGACGAGGGGCAAGTTGCCATTATAGGGAAGATAAGCCCAGGAAATCCGCCGCTGTCCCAAAAAGAAAAAGGAGAGGGGTACATAGCGGCGCTATGGGGAGAAATGACGGTGATTGGGGTGTACTTTTCGCCCAATCGGGACGTTGGAGAGTTTGAGCGCTTCTTAGAGGATCTGGGCGGAGTGATTACAAGGTCGCTCCCCAATCCAGTTCTCATTATGGGGGACCTAAACGCCAAGGCGGTGGAATGGGGATCCCCCGTAAACAATGACAAGGGAGAAACGCTCAACGACTGGATGGCTGAGCACGATTTGCGGATAGTAAATCGGGGTTCAGTGTACACCTGCGTGCGGCACAATGGAGGTTCAGTGATTGATATCACCTTTGGGACTCCAGCGGCCACGCGCAGGGTACACAAGTGGAGAGTCGTAGAAGAAATCGAGACTCTGTCTGACCACCGGTATATCCGGATGGCTGTAAGTGACCCCTCTCTGGGACAGCAGATGAGACAACGTCGAAAAGCGGGAAGAAATGCGCGGCAACCAAGATGGGCGCTCCGGCGCCTGGATATAGACACGTTGAAGGCTGCTGCGATTGCCAAGGCTTTAGAAGAGCCACCACAGGGACCTTTTGAAATCGAGGATGAAGCACTCTGGTTTAGGAAGGCATTAACAGAGATTTGTGACGCTGCAATGCCAAGAGTAGGGGCACCCTCCAAAGACAAAGCGGTGTACTGGTGGTCACAAACGATTGCAGACCTAAGGTCTAAATGCAATGAAAGAAGGCGACGATATACCCGTTGCCGCCGAAAACAGCATACAGTGGAGGAAGCGGCTGAATTGCATGAAGAGTATCGGGAAATCAAGAGGAATCTGCAGTCAGCAATAAAAACAGCTAAGGCCCAAGCCTGGGAGGAGCTAATAGAGACTCTCAATGATGATCCGTGGGGGCGACCGTACAAAATCGTGAGACAGAAGCTCCGAACACGTGCATCCGCGATCACCGAGAGTCTCCATCCGCAAACACTGCAAAGCGTGGTGGCAGCCCTCTTCCCAGAGGGTGAAGAACGGAACAACCGTAGGGAGAGCTTTATCCCAGCAGTGTTTTGGACAGAGGACAAGGAAGTGTCGGCGGATGAGCTAAAAAGAGCGGTGATAAAACTAAGGTCCAAGAACACCGCCCCAGGCCCGGATGGCATCCCGGGAAAGGCGTGGGTTATAGCACTGAGTGCCCTGGGTAGCCGTCTAAGACATTTGTTCAACGAATGTCTAAAGCAAGGCAAGTTCCCAAAGATATGGAAGGAAGCGGGCCTGGTGCTCCTCCCTAAAGAGGGGCGCCCTGCAGAATCCCCGTCGGCATATCGCCCTATATGCTTGTTAGACGAGGCGGGCAAATTACTGGAAAGGATAGTTGAGGCCCGCATCGTCAGGCACCTGTCGAGAAGGGGTCCCAACTTAGCTGAGTGCCAATTCGGTTTCCGAGAAGGGCTTTCGACTATTGATGCCATAGAAAGGGTGCGAAACCTCTCGGAGGAGGCGACATCCCGGGGTGGAGTGGCATTGGCGGTGAGTCTCGACATCGCCAATGCTTTCAACACTCTGCCCTGGGAAAGCATAAGGAGTGCGCTCGAGTATCACAGAGTACCTCCTTATATCAGGAGGATCATAGAGGACTACCTCCGCGACAGGAGCATCATATACCGGGGGCGGTATGGGGTTTTCTTCAGGAGGGAGACGGGATGTGGGGTTCCACAGGGATCGGTACTTGGGCCGCTCCTGTGGAACCTCGGATACAACTTTGTGTTGCGGGGCGCTCTCCTCCCTGGCATAAGTGCAACATGCTACGCGGATGATACGCTGGTGTTTGCCAGGGGGAGAGACTGGGAGGAGGCTACCCGCCGAGTGACAGTGGGCGCCACAATAGTCGTTGGTCGCATTCGTGCTTTGGGGCTGAACGTGGCCCTCCATAAGACGGAGGCCATATGGTTCGCCAAGTCAAAGAGGAACAGACCAGATCAGTCTCACTTAACAATTAGGGGAGTCCGCGTTGAAATCAGCTCCCACATAAGATATCTGGGACTGACTATTGATAGTCAATGGTGTTTCGAGGAACACTTTAGCCGCCTCGCCCCCCGCATCAGGGCGGCGGTTTCCGATTTAGGGAGACTGATGCCAAATATTGGGGGGCCGAAGGACAGAGCCCGTCGCTTTTATATGACGGCGGTGGGCTCGATGATCCTCTATGGAGCCCCCATATGGGCTGAAAGTCTGGTGGCCAGCAGAAGCAGCACGAGAATTGTGCAGGGGCTTCAAAGAAGACTGGCCACCAGACTGGCGAGGGGGTACAGGACCAACGCCTGTGAAGCGGCATGTGTCGTGGCGGGATCGCCACCGTGGATACTCTTGGCGGAATCGCACGCGGAGCTCTATAGAAGACGCAGGGAGATCCGACAAGGCGGGGCCATCCTTACACAGAAGGCAGCTGCGGGACTGAAGAATCAGGCTCGACAGCTCCTACTGTCCAAGTGGCAGAATAGGCTCGAAGAAGCTACAGCAGGCCTGAGGGCCGTCGAGGCCATCCGCCCGGTATTGAAGGAATGGGTGGGGAGGCGGCACGGCGGGTTGACATACAGACTGGTGCAGGTGCTCACGGGGCATGGGTGCTTCGGTGAGTACCTGCACAGAGTTGCGAGGCGTGAGCCGACGACAGGATGCCACCACTGTGGTGCAGATCGGGACACGGCGCAGCATACGCTGGAGGATTGTCCAGCGTGGGATGAACAGCGCCGTGTCCTGGTGGAGAAGGTAGGGAGAGACTTGTCTCTCCCGACGATCATCGCGAAAATGGTTGAGGAAGAGGAAGCCTTTGCGGGAATGACCACATTCTGTGAAGTGGTCATTTCTGCTAAAGAAGAAGCAGAGAGAGAAAGAGAAGCGGACCCCAATGCGGATTCCGTCCGAAGAGGAAGGAGGAGGGGCGGAACGCGAAGAAGGGCATACGCTCGAATGCCCTAGACTTGTATCTCCCTCCCTTCGATAAGATGAGAATAGAATTGGTGAGAGAACGGGACGGAGGAGGACAACACCGGCCTCTGAGCTGAATGTCTTCCCCCCTCCCGCTACGGAGGTTTCCTTTCCGAAGGAAATCTCCGGGAGTTGACCTCTAAGTTGATGGCCGAATCCTAACACCCTTTTGGGGGCGGAGGGAGCCACAGCTTGGGGGTCGGGGGACTGCAGGATTTCAATGGCGGGGGCCATTATAATCCATTGCACGCAGTCCCCTCCGAGGGGGAGAAGTGGTGGTGGCCCCACTTCTCCCTCTCAAGGAAGGTCGGCCTCAAAAACCGGCCTTCCTAGAAGGCGGGCGCGTTTCGGCGCGCGAGCGCGAGGAAACCTCCCGGTTGCATGCGTAAAGCGAACCCGGGGGGTTTTCCAGTTTTGCGCGAGGATGGCCACCGTCAGGGTTTAGTGGGTCGGATAGAGGGCCTTCCGCCCTCATCCATCCCCACATAACCCTCCACCTCCCCCGAGGTGGAGGGTATGTGTTTAGCACATTCCCTGACGTAAAAAAAAAAAAAAAAAAAAAAAAAAAGGTTAGGTTAGGTTAGGTTAGGTTAGGTTAGGTTAGGTTAGGTTGGCTCCGTTGCCATCGTCGGGAAAGGAGAGAGGGAAGCCCTACCATTATCATTAATGGGGAAAGGGGAGGGCTTCGTGTCCGGAAGATGGGGGGAAGCCGTCGTGGTAGGGGTGTACTACTCTCCCAACAGGGATCTCACCCAATTTGAGGAGTACCTGGGTAGGTTGGCGGGTGAAATAAACCGCCACCTCCCGGGCCGAGTCTTGGTCATGGGGGACCTAAACGCCAAATCTGACGCGTGGGGTTCCCCCGTGACCAATGCAAGGGGTGTGATCCTGGAAGAGTGGGGGGCACAACTCGACCTTCTGGTCATCAACAGAGGGTCGGAGTTTACCTGCGTGCGGCACAACGGGGGATCCATCGTAGATGTTACATGGGGATCCCCTCAAGCCGCACGTATGGTAAGTGGCTGGCGGGTGATGGTGGGGTCGGAGACCCTATCGGATCATAGAAATATAAGGATGGAGGTCTCTGACCCTTCCTTAGGACGCCGGCCACGCCCCCGGGAGGAAAGACGCGGTGCACCCCTGCCCCCCCGATGGGCGCTTAAGCGCCTTGACGAGGACGCCTTAATGGCGGCCGCCACAGCCAAGGCGTGGGAAGAACCTCCCGCGCCTGACGCCTGCGACGCAAACGAGGAGGCGGCCTGGTTCCGATCGGCAATGGTGGAAATTTGCGATTCCGCCATGCCGAGGAGCCAGGCCAATCATAAGAAGAGGGGGGTGTACTGGTGGTCTGAGGAGATATCACGGTTACGCGCAACGTGCATCCGTTCGAGACACCGGTACACCCACTGCCGACGCAGGCGTCACACGGTTGACGAGGCGGCCGAGCTGTTGGAGGTATACAAAGAGGCGAAGAGATCCCTCCAACGAGCCATTAAGGAGGCCAAGGCCCGGGCCTGGGACGAGCTCCTGGAGACCCTCAATAAGGATCCGTGGGGGCGTCCATACCGGATTGTAAGAAAGAAATTGCAGTCCGGTGGACCCCCGATCACAGAGGGTCTCCAACCCGATGTGTTAGAGGAGGTGGTCACCACTCTCTTTCCTCCTGACGTGGAGGAAGAGGGTGGGGACAGACCCTTGGGTCCACTAGTCCGAAACCAATGGACGGAGGACCTAAGGGTCACCGGGAAGGAGCTCGTCCAAGCGGTTAAGCGGCTCCGGGCTAAGAACACTGCTCCGGGGCCGGATGGAATACCGGGCAAGGCCTGGGCCATGGCCCTAGGCGTCCTCGGGGGCCGTCTGAGGCAGCTGTTTGACAGTTGCCTCAGGACGGGACGGTTTCCCGATATTTGGAAGGAGGCTAAATTAGTTCTCCTTAGGAAAGAGGGGCGCCCCGCAGACTCACCTGCGGCGTACCGCCCCATTTGTTTATTGGATGAGGCGGGCAAGCTATTCGAAAGGATAGTAGCTGCCCGCCTCAGGGACCACCTATCGCGGGTAGGACCCGACTTGGCGGAATGCCAATACGGATTCCGAGAGGGCAGATCGACGATCGACGCTATTATGCGCGTCAAGGCCCTCTCGGATGAAGCAACGGCAAGGGGCGGCGTGTTGATCGGGACGAGTTTAGATATCTCAAACGCGTTCAACACGCTGCCCTGGGAATGCATCCGCGAGGCACTCCGGTACCACCGGGTGCCTCGGTACATACAGGATGTGGTCGGGGACTACCTTAGCGATAGGTGGATATCCTACACGGGGCGGTACCAAACGCCGCATCGCAGGAGGATGAGTCGGGGGGTTCCGCAGGGGTCGGTCTTAGGACCACTCCTGTGGAACCTCGGATATGATTGGGTGTTGCGGGGCGCACTTCTCCCGGGCATGCACCTAGTGTGTTACGCTGACGATACGCTGGTGCTTGCCCGGGGCGACAATTGGGAGGGGGCCCGCCGACTTGCATCGGTGGGTCTGGCACTCGTCGTTGGACGGATCCGCGCTTTGGGACTGAAGGTGGCCCTCCAAAAGACCGAAGTTATTCACTTCAACGGTCCAAGGAGGGGACCACCTCGGTCCCATATAGAGGTAGAGGGAGTCCGAATCGAGGTGAAGTCCCACTTGAAATATTTGGGACTCACGCTCGACAGCCGATGGAACTGGCGGGAACACTTCTGTCGTTTAGCCCCCCGGATAAGGGCAGCGGTCAACAGTATTGGTTGCTTGCTGCCCAACATCGGGGGGCCGAGAGAGAAGATCCGTCGCCTCTATATGGGGGCGATCGGATCCATGGCGCTCTATGGGGCACCTGTGTGGGCGGACGACCTGATGGCACCCAGCCATAGACTGCTGCTAGGTCTGCAGCGGAGGCTGGCCATCAGAATCGTCCGCGGCTATCGCACGGTCCCTGTGGAAGCGGCATGCGTGGTGTCGGGGTCGATACCTTGGACCCTGCTGGCGGAGGTGTACAAGGAGTTGTACGAGCAGAGGAGAGACCTTCGCCAGCGGGGCCTGGCCCTGACACCGAAAGCGGCGGAAGTGGCCCGGCAACGGGCAAGACAGCGCGCGGTGGAACGATGGTCGGAGGAACTACTCCGACCGAGGGCCGGTCTGCGCGCTGTCCAAGCGATTCAGCCAGTTCTATCGGATTGGCTGTCGAGAGATTTCGGACTCTCTTATAGGGTTGTGCAGGTGCTCACCGGGCACGGGTGCTTCGGTGAGTACCTGCACGATAAGGCGCGGAGGGAGCCAACGACGAAGTGCCATCATTGCACGGAGGTCAGGGACACGGCGCAACACACCGTGGAATTCTGCCCAGCATGGGCAGAACAGCGCCGTGCCCTGACCGACGCAATAGGGGGAGACTTGCAGCTCTCCAGCATGGTCAAGGCCATGCTGGAGAGCAAAGAAAAGTGGAGCGCCGTCGCCTCCTTCTGCGAGGATGTTTTAACGCGGAAGGAGGTGGCGGAAAGGGAGAGAGAGGAAGACCCGGACGCCGACCCGATACGTCGTAAGAGGGCTGGCGTCCGGAGAAGGAGGTTCGCCACAGCCGCGGCGAGAGGATAGCGGGAGGGAGTTGTGTTGTGTTGTGTTGTGCGAAGGAGACGGGATCGGGGGAACAATGTTCCCCCGATCCCGCCTCGGAGGCGGGGGGGAGAGTCGTTCCTCTCGGGGGATGACTCCTCCCCTCGCGAGGAGGTTCTCTCGGGGATCGTGGCCGAATCCCAACCCCCTTCGGGGGCGGAGGGAGCCCGATCCCCGGGAGAAAACCAAAAGAGAGGCGGAACGGAGGGGACACGATCCTCGCCCCACGGGGCGAGGTTCACGGGCCCCTCCCTTCCGCTTAGGGAAACTCCCTCTCTCGAGGGGTCTCCCGAGAGGTGCCCCCCGTGTCACGGCCGAATCCTAACCCCCTCCGGGGGCGGAGGGAGCCGTGATACGGGGGGGCGGAGGGCTCGCAGGATCTTTGGAGCGGGGGCTCCGGAGATCCATTGCACGCGGGCTCTCACGAGGGGGAAGAGAATGGGTGGCCCCATTCTCTTCCTTCCAGGACCGGGGTAAAACCCGGTCCTTTTATCAAGGTTTGGAGCGCAAGCTCAGCGTGCGGCGACCCCGGCGTATGCGAAAGCGATTCCCGGGGCCGCTGCACAAGCGCTCAGAGGGCCACCGTGTGGTTTTAGTGGGTCGGGGGAGTCCCCGGGACGCATTTGAGTCCCGGTGGGCGTTGATCCCAGCCCCACATAACCCTCTCACCTCCCCCGAGGTGTGAGGGTATGCGGTCGCGCATTTCCACACGCAAAAAAAAAAAAAAAAAAAAAAAAAAAGGTTAGGTTAGGTTAGGTTAGGTTAGGTTAGGTTAGGTTAGGTTAGGTTAGGTTAGGTTAGGTTAGGTTAGGTTCTCTCTCGTGGGATGCGGCCTTGCCGTGGCGAGAGAGCTCACCCCTTGCAAGAGGATAGTCTTGCAAGGGGTGCTAACAGCATCCCGTACCTGAGTAACGTCGGGTACATCAACCCCCCGAGTCTGGGGAGTTTCCCCAGTCTTGGGGAGCCCTCCCTTTTGGGAGGAGGGGGCCCACTTCCCCTATAGAGCCTCGGCTCGTATGTGGTAAGGGATGGCGACCCGGAATACAAACGCCCGGTGGCATGGCACCGTTAGGAGAGGGCATTGCACGGCGCTTCGGCGCTTGCCCTCCCGCCATGCATTTTGCGGCCCGGGCCGCGGGGTTCTTGCTCTGATGTCTCGGGGGGGTATTTTTCGGGGGTTTTTTCTCCCGGGGGTATTTCCCCCGGGGTCTCGGGGTGGGGATTTTTGCGGCCGGGGCCGCGGGGGAGGGGACCAGATGTGATCACCCGAGGGGCATCGCCCGGAGGGTTTAACCCGAGGGGCATCGCCCGGAGGGGATCACAGCGGTCAGTCGTCGGGGCCGCTCGGACATATTCCGAGGCGGGGCCCGGCGACAAGACGTACCCCAGGGTGCTGGTTGGGAGTCTCCAGGCTGGGTAGCCTGGGTCTCCGTCCCAGTGTCCCTGGGGGGTAGCCGCGCCCGGGCCACTCGGACGTATTCCGAGCTCGGGCCGGGCGCGGCGTGGAGGTCGCGCGTGGTTACCCGAGGGGCTCTGCCCGGAGGGGTTACCCAAGGGGCATAGCCCGGAGGGTGCCACGCGGACCTGCCGCCGAGGCCGCTCGGACTTATTCCGAGGCAGGGCTCGGCGGCGAGAGCAGGTACTCCTGGCCGGTCGGGACCGTTTCCCCTTCCGAACCGGCCGGTCAGGAGAGGCGTAGTCCCTTCCGCTGGACGTGATTCCCGGCGGGGGGACGTGCTGGTCGCCACGGCGTGTAGGGCAGGGCCGGGGAGCGGCGACCCTGTTCAAAGCGTCCGTGGGGCCCCCCGGGTGGCGCCACCCGCTGCGGTGCCCGCATTGTCGGAGGTGCGGGACCCCTGAAAGCTCGTGTGGGCGTCAAATCCCACACGGGTGTGTAAGGGGCTCGGAGTCTGGCCGGGGTGTGGTATCCCCTCGGCCAAGACATATGTCCCCTCCCCGGGGGAACTTGGGGCCCGGCCTTGGGGTGTGGCCGGTCATGTTTCGGGGCACCCCTCGGCCGGTGGGGGTATACCCTGGGGGACGGAGCCGCAGCGGGATCGTGGGATCAAACAGAAATGGAGACTAGACATAAAACACACACCAAAAAAGAAAGCGAGGCGAAAGAATACGCTGCAGAAGAGCAGAAAGAACAGGTCGGCGATAGCATAGCCAGAGAAGCATTCTCGGCAATAGAAAAGTCTAAGGAGATCACAAGAGATCTCCAAGTTAGACTCTCAAGGGTGGACACTCACTCAATATCAGACACAAGTGCACTTTCATCAGCAGAAGGTTCATGGATTAGAACTAAAACAAAAACAAAAGGAAGGGGAGCGCATATCTCGCCCGCGACAGAAACGACGGTTAGTAGATCCAGAAGCCCGTCAAGAACAAGGTGCACATCGGGATCGAGATCGGGAAACGGAACATATTCCGAATGTGAATATGATCTGGACCAAGATAGCATAAGAACAGAGAGGGCGGATATTCCTATGTTTAGGAAATTTACGAGGGACATAGATCTCCAAATTGAAAAAGAGGGAAACATGCTGCAACAACGGCAGCAACAACAACAACAACAAGAACCGCCACAGCAGGAACCGCCGCAACAGGAACCGCCGCAACAGGAGGACATAATCCCCAAAATCGAGGAAAAAAGAAAGCAAGGCCGACCTGAAACTACAGGTGAACACAAGATCCGTAAGGAAAAAAAACGTAAGGAAGAAGAGGAGAGGGAACTTCAAAAAGAAAAAAATATACTAGACCCTCTAATAAAACCAGCGATGACAAAATCCTACAAGGATTTCCTGGAGAGGATTAAAGACAAGGAAGAGGAGTACAAGTACGCCCCGGTAATGGATTTAGAAGCCATGATCTCCGAAAAAAGCACAGACATCTATAAAGTAGCTACGCAATCGGGGAACGTAAAAGGACCCCTAGTGAGAATGGCAAAGGAGGCTGCGGCCGACATGTGTGCAGCCGCAATGATTCTAGCATTAAAGGCACAGAATCCGCAGGAGACGCAGGTGGCAGAACAGATAAAAGAACTGAGACACCAAATGCATCTTCTGAGAATGGAAAACGCACAGCTGCGTAGAATGGTCGAACAAACAAGACGATCAAGGAAGCAAAATATCGATAAAATAGAGTTCCCCCGAGAACCGCTCAGAGAGACACAAGACTTCTCTCTTTACCTGGAAAGGGGGAAAAGGACGGAGAGGTGGGTCAAGGAAAACTCGCCTCCACCGGAAGATGGGGGAATCTCGGCGATGGAAATAGATTCGATCGCCGAAACTCCACTTCCATCAACAAGCGGGGAGCCCTCCAAAACCCGGAAAGACAGAGCTGATGGAGAGACACCTCTATCCAAGGATAGGGTCCCCCCAAAAGCCCCAATACAGAAGGAAATAGAGAGGGGAACTTGGAAGTCGGAAATCTTTGAGGAAGAAGACTTCCCTCTCCCTGGAGAAAGGAAGCAAGGAAAAGGTAAGAAGGAGAAACAAACTTCGACTCTTCAAACACAACAGAGAGGAAGGATAGTCGAAATCTCCGACCAACCCTCTCAAGAGAGGAGCGAAGGAAAACAAAAGCAAGAAGCCCTTATTGCAATGATGGAGGGCATCTGCGAGCGTATAATGGACAAGAGACTGGGTAACCCAATTCCCAGCTTCAGTCAAAGGAAAGAAGCTGAAAAAGCGCTAAAAGAGAGGCAAAAAGGTAAAACGGGAGGTATAAATACATCCAAAATACCTCCCCCACCGACAGCATCTCGAATGGAAAAGGCAAGGTCAACAAAGTTAGAAAACACTCCGACAACGACCTTAAACCCACCGGCAAGACCCGCTCTGCCCAGAGTTAAAGCAATAGAGAAGGTCTCCATAAAAATTCCCCAAATGCTTAAGAGCAGAAAGACGACAGGGGATAATAATAAGGAGAAAGGAAATAAGGGAGATATAATCCGAAAGAAGGAGGCAGGCCCACAGACACAACAAAATGAACAAACATGGTCAACGGTTGTGTCAAAAAGGACGGCACAAAAAATAAAGAGGAAAGATCGACCTCCATCGCAAGAAAAACCGGCTGCTACCCCCGCTGCTACCCAAAATAAAAAGCAGCAATCGGGACCCCCCAAAAAACGGAGGGAACCTAAAATGGCGGCGATAACAATCACCTGCCCCCCAGGAAAATATGAGGAGGTGATGAAGGAGGCGCGCCAAAAGATAGGCTTGGAAAACCTGAAAAGCCTAGGAATCAACGAGGGAGTAAAGATCCGGAGAGCTATAACCGGGGCTCTCATATATGAAATCCCCGGCAAAGATAGCAACGAGCTAGCGGACAAACTAGCGCTTAAACTCAAACAAGCTCTAGTTGGGAAAGAGGGAGTTAGAGTCCAGCGCCCGACGAAGACGGCTGAACTCAGAGTGAGAGGGTTGGACGAATCAGTCACCCCCTCAGAAGTGAGGGAAGCCGTCGCCAAAGAAGGCAACTGCGAGGAAGAGGAGGTGAGCGTGGGCGAAATTAAAGTAGCGCCCAACGGAGTCAAGATGGCGTGGATTAGGTGCCCACTGAAATCCGCGAATATAATGGCAAAAAAGGCCCAGGTGCAGATTGGGTGGGCGCTGGCAAGGGTAGAACTCCTTGAGAACCGCCCCCTCCAGTGCTATAAGTGCCTGGAGGGCGGCCACGTCAGGGCACGCTGCCCGAATAAAACTGACCGCAGCGGTAAATGCTATCGCTGCGGTCAGGAAGGCCATGTAGCCAAGACATGTGAGGCTCCGGTACACTGTGCGGTGTGCGGCGATAAAAACCTCCCCGCCAACCATAGGACGGGAGGAAAAGCCTGCACACCTGTGCAAAAAGGTAGGAGAGGGATCCCACTAGCTAAAATAGTGGGATCACAAGAAAGACAGGTCACACCAATGGAGGTGGAAACCAAAGACGATACCCCTTCCGGGGGAACCTGGGAGCAGCCCAAAGAGCAGAGACCTCCCAGGATAAGAGAAAAGAAAAAGATAGAGAAAGAGGAAGGAGAAAACAACCCCAGACAAGGGGTTGGTAAGAGACAACGTCTCAAGAAAGACACGAATGAGGAAGACATAAACGCCATGGAAATAGTGGCAGAAGGAAACGAGGAAATGACGATTAATGACGATGGCAAACAAGATATTGCAAGCCAACATTAATCATGCGAGGGGCGCCCAGGACCTTTTTGTCCATACTATGGCAGAAAGGTCCTGTGGCCTCGGAATTGTGGCGGAGCCGTACAAGATACCAAATAAAAACTGGGTCCAAAGTGTAGATGGCTCCGCCGCAATTGTAAGAAGGAATGTGCGCGACTCCCCTCCTCTAAATCTTATCGGAGCGGGGAGGGGATTCGTAGTAGCTTCCTGGGGGCCTATCATAGTGATAGGGGTATATCTTCCGCCGAGCTTGGAAAATAGAGCGTTCGGCGGGAGATTAAGGATCCTGGAGCGGCAGATTGCCAAGCACCACCCCAGCCCGGTAATTATCGCGGGGGACTTTAATGCAAAGTCTACAACATGGGGTTCCCCGCGTACCGACTGGCGGGGTGGTGAGGTTGAAGAGTGGGCGGTGCAATGCGGCCTCATACTTTTAAACGAAGGAAGGGAAAATACGTGTGTGCGTATGCGGGGTGGGTCAATCGTAGACCTTACGTGGATGACCCGCCCTGCAACAAAAATGGCACGAGGCTGGAGAGTGGCGACGGAGATCGAAACATTATCAGATCATAGGTATATAGAGATCTCCGTCGCCACAACGACAAGGGAGGTCGCAGAACGCCGCCGGCTCAGAGAGGCTAGCTCCAGGAAATGGGCCCTCAGGAAGTTGGATGGAGATATGTTTATGGCGGCGATTAACGCTGCCATAATAATAAGGGAAGGGGGGACCGGGAACCTTGAAGAACACAGGGTATGGCTGACGAGTGTCATACATCAAGCATGTGACGTCGCCATGCCCAGGGTTAGAGCCCGGTCCCCTAAGCATGCATATTGGTGGTCGGAGGACATAGCCGAGTTGCGACGGTCCTCCGACCACGCAAGAAGGAATGTGAGAAGGAGGGAAAGGCACGCGCTACTGGATCCTGAAGGATTGGAGGACGCGTGGGATGCATATAGGAATGCTAGAAATGCCCTGCGCGCCTCCATCCGAGAGGCAAAGGCGAGGACCTGGGAGGAACTAATCTCCTCCCTGGATAAGGACCCGTGGGGCCGTCCCTATAAAATAGTTCTAAACAAATTAAAGGGAGGGACGGCACCATTAACGGAGTCACTAGACCCCCATCTAGTCGAAAACATAATAGGCACCCTGTTCCCCCGAGTAACCGGTTTGGAAAACCCAATACAAGCGGGGGGGGGACAGGAGTGGAGTGAGACAGAGATGGGGGTCACGGGAGGGGAGATCCGGGATGCCGTCAAAAGGATCAAAAAGGGAAAAGCCCCCGGACCTGACGGCATCCACGGAAGGATATGGGTCCTCGCCTTTGCGGAACTTGCGGAGCCCATGAGGCACTTGTATAATGAGTGCCTCAAAACGGGCTCCTTCCCCCAGGTGTGGAAGAGGGCATCGATAGTCCTAATCCCGAAGGAAGGAAAACCCAGGGATTCGCCCTCGGCGTACAGGCCAATCTGCCTGTTGGATGAGGCGGGTAAAATATTAGAAAGAATTATCGCGGCCCGCCTCGTCCATCATTTGTCCCGGGAGGGTCCGAATTTGGACGAAAGGCAATACGGCTTCCGAGCCGGGCGGTCAACAATCGACGCAATATTGCGTGCCCGCTCGGTCTCGGAGGCCGCTGCGAGGGAAGGCGGGGTGTTGTTGGCGGTCTCTTTAGACATCTCAAACGCCTTCAACACCCTGCCATGGCACCGGGTGGGGGATGCCCTAAACTATCATAGGGTTCCCCCACACCTGGTGTCCATCATTTCGGACTACTTCCGGGACAGAAGCCTGGTCTACGTAGACCAGAACGCCGAGGAGCGCAGGGTCGAAGTATCATGCGGGGTTCCACAGGGGTCAGTATTGGGCCCCCTTATGTGGAACCTCGCTTATGATGTGACCCTGAGGACTGCCCTCCCCCCCGGCTGCGACGTCATCTGCTACGCGGATGACACGCTAGTCATGGCCGGGGGAGACACCTGGGGGGAAGCAGTAGCGCGTGCCAACATGGCTGTGGCCCGTGTCGTGCGCACAATCGAGGGAATTGGGCTGAAGGTGGCGCCTCAAAAAACGGAGGCCGTCTTCTTCCATGACGGCTCCCACGGGGCGCCACCCAAAGCCCAAATCATGGTAGGAAACACCTCTATTAACGTGGGGACCCAAATCAAATATTTGGGTCTCCACCTGGATGGCAAATGGGCCTTCGGCGAACACTTCCGCCAATTGACCCCGAGAGTCAGCAAGGCAGCGATGGCACTTTGCCGGCTGCTGCCAAACCTCGGGGGACCGGACGGAAGGGTTCGCCGACTTTACGCCGGAACTGTCCACTCAATGATAATGTACGGAGCCCCCGTGTGGGCAACAAAGGTAGAGACCACCCGCAAAATAAGAGATGCTCTGCATCAATTGCAGAGGCGGGTGGCCAACCGCATATGCCGGGGGTTCCGTACAGTTAGCTGGACGGCAGTGGGGGTACTCTCCGGAGTGCCCCCTATAGAACTCTTGGCCCGCATGTACGCCGAAGTCTATAGGCGTACACGCGGGCTCCAACGAGAGGGTATCATTGTCACGGACAGTGTCCGGCGTGCCCTAAGGACCCAGACCCGACGGCAGCTCATCGAGTGTTGGTCCGGCAGTCTGCAAGATCCACGACTGCCGGGACAATGGACCGTCGGGGCCATCCGGCCCTGCCTGGAACAGTGGTTAGGCAGGGCCAAAGGAGGTGTTTCGTACCGCATGACACAGGTGCTCACCGGACACGGATGCTTCGGTGAGTACCTGTGTCGAATTAAGAAGGAGCGCACGACACGGTGCCACCATTGTGGCCACGGAAGAGACACCGCCAGGCACACCATCGAGGAATGTGTTGCCTGGGCGGACGAGAGGGCGGAGCTCGCGGCCATAATCGGGAATGATCTCTCACTGCCAGCAATAATAAAGGAAATGCTGGCGGAAGAGAAGGCCTGGACAGCGTTTTCCTCCTTCTGCGAGAGCGTACTCTCGCAGAAGGAGGTAGCAGAAAGAGAGAGGGAGGGAGCTGGGAGAAATGCACACTCCCAGCACTCAGAGGAAGAGGAGGAAACAGAAGAGGACGTACAGGAGGATGGGGACGTGCCCCCTCTTTCCCTGGCATCGGCGGGCCCGCCCGTTGGTGATGTCAGGGATCGGGGGGGGCTCGCCCCCAGTGGTAGTGGCGGAGGAGTAAGTGAAGAAGAGGAGGGGGGGAGTGTGCCCTCCCTTTCCCCGTTGTCGGCGGACTTGTCCGTTTGTGGCGGGGGGAATCGGGGGGGGCGCACTCCAACTATACCCGCGTCGATTCTCGATGCGGGATGAGGTCTTCGGGGGGGCACCAGGGACTCCTAAGTCCCAAGGTTTTGCCCCCCCCAGGACCTCACGGGACACGGGGGTGTGGGCGTGCTGGCCTCGCTTCGTGGGTCACTGCGCCCGTGCCCCCGTTCAGGCAATCCCCCGGTCGCGAGCACACCTGCTCACACATTGAGTAGGATGGTCGCGACCGGGGGACCGAGGGGGGGTTCGCTCGCTCGCGGGACCGAGCCTGCTCGGTCCCGCGGGTTGCGACCTTCCTCTCAAGGATGTAGATGCGGCGGGAAGGCTCTCTCGCCGGGAGCCGTAAGGCACCGGCGGGAGGGCACTAACGCCGTAGGGGGTCCCCTTCCCCTTCAGGGAAGGGTTTCCCCGGTGAGGGCCTCCAGGGTGGACCGCCGAATCCCCATTCCTACGGGAGGGGGAGGGAGCACCACTCTGGAGGCGGGGGTGGCGGCTCGAGCGGGATACTCGAGCCGTGACCCCGCCCCCTAAACTCTTTGGGAGGGCGCGACGCGGGGTTGATACCGCCCTGCGCCGCAACCGCGAAGACCCCGCACGATGCAATACGCGGGGGGGAGAGTGTCGCCTTCAGCGACACTCTCCTAAGGAGGGATAAGGCGGGGGGGCGGCGAGTTGGCATGGGAAACCAGCATCCTCGCCGTCCCCCATTAACGCCCGAGAAGGTATCCGTAGTGGTTTTAGTGGGTAGGTCTTGCGCCCCCTGACCGATCCATTCGTGGATCGGCCAAGGGGAGCAAGGAGTCCCACATAACCATCCGTCCTCTTCCCGGAGGCGGGGGTATCCATGAGGATTTCCACTACGCAAAAAAAAAAAAAAAAAAAAGGTTAGGTTAGGTTAGGTTAGGTTAGGTTAGGTTGACTCTCAAAGGACGACGGTCCATGTGCCAAACCCTCCTCCACGTGGTGAGAGTTGGAAACGTCGAGGTACCCCCTCGGCGGCTAACGGGTCACTGGCTTCGGGCAGAGCGCATATATCGCTATGTGTCTCTGGACACTGGCGTGATCGCTTGATATCCCTTCGAATGCTGCGGTCACAGCCGAAAACTGGGCGAATGCCCGGTCGATAGGCTGGGGGTAATTATCCTTAAGCCGTGGCAGGGGATGTCGGGTGATCGCAAAGGTGTCATCGCGGCGCATTAGGCGCAATCTCGAGGAAGCTTGTTCCTCGGGATGGCCGACCTGAGGAGGAAGGAAATATAGCTTGGCTTGTTTCCGAATCTGAGGGAGAACCGGCTCGGGTGCCTTGCTTGCGGGGTGCTCACGGAGAGGTGGCGGCTTGGTGGGAGGCGAGGCACGCCTCGACGAGCCTACTGGGAACAGCCATCCTCTCCGCTAGTAGGTTGCGCCTCCGGGGTCGGAGATGCTCGGGCAGGAGCGGCCTCACTGCGCGTCCTGGCTGACGGTGATGTACCGGTGGGCTTTGGCCGTGCCGGGGTGATCTGTTGGCTGGGATTCGCGGATCGCCTGAGGTCTGCACGCGTTACCCGCTCCGCATGGGGCTCGAAAGAGACCCAAGTAGAGTGGGTGATGAGGGTTGTGCTTCACCCTCCGGAAATACGGAAGCACACTTACATCGAGTCACTTATGTCGAGACACGGATGCCCACCGGGGCGCGGTGATGTCAAGTGAAGGGGGATCCCGGAGCCTGACATCGCCAGCAACAGGGGTCCGCCTCCCCCTCGTATAAAAACTCGGAGGCGGGGACACGGGTAGAGATGATGATGGTTCTCTGGGTCTTTACTCAGAGGGCAATGCATCATACAAACAGGGGTCCGCCTTTCCCCTCGTATAAAAACGCGAAGGCGGCCGGTGCTGGGATGTATTCGAAATGGAAACATCCTGGTTAAATGGCATGGTCTGACCGGTGGACGGGCACGTGCTCCTGCGATTTCGGTTGTTCCTTGTGTCGGGGTGGGTCCCTGGTGAGCCCCCTCACCCCATATGACACTTGGAGCGGCCCACCTCCCCTCTTCTGTCAGAGGCTAGGTGCCAAGAGGGGTTTCGCAGGAGAGGCGACTCCCTGCCAATACAGATGTCTGTCTAGTGGGGATCACTCGGTCCACTATAAACATTCGGCGAGTGACACGCGATCGGGGGGGGTGTCTGTCTAGCAGGTGTACAGGCTCCTCCCCCAAACGAGAGGTATGTCCGGGCAGAGGGACATTTTGGGGTGGACGGTCTCTGCGGGGACCCGAAATCTATCGCACCCTCCTGGGTGGCACTCTCCCGTCGGTCGCCACCTTGTCGTGGTGGGAGGGCTCACCCAGTACACTGTCGTACTGGGTGCCAAGAGCGACCAGTACCAAGATTTCTTGGTACAAGGCCTTTCCATGCTTGGAAAGGCGGTGTGTGTGTGTGTGTGGATGAATGAATGAGGGCAGGACGGGCTCTTTAGGGTTGGTACCCAACCGTCCTATGGGTGGGATCCCCAGAGAATAAAGCCAAACTTTATTTACTTATATGATGGACACTAATAAAGAGCAGAAGGTTACCGTCGCAGCGGGGTCGGATACCGCAGCGACCGGTGGGAGAGGCTGTATTGTCCCGGCAGCCTCCTCATCGTCAACATACGTCGGGCCTCCACGGGAGTTGGAAACGAGCTCCCGTGGTGAAATGGCGATCCGTTTCACCAAGAGTGGTCCTAAAGCCGTACAGCTGAAGGGTAAGCCTGGGGCTAAGGCTAGTCCTAAGGCTGGCACCTCACAGCCAACCGTCCGGCTAACAAGGGTGGACCGAGGCGGAAAGATCTCCGCAAGTACCGCTCCCTCTACCAAAAGGGAGAGCGAGAGACAGACCACCACTGCGGCGACGAGGCAGGCTCATGTCTCCCCGGACCCGCAGTGGGAGCATTCTTCCTCCTTCTCCTCATCCTCGGACGAGGAGGAGGTAATGGACGTGGACGTGGAGGAGGTCCTCGAAGACCAGAGGAAGGCAACGGAGGCAGTGGAAAGAGGCCGAGGTAGGCCTCCAACCACACAAGAATACACCGGCATGACGGCGGCCCGTGCCGATCGTCTCGCCATCTTAGAGAAGGAGGTGCGCCTAAAAGAGGCTTTATACGTCTTGGACGTGAATGCTCCGCCCAAGCGTACCAGGGGAAGGGACAGCCTTCCCACGGAGGAGGAACTGATGGCTGCGTTTCAAGCGCAGAAAACATCGGAGATCTACGCGAAGGCCTGTCGGCACCTTATGGCTGTCGACAAGACCTCCGATGTATCGAAGGGGCTGCAGTCGACCCTTAGCACGGCGCTAAGGAGAGCGGCGCGGGAGGTCACTGTAGCCCTGAGCGTCCTGATGGAGAGAGCGCGCAGCGCCTCGGAGGAACCAGTTCCTTCGCAGGAACTCAGCGCCCTGAAAGTTTACGCCCAGACGCTCAAGAGTGGTAAGGAGAAGGCGGACGCCGAGATCGATGATCTCAAGAGGTCGCTCGCGGCAGCCAAAGCAGAGCTGGCCACTGCGAGGGCATCCGTCTCTCCGTCGCGTCGACCCCCTGCTCTGAAGCGCAAGCTCAGAAACAGGGACGTCGACATGGAGAAGGAGGAGGACTCCGACCCGCCTGCACGGGACTCGGAGTGGTGCCCGAACATTCCGGCACCAAGCTCTGCTCTGAGAACAGTGGACAGGGGGACCTCCCCCTGCCCAACCGTAGTGGAGGACAACGCGGCCTCTAGTGGGCTTAGCCCACAAGAGGTTGAGGCTCTTCTGTGCAGGATCACAGAGTTAAAGCAGGAAGTCGACAACACGCGGGCCGAGATGGCGGAAGTCCTGGACTCCTCCATCTCGGCAATGCAAAAATGTCGGGACGAGAATAGGGAGCTGCGTGGTCAGCTAGAACTCCGGGGGAGGAATAAACCTCCATCTACCGGGGTTCTGCGGGGGGGTAACGTTGCTGGGGGTCCGTCATCTTCTGTGAAGGGGGGGGGATCTTCGGTGGTGAAGGACTGTAATGGCTCGGGGGGAAACACGAACGAACTATGGTCGAAAGTTGTGGGGAGGAAGTCCGCGGGCGCCGATAAGCGCTTACCGCGGGCTTCCAAGGGGCCTGCGGCTCCGCTAGCCGGAGAGCAGGCGGGTGCAGGTCAAGCGGCGAAGCCTGACAGGAAGCGCCGCAAGACTGCAAAAAGAAAAAAGAAGAAGGGTCCACGAGCTCCCGCAACCGCGGCCGTAACGGTCACGATTGCGGGAAAGGAGGGCAGTGACCTGACCTACGCCCGGGTGATGGGCGAGGCGAGGGAGAAGATCTCCCTCCAAGACCTTGGCATTGCAGGGTCAAGGCTCAGGCCATCAATGATGGGGGGTCTCGTAATAGAGATTCCTGGGAAAGACCGCCTATCCAAAGCTCGGCAACTGGCCGAGCGGATGAAGGACTTGTTTAAGGAGAAGGAGGAGGTGAGGGTCACGCAGCCCCAAAAGACCGCGGAGTTGAGGGTCCGGGGCCTCGACGTGGCCACCACCTCCAAAGACGTCTCCCTGGCGATCGCTGCGGCGACGGGATGCCTGGAGGAGCTCGTTAGAGTGGGTGAGATCCGGCGCAGCTCGGACATTGGCCCAGGCTCAGCCTGGGTCTGCTGCCCGGTCTCGGTGGCCAGCAAATTGGCCAGAGCAGAAAAGCTGCAAATCGGGTGGAGCAGAGTCAAGGTGGAGACTCTGAAGGCTCGACCCGTTTTTTGTTTCCGGTGCCTCGGACACGGTCACGTCCGGGCCCGGTGCAAAGCGGTAGTGGACCGCAGCACCGCCTGTTACCGGTGCGGGGAGCTGGGCCACAGTGCCAAGGGGTGCACGGCGCAGCCCAAATGTCTGGCTTGCGCCGATATTGGCTTGCCTGCCGGGCACCGACTGGGAGGCAAAGGGTGTAGACCCAGGCCTCCCTCGAGACGGAAGGAGGATATGCCGCTCGCTGAGAGGATAGCAAAAGCTTCCTCGAAGCAAGCGTCGAAGACGAAGGCGGAAAAGCCCGGTAAACTCGCGGCGAAGCGAGTCCCTGCCGGGCCATCAACTGCATCGTCCTCTGGCCAGAAACAGAAACTGGCCAGTGCTAGGGAAGAGGTAGCGATGGAGACTGACACTTAGTCAGTCTCACTGACCACCATCCTCAACTCGGAGGATGGAGTAAATCCCACAGTCAAGTGGGATTTACGGGGACTGCAGATCCACAAGTCGGGGGACTTGTGGGTCATTGCACGTAGTCCCCCGTGAGGAGGAGAGTGTGGCGCGACACCCACCTCTCCTCATGAGGAGTGAGACAAACGTCTCCCTCCTCGCGAGAAGGGCGCGAGTCAACGCGCAGTCAGAGATGTTCTTGGACGTAATGCCTCTAGCGGTTCCCGAGAACATCTCGCAAGGCCGAGTGTCGCCGTCTGGTTTTTAGTGGGTCGGGGGTCGCTTATACCCCCAGCCCCACATAACCCACCTTGCCTCCCCCGAGGCGGGTGGGTATGCGGTTGCGCATTTTCCAGACGTTAAAAAAAAAAAAAAAAAAAAAAAAGGTTAGGTTAGGTTAGGTTAGGTTAGGTTAGGTTAGGTTAGGTTAGGTTAGGTTAGGTTAGGTTAGGTTAGGTTAGGTTAGGTTAGGTTAGGTTAGGTTCTCTCCCGTCGGTCGCCACCTTGTCGTGGTGGGAGAGCTCACCCAGTACACTGTCGTACTGGGTGCTAAGAGCGACCAGTACCAAGTTTACTTGGTACAAGGCCTTTCCATGCTTGGAAAGGCGGTGTGTGTGTGTGTGTGGATGAATGAATGAGGGCAGGACGGGCTCTATAGGGTTGGTACCCAACCGTCCTATGGGTGGGATCCCCAGAGAATAAAGCCAACTTCTTACACTACTCATGATGGACACTAAGAACGAGACGATCATTACTGTCGCAGCGGGATCGGATACCGCAGCGGCCGGTGGGAGGGGCTGTATTGTCCCGGCAGCCTCCTCATCGTCATCGTACGTCGGGCCTCCACGGGAGTTGGAAGCGAGCTCCCGTGGTGAATTGGCTATCCGCTTCACCAAGGGTGGGCTTAAGGCCGTACAAGTGCGGGGGAAGCCTAAGTCTAAGGCTAGTCCTAAGGCTGGCACCTCTCAGCCAACCGTACGGCTTACAAGAGTGGACCGAGGCGGAAAGATCTCCGCAAGCACCGCTCCCTTAACCAAAAGGGAGAGCGTGAGACAGACGACCACTGTGGCGACGAGGCAGGCTCATGTCTCCCCGGACCCACAGTGGGAGCATTCTTCCTCCTTCTCCTCGTCCTCGGACGAGGAGGAGGTAATGGACGTGGACGTGGAGGAGGTCCTCGAAGATCAGAGGAAGGCAACGGAGGCAGTGGAGAGAGGCCGAGGTCGGCCTCCAACCACTCAAGAATATACCGGCATGACGGCGGCCCGTGCCGATCGTCTCGCCATCTTAGAGAAGGAGGTGCGCCTAAAAGAGGCTTTATACGTCTTGGACGTAAATGCTCCGCCTAAACGTACCAGGGGCAGGGACAGCCTTCCCACGGAGGAGGAACTGATGGCTGCGTTTCAAGCGCAGAAAACATCGGAGATCTACGCGAAGGCCTGTCGGCACCTTATGGCTGTCGACAAGACCTCCGATGTATCGAAGGGGCTGCAGTCGACCCTTAGCACGGCGCTAAGGAGAGCGGCGCGGGAGGTCACGGTCGCCCTGAGCGTCCTGATGGAGAGAGCGCGCAGCGCCTCGGAGGAACCAGTTCCTTCGCAGGAACTCAGCGCCCTGAAAGTGTACGCTCAGACGCTCAAGAGTGGTAAGGAGAAGGCGGATGCCGAGATCGATGATCTCAAGAGGTCGCTCGCGGCAGCCAAAGCAGAGCTGGCCACTGCGAGGGCATCCGTCTCTCCGTCGCGCCGGCCCCCTGCTCTGAAGCGCAAGCTCAGAAACAGGGACGTCGACATGGAGAAGGAGGAGGAGTCCGACCCGCCTGCACGGGACTCGGAGTGGTGCCCGAACATCCCGGCACCAAGCTCTGCTCTGAGAACAGTGGACAGGGGGACCTCCCCCTGCCCAACCACAGTGGAGGATAATGCGGACCCTTGTGGGCTTAGCGCACAAGAGGTCGAGGCTCTCCTGAGCAGAATTACAGAGCTCAAACAGGAGGTCGACAACACGCGGGCCGAGATGGCCGAAGTCCTTGACTCCTCCATCTCGGCAATGCAAAAGTGTCGGGACGAGAACAGGGAGCTGCGTGGGCAGCTAGGACTCCGGGGGAGGAATAAACCTCCATCAGCCGGGGTTCCGCGGGGGATTAACACTGCGGGGGGTCCGTCGTCTTCTGGGAAGGGGGGGAGATCTTCTGTGGCGAGGGACTGTATTGGCTCGGGGGGGAACACGAACGACCTATGGTCGAAGGTCGTAGGAAGGAAGTCCGCGAGCGCTGATAAGCGCCTACCGCGGGCTTCCAAGGGGTCTGCGGCTCCGCTAGCCGGGGAGCAGACAGGCGCGGGTCAAGCGGCGAAGCCAGATAAGGGGCGCCGCAAAACATCGCGGCGGAAAAGGAAGAGGGGCCCGCGAGCGCCCGCAACCGCGGCCGTAACGGTAACGATTGCGGACAAAGAGGGCAGTGGCCTGACCTACGCCCGAGTGATGGGTGAGGCGAGGGAGAAGATCTCCCTCCAGGACCTCGGCATCGTAGGGTCGAGGATTAGGCCATCGATGATGGGGGGATTGGTCATTGAGATCCCTGGTAAGGACCGGCTCTCAAAAGCTCGGCAGCTTGCTGAGCGGATGAGAGAGGTGCTTAAAGAGAAGGAGGAGGTGAGGGTCACGCAGCCCCAAAAGACCGCGGAGTTGAGGGTCCGGGGCCTCGACGTGGCCACCACCTCCAAAGACGTCTCCCTGGCAATCGCCGCGGCGACGGGATGCCTGGAGGAGCTCGTCCGAGTGGGTGAGATCCGGCGCAGCTCGGACATTGGCCCAGGCTCAGCCTGGGTCTGCTGCCCGGTCTCGGTGGCCAGCAAATTGGCCAGAGCAGAAAAGCTGCAAATCGGGTGGAGCAGAGTCAAGGTGGAGACTCTGAAGGCTCGACCCGTTTTTTGTTTCCGGTGCCTCGGACACGGTCACGTCCGAGCCCGGTGCAAAGCGGCAGTGGACCGCAGCACCGCCTGTTACCGGTGCGGGGAGCTGGGCCACAGTGCCAAGGGGTGCACGGCGCAACCCAAATGCCTGGCTTGCGCCGATCTGGGTTTGTCAGCCGCGCACCGACTGGGTGGCAGAGGGTGCAAACCCAAACCACCCTCGAGGCGGATGGAGGATGTGCCGCTTGCGGAGAGATTGGCCACGGCCGCTCCCTCAAAGCAAGCGTCGAGGAAGGCGAAAAAGCCCGGTACACTCGCGGCGAAGCGAGTCCCTGCCGGGCCATCAGCAGCATCATCCTCTGGCCAGCAGAAACTGGCCAGTGTTAGGGAGGAGGCGGTAGCGATGGAGACCGACACTTAGTCGGCCTCGTAGACTACCATCCTCAGTTCGGAGGATGGAGTAAATCCCACAGACAAGTGGGATTTACGGGGACTGCAGATCCACAAGTCGGGGGACTTGTGGGTCATTGCACGTAGTCCCCCGTGAGGAGGAGAGCGTGGCGCGACACCCACCTCTCCTCATGAGGAGTGAGACAAACGTCTCCCTCCTCGCGAGTAGGGCGCGAGTCAACGCGCAGCCTGAGATGCTCTCGGACGTAATGCCTCTAGCGGTTCCCGAGAACATCTCGCAAGGCCGAGTGTCGCCGTCTGGTTTTTAGTGGGTCGGGGGTCGTTTATACCCCCAGCCCCACATAACCCACCTTGCCTCCCCCGAGGCGGGTGGGTATGCGGTTGCGCATTTTCCAGACGTTAAAAAAAAAAAAAAAAAAAAAAGGTTAGGTTAGGTTAGGTTAGGTTAGGTTAGGTTAGGTTAGGTTAGGTTAGGTTAGGTTAGGTTAGGTTAGGTTAGGTTAGGTTAGGTTAGGTTAGGTTCTCTCCCGTCGGTCGCCACCTTGTCGTGGTGGGAGAGCTCACCCAGTACACTGTCGTACTGGGTGCTAAGAGCGACCAGTACCAAGTTTACTTGGTACAAGGCCTTTCCATGCTTGGAAAGGCGGTGTGTGTGTGTGTGTGGATGAATGAATGAGGGCAGGACGGGCTCTATAGGGTTGGTACCCAACCGTCCTATGGGTGGGATCCCCAGAGAATAAAGCCAACTTCTTACACTACTCATGATGGACACTAAGAACGAGACGATCATTACTGTCGCAGCGGGATCGGATACCGCAGCGGCCGGTGGGAGGGGCTGTATTGTCCCGGCAGCCTCCTCATCGTCATCGTACGTCGGGCCTCCACGGGAGTTGGAAGCGAGCTCCCGTGGTGAATTGGCTATCCGCTTCACCAAGGGTGGGCTTAAGGCCGTACAAGTGCGGGGGAAGCCTAAGTCTAAGGCTAGTCCTAAGGCTGGCACCTCTCAGCCAACCGTACGGCTTACAAGAGTGGACCGAGGCGGAAAGATCTCCGCAAGCACCGCTCCCTTAACCAAAAGGGAGAGCGTGAGACAGACGACCACTGTGGCGACGAGGCAGGCTCATGTCTCCCCGGACCCACAGTGGGAGCATTCTTCCTCCTTCTCCTCGTCCTCGGACGAGGAGGAGGTAATGGACGTGGACGTGGAGGAGGTCCTCGAAGATCAGAGGAAGGCAACGGAGGCAGTGGAGAGAGGCCGAGGTCGGCCTCCAACCACTCAAGAATATACCGGCATGACGGCGGCCCGTGCCGATCGTCTCGCCATCTTAGAGAAGGAGGTGCGCCTAAAAGAGGCTTTATACGTCTTGGACGTAAATGCTCCGCCTAAACGTACCAGGGGCAGGGACAGCCTTCCCACGGAGGAGGAACTGATGGCTGCGTTTCAAGCGCAGAAAACATCGGAGATCTACGCGAAGGCCTGTCGGCACCTTATGGCTGTCGACAAGACCTCCGATGTATCGAAGGGGCTGCAGTCGACCCTTAGCACGGCGCTAAGGAGAGCGGCGCGGGAGGTCACGGTCGCCCTGAGCGTCCTGATGGAGAGAGCGCGCAGCGCCTCGGAGGAACCAGTTCCTTCGCAGGAACTCAGCGCCCTGAAAGTGTACGCTCAGACGCTCAAGAGTGGTAAGGAGAAGGCGGATGCCGAGATCGATGATCTCAAGAGGTCGCTCGCGGCAGCCAAAGCAGAGCTGGCCACTGCGAGGGCATCCGTCTCTCCGTCGCGCCGGCCCCCTGCTCTGAAGCGCAAGCTCAGAAACAGGGACGTCGACATGGAGAAGGAGGAGGAGTCCGACCCGCCTGCACGGGACTCGGAGTGGTGCCCGAACATCCCGGCACCAAGCTCTGCTCTGAGAACAGTGGACAGGGGGACCTCCCCCTGCCCAACCACAGTGGAGGATAATGCGGACCCTTGTGGGCTTAGCGCACAAGAGGTCGAGGCTCTCCTGAGCAGAATTACAGAGCTCAAACAGGAGGTCGACAACACGCGGGCCGAGATGGCCGAAGTCCTTGACTCCTCCATCTCGGCAATGCAAAAGTGTCGGGACGAGAACAGGGAGCTGCGTGGGCAGCTAGGACTCCGGGGGAGGAATAAACCTCCATCAGCCGGGGTTCCGCGGGGGATTAACACTGCGGGGGGTCCGTCGTCTTCTGGGAAGGGGGGGAGATCTTCTGTGGCGAGGGACTGTATTGGCTCGGGGGGGAACACGAACGACCTATGGTCGAAGGTCGTAGGAAGGAAGTCCGCGAGCGCTGATAAGCGCCTACCGCGGGCTTCCAAGGGGTCTGCGGCTCCGCTAGCCGGGGAGCAGACAGGCGCGGGTCAAGCGGCGAAGCCAGATAAGGGGCGCCGCAAAACATCGCGGCGGAAAAGGAAGAGGGGCCCGCGAGCGCCCGCAACCGCGGCCGTAACGGTAACGATTGCGGACAAAGAGGGCAGTGGCCTGACCTACGCCCGAGTGATGGGTGAGGCGAGGGAGAAGATCTCCCTCCAGGACCTCGGCATCGTAGGGTCGAGGATTAGGCCATCGATGATGGGGGGATTGGTCATTGAGATCCCTGGTAAGGACCGGCTCTCAAAAGCTCGGCAGCTTGCTGAGCGGATGAGAGAGGTGCTTAAAGAGAAGGAGGAGGTGAGGGTCACGCAGCCCCAAAAGACCGCGGAGTTGAGGGTCCGGGGCCTCGACGTGGCCACCACCTCCAAAGACGTCTCCCTGGCAATCGCCGCGGCGACGGGATGCCTGGAGGAGCTCGTCCGAGTGGGTGAGATCCGGCGCAGCTCGGACATTGGCCCAGGCTCAGCCTGGGTCTGCTGCCCGGTCTCGGTGGCCAGCAAATTGGCCAGAGCAGAAAAGCTGCAAATCGGGTGGAGCAGAGTCAAGGTGGAGACTCTGAAGGCTCGACCCGTTTTTTGTTTCCGGTGCCTCGGACACGGTCACGTCCGAGCCCGGTGCAAAGCGGCAGTGGACCGCAGCACCGCCTGTTACCGGTGCGGGGAGCTGGGCCACAGTGCCAAGGGGTGCACGGCGCAACCCAAATGCCTGGCTTGCGCCGATCTGGGTTTGTCAGCCGCGCACCGACTGGGTGGCAGAGGGTGCAAACCCAAACCACCCTCGAGGCGGATGGAGGATGTGCCGCTTGCGGAGAGATTGGCCACGGCCGCTCCCTCAAAGCAAGCGTCGAGGAAGGCGAAAAAGCCCGGTACACTCGCGGCGAAGCGAGTCCCTGCCGGGCCATCAGCAGCATCATCCTCTGGCCAGCAGAAACTGGCCAGTGTTAGGGAGGAGGCGGTAGCGATGGAGACCGACACTTAGTCGGCCTCGTAGACTACCATCCTCAGTTCGGAGGATGGAGTAAATCCCACAGACAAGTGGGATTTACGGGGACTGCAGATCCACAAGTCGGGGGACTTGTGGGTCATTGCACGTAGTCCCCCGTGAGGAGGAGAGCGTGGCGCGACACCCACCTCTCCTCATGAGGAGTGAGACAAACGTCTCCCTCCTCGCGAGTAGGGCGCGAGTCAACGCGCAGCCTGAGATGCTCTCGGACGTAATGCCTCTAGCGGTTCCCGAGAACATCTCGCAAGGCCGAGTGTCGCCGTCTGGTTTTTAGTGGGTCGGGGGTCGTTTATACCCCCAGCCCCACATAACCCACCTTGCCTCCCCCGAGGCGGGTGGGTATGCGGTTGCGCATTTTCCAGACGTTAAAAAAAAAAAAAAAAAAAAAGGTTAGGTTAGGTTAGGTTAGGTTAGGTTAGGTTAGGTTAGGTTAGGTTAGGTTAGGTTAGGTTAGGTTAGGTTAGGTTAGGTTAGGTTAGGTTAGGTTAGGTTCTCTCCCGTCGGTCGCCACCTTGTCGTGGTGGGAGGGCTCACCCAGTACACTGTCGTACTGGGTGCCAAGAGCGACCAGTACCAGGATTTCCTGGTACAAGGCCTTTCCTTGATTGGAAAGTCGGTATGCGTGTGTGTGTGGATGAATGAATGAGGGCAGGACGGGCTCTATAGGGTTGGTACCCAACCGTCCTATGGGTGGGATCCCCAGAGAATAAAGCCAACTTCTTACACTACTCATGATGGACACTAAGAACGAGACGATCATTACTGTCGCAGCGGGATCGGATACCGCAGCGGCCGGTGGGAGAGGCTGTATTGTCCCGGCAGCCTCCTCATCGTCATCATACGTCGGGCCTCCACGGGAGTTGGAAGCGAGCTCCCGTGGTGAATTGGCTATCCGCTTCACCAAGGGTGGACTTAAGGCCGTACAAGTGCGGGGGAAGCCTAAGTCTAAGGCTTGTCCTAAGGCTGGCACCTCTCAGCCAACCGTACGGCTTACAAGAGTGGACCGAGGCGGAAAGATTTCCGCAAGCACCACTCCCTTAACCAAAAGGGAGAGCGGAAGTAAAGCCACCACTGGGACGATGAGGCAGGCGCATGTCTCCCCGGACCCCCAGTGGGAACATTCCTCCTCCCCCTCCTCGTCTTCTGACGAGGAGGAGGACATGGACGTGGACGTGGAGGAGGTCCACAGCGATCAGAGGAAGGCTACGGAGGCGGTGGAGAGAGGCCGAGGTCGGCCCCCAACTACCCAAGAATATACTGGCATGACGGCGGCCCGCGCCGACCGCCTTGCCATATTAGAGAAGGAGGTCCGCCTGAAGGAGGCGCTCTACGTCCTTGACGCGAACGCCCCTCCAAAGCGCACCAGGGGAAGGGACAGCCTTCCCACCGAGGAGGAGATGATGACTGTGTTTAAAACACAGAAAACATCCGAGATATACGCGAGGGCTTGTCGACACCTTATGGCTGTCGACAAGACTTCTGACGTGTCGAAAGGTCTGCAGTCGACCCTTAGCACGGCACTAAGGAGAGCGGCACGGGAGGTCCAGGTTGTCCTGGCCGTCCTATTGGAGAGAGCGCGCAGCGCCTCGGAGGAGCCGGCTCCCTCCCAGGAACTATGCGCCTTAAAAGCGTATGCACAGGCGCTCAAGAGTGATAAGGAGAAGGCGGACGCCGAGATCGATGATCTCAAGAAGTCGCTCGCGGCAGCCAAAGCAGAGCTGGCCACTGCGAGGGCATCCGTCTCTCCGTCGCGTCGGCCCCCTGCTCTGAAGCGCAAGCTCAGAAACAGGGACGTCGACATGGAGAAGGAGGAGGACTCCGACCCGCCAGTGCGGGATACGGAGTGGTGCCCGAGCATTCTGGCACCAAGCTCTGCCCTGAGAACGGTGGACAGGGGGACTTCTCCTTGCCCAACCGTGGTGAAGGACGACGCGGCCTCCAGTGGACTTAGCCCACAAGAGGTTGAGGCTCTTCTGTGTCGAATCACAGAATTGAAGCAGGAGGTTGACAATACGCGGGCCGAGATGGCGGAAGTCCTGGACTCCTCCATCTCGGCAATGCAAAAATGTCGGGATGAGAATAGGGAGCTGCGTGGGCAACTAGAACTCCGGGGGAGGAGTAAACCTCCATCAGCCGGAGTTCCGCGGGGGGTTAGAGCTATGGGGGGTCCGTCGTCTTCCGGGAAGGGGGGGGGATCTTCTGTGGTGAGAGACTGTATTGGCTCGGGGGGGAATACGAACGACCTATGGTCGAAGGTCGTAGGAAGGAAGTCCGCGAGCGCTGATAAGCGCCTACCGCGGGCTTTTAAGGGGTCTGCGGCTCCGCTAGCCGGGGAGCAGACAGGCGCGGGTCAAGCGGCGAAGCCAGATAAGGGGCGCCGCAAAACATCGCGGAGGAAAAGGAAGAGGGGCCCGCGAGCGCCCGCAACCGCGGCCGTAACGGTCACGATTGCGGACAATGCGGGCAGTGGTCTGACCTACGCCCGGGTGATGGGCGAGGCGAGGGAGAAGATCTCCCTCCAAGACCTCGGCATCGCGGGGTCGAGGCTCAGGCCATCAATGATGGGGGGCCTTGTTATAGAGATCCCCGGAAAGGACCGCCTGTCCAAAGCTCGGCAGCTGGCCGAGCGGATGAAGGAAGTGTTCAAGGAGAAGGAGGAGGTGAAGGTCACGCAGCCCCAGAAGACCGCGGAGCTTAGGGTCCGGGGTCTCGACGTGGCCTGCACCTCCAAAGATGTCTCTCTGGCTATCGCCGCGGAGACGGGGTGCCCAGAGGAGCACATTCGAGTGGGAGAGATCCGGCGCAGCTCGGACGTTGGCCCAGGCTCTGTCTGGGTCTGCTGCCCGATCTCGGTGGCCAGTAAGCTGGCCAGAGTAAGTAAGCTGCAAGTCGGGTGGAGCAGTGTCAGGGTGGAGACACTAAAGGCTCGACCCGTATTTTGTTTCCGGTGCCTCGGACACGGTCACGTCCGGGCCCGGTGCAAAGCGGTAGTGGACCGCAGCACCGCCTGTTACCGGTGCGGGGAGCTGGGCCACAGTGCCAAGGGGTGCACGGCGCAGCCCAAATGTCTGGCTTGCGCCGATATTGGCTTGCCTGCCGGGCACCGACTGGGAGGCAAAGGGTGTAGACCCAGGCCTCCCTCGAGACGGAAGGAGGATATGCCGCTCGCTGAGAGGATAGCAAAAGCTTCCTCGAAGCAAGCGTCGAAGACGAAGGCGGAAAAGCCCGGTAAACTCGCGGCGAAGCGAGTCCCTGCCGGGCCACCAACTGCATCGTCCTCTGGCCAGAAACAGAAACTGGCCAGTGCTAGGGAAGAGGTAGCAATGGAGACTGACATTTAGTCAGTCTCACTGACCACCATCCTCAACTCGGAGGATGGAGTAAACCCCCCAGTCAAGGGGGGTTTACGGGGACTGCAGATCCACAAGTCGGGGGACTTGTGGGTCATTGCACGTAGTCCCCCGTGTGGAGGGGAGCGTGGCGCGACACCCACCTCCCCTCAGGAGGAGCGAGACAATAACGTCTCCCTCCTCGCGAGAGGGGCGCGTTAGAACCGCGCAGTCAGAGATGTTCTTGGACGTAATGCCTCTAGCGGTTCCCGAGAACATCTCGCAAGGCCGAGTGTCGCCGTCTGGTTTTTAGTGGGTCGGGGGTCGCTTATACCCCCAGCCCCACATAACCCACCTTGCCTCCCCCGAGGCGGGTGGGTATGCGGTTGCGCATTTTCCAGACGTTAAAAAAAAAAAAAAAAAAGGTTAGGTTAGGTTAGGTTAGGTTAGGTTAGGTTAGGTTAGGTTAGGTTAGGTTAGGTTAGGTTAGGTTAGGTTAGGTTAGGTTAGGTTAGGTTAGGTTAGGTTAGGTTAGGTTAGGTTAGGTTAGGTTAGGTTAGGTTAGGTTAGGTTAGGTTAGGTTAGGTTAGGTTAGGTTAGGTTAGGTTAGGTTAGGTTAGGTTAGGTTAGGTTAGGTTAGGTTAGGTTAGGTTAGGTTAGGTTAGGTTAGGTTAGGTTAGGTTAGGTTAGGTTAGGTTAGGTTAGGTTAGGTTAGGTTAGGTTAGGTTAGGTTAGGTTAGGTTAGGTTAGGTTAGGTTAGGTTAGGTTAGGTTAGGTTAGGTTAGGTTAGGTTAGGTTAGGTTAGGTTAGGTTAGGTTAGGTTAGGTTAGGTTAGGTTAGGTTAGGTTAGGTTAGGTTAGGTTAGGTTAGGTTAGGTTAGGTTAGGTTAGGTTAGGTTAGGTTAGGTTAGGTTAGGTTAGGTTAGGTTAGGTTAGGTTAGGTTAGGTTAGGTTAGGTTAGGTTAGGTTAGGTTAGGTTAGGTTAGGTTAGGTTAGGTTAGGTTAGGTTAGGTTAGGTTAGGTTAGGTTAGGTTAGGTTAGGTTAGGTTAGGTTAGGTTAGGTTAGGTTAGGTTAGGTTAGGTTAGGTTAGGTTAGGTTAGGTTAGGTTAGGTTAGGTTAGGTTAGGTTAGGTTAGGTTAGGTTAGGTTAGGTTAGGTTAGGTTAGGTTAGGTTAGGTTAGGTTAGGTTAGGTTAGGTTAGGTTAGGTTAGGTTAGGTTAGGTTAGGTTAGGTTAGGTTAGGTTAGGTTAGGTTAGGTTAGGTTAGGTTAGGTTAGGTTAGGTTAGGTTAGGTTAGGTTAGGTTAGGTTAGGTTAGGTTAGGTTAGGTTAGGTTAGGTTAGGTTAGGTTAGGTTAGGTTAGGTTAGGTTAGGTTAGGTTAGGTTAGGTTAGGTTAGGTTAGGTTAGGTTAGGTTAGGTTAGGTTAGGTTAGGTTAGGTTAGGTTAGGTTAGGTTAGGTTAGGTTAGGTTAGGTTAGGTTAGGTTAGGTTAGGTTAGGTTAGGTTAGGTTAGGTTAGGTTAGGTTAGGTTAGGTTAGGTTAGGTTAGGTTAGGTTAGGTTAGGTTAGGTTAGGTTAGGTTAGGTTAGGTTAGGTTAGGTTAGGTTAGGTTAGGTTAGGTTAGGTTAGGTTAGGTTAGGTTAGGTTAGGTTAGGTTAGGTTAGGTTAGGTTAGGTTAGGTTAGGTTAGGTTAGGTTAGGTTAGGTTAGGTTAGGTTAGGTTAGGTTAGGTTAGGTTAGGTTAGGTTAGGTTAGGTTAGGTTAGGTTAGGTTAGGTTAGGTTAGGTTAGGTTAGGTTAGGTTAGGTTAGGTTAGGTTAGGTTAGGTTAGGTTAGGTTAGGTTAGGTTAGGTTAGGTTAGGTTAGGTTAGGTTAGGTTAGGTTAGGTTAGGTTAGGTTAGGTTAGGTTAGGTTAGGTTAGGTTAGGTTAGGTTAGGTTAGGTTAGGTTAGGTTAGGTTAGGTTAGGTTAGGTTAGGTTAGGTTAGGTTAGGTTAGGTTAGGTTAGGTTAGGTTAGGTTAGGTTAGGTTAGGTTAGGTTAGGTTAGGTTAGGTTAGGTTAGGTTAGGTTAGGTTAGGTTAGGTTAGGTTAGGTTAGGTTAGGTTAGGTTAGGTTAGGTTAGGTTAGGTTAGGTTAGGTTAGGTTAGGTTAGGTTAGGTTAGGTTAGGTTAGGTTAGGTTAGGTTAGGTTAGGTTAGGTTAGGTTAGGTTAGGTTAGGTTAGGTTAGGTTAGGTTAGGTTAGGTTAGGTTAGGTTAGGTTAGGTTAGGTTAGGTTAGGTTAGGTTAGGTTAGGTTAGGTTAGGTTAGGTTAGGTTAGGTTAGGTTAGGTTAGGTTAGGTTAGGTTAGGTTAGGTTAGGTTAGGTTAGGTTAGGTTAGGTTAGGTTAGGTTAGGTTAGGTTAGGTTAGGTTAGGTTAGGTTAGGTTAGGTTAGGTTAGGTTAGGTTAGGTTAGGTTAGGTTAGGTTAGGTTAGGTTAGGTTAGGTTAGGTTAGGTTAGGTTAGGTTAGGTTAGGTTAGGTTAGGTTAGGTTAGGTTAGGTTAGGTTAGGTTAGGTTAGGTTAGGTTAGGTTAGGTTAGGTTAGGTTAGGTTAGGTTAGGTTAGGTTAGGTTAGGTTAGGTTAGGTTAGGTTAGGTTAGGTTAGGTTAGGTTAGGTTAGGTTAGGTTAGGTTAGGTTAGGTTAGGTTAGGTTAGGTTAGGTTAGGTTAGGTTAGGTTAGGTTAGGTTAGGTTAGGTTAGGTTAGGTTAGGTTAGGTTAGGTTAGGTTAGGTTAGGTTAGGTTAGGTTAGGTTAGGTTAGGTTAGGTTAGGTTAGGTTAGGTTAGGTTAGGTTAGGTTAGGTTAGGTTAGGTTAGGTTAGGTTAGGTTAGGTTAGGTTAGGTTAGGTTAGGTTAGGTTAGGTTAGGTTAGGTTAGGTTAGGTTAGGTTAGGTTAGGTTAGGTTAGGTTAGGTTAGGTTAGGTTAGGTTAGGTTAGGTTAGGTTAGGTTAGGTTAGGTTAGGTTAGGTTAGGTTAGGTTAGGTTAGGTTAGGTTAGGTTAGGTTAGGTTAGGTTAGGTTAGGTTAGGTTAGGTTAGGTTAGGTTAGGTTAGGTTAGGTTAGGTTAGGTTAGGTTAGGTTAGGTTAGGTTAGGTTAGGTTAGGTTAGGTTAGGTTAGGTTAGGTTAGGTTAGGTTAGGTTAGGTTAGGTTAGGTTAGGTTAGGTTAGGTTAGGTTAGGTTAGGTTAGGTTAGGTTAGGTTAGGTTAGGTTAGGTTAGGTTAGGTTAGGTTAGGTTAGGTTAGGTTAGGTTAGGTTAGGTTAGGTTAGGTTAGGTTAGGTTAGGTTAGGTTAGGTTAGGTTAGGTTAGGTTAGGTTAGGTTAGGTTAGGTTAGGTTAGGTTAGGTTAGGTTAGGTTAGGTTAGGTTAGGTTAGGTTAGGTTAGGTTAGGTTAGGTTAGGTTAGGTTAGGTTAGGTTAGGTTAGGTTAGGTTAGGTTAGGTTAGGTTAGGTTAGGTTAGGTTAGGTTAGGTTAGGTTAGGTTAGGTTAGGTTAGGTTAGGTTAGGTTAGGTTAGGTTAGGTTAGGTTAGGTTAGGTTAGGTTAGGTTAGGTTAGGTTAGGTTAGGTTAGGTTAGGTTAGGTTAGGTTAGGTTAGGTTAGGTTAGGTTAGGTTAGGTTAGGTTAGGTTAGGTTAGGTTAGGTTAGGTTAGGTTAGGTTAGGTTAGGTTAGGTTAGGTTAGGTTAGGTTAGGTTAGGTTAGGTTAGGTTAGGTTAGGTTAGGTTAGGTTAGGTTAGGTTAGGTTAGGTTAGGTTAGGTTAGGTTAGGTTAGGTTAGGTTAGGTTAGGTTAGGTTAGGTTAGGTTAGGTTAGGTTAGGTTAGGTTAGGTTAGGTTAGGTTAGGTTAGGTTAGGTTAGGTTAGGTTAGGTTAGGTTAGGTTAGGTTAGGTTAGGTTAGGTTAGGTTAGGTTAGGTTAGGTTAGGTTAGGTTAGGTTAGGTTAGGTTAGGTTAGGTTAGGTTAGGTTAGGTTAGGTTAGGTTAGGTTAGGTTAGGTTAGGTTAGGTTAGGTTAGGTTAGGTTAGGTTAGGTTAGGTTAGGTTAGGTTAGGTTAGGTTAGGTTAGGTTAGGTTAGGTTAGGTTAGGTTAGGTTAGGTTAGGTTAGGTTAGGTTAGGTTAGGTTAGGTTAGGTTAGGTTAGGTTAGGTTAGGTTAGGTTAGGTTAGGTTAGGTTAGGTTAGGTTAGGTTAGGTTAGGTTAGGTTAGGTTAGGTTAGGTTAGGTTAGGTTAGGTTAGGTTAGGTTAGGTTAGGTTAGGTTAGGTTAGGTTAGGTTAGGTTAGGTTAGGTTAGGTTAGGTTAGGTTAGGTTAGGTTAGGTTAGGTTAGGTTAGGTTAGGTTAGGTTAGGTTAGGTTAGGTTAGGTTAGGTTAGGTTAGGTTAGGTTAGGTTAGGTTAGGTTAGGTTAGGTTAGGTTAGGTTAGGTTAGGTTAGGTTAGGTTAGGTTAGGTTAGGTTAGGTTAGGTTAGGTTAGGTTAGGTTAGGTTAGGTTAGGTTAGGTTAGGTTAGGTTAGGTTAGGTTAGGTTAGGTTAGGTTAGGTTAGGTTAGGTTAGGTTAGGTTAGGTTAGGTTAGGTTAGGTTAGGTTAGGTTAGGTTAGGTTAGGTTAGGTTAGGTTAGGTTAGGTTAGGTTAGGTTAGGTTAGGTTAGGTTAGGTTAGGTTAGGTTAGGTTAGGTTAGGTTAGGTTAGGTTAGGTTAGGTTAGGTTAGGTTAGGTTAGGTTAGGTTAGGTTAGGTTAGGTTAGGTTAGGTTAGGTTAGGTTAGGTTAGGTTAGGTTAGGTTAGGTTAGGTTAGGTTAGGTTAGGTTAGGTTAGGTTAGGTTAGGTTAGGTTAGGTTAGGTTAGGTTAGGTTAGGTTAGGTTAGGTTAGGTTAGGTTAGGTTAGGTTAGGTTAGGTTAGGTTAGGTTAGGTTAGGTTAGGTTAGGTTAGGTTAGGTTAGGTTAGGTTAGGTTAGGTTAGGTTAGGTTAGGTTAGGTTAGGTTAGGTTAGGTTAGGTTAGGTTAGGTTAGGTTAGGTTAGGTTAGGTTAGGTTAGGTTAGGTTAGGTTAGGTTAGGTTAGGTTAGGTTAGGTTAGGTTAGGTTAGGTTAGGTTAGGTTAGGTTAGGTTAGGTTAGGTTAGGTTAGGTTAGGTTAGGTTAGGTTAGGTTAGGTTAGGTTAGGTTAGGTTAGGTTAGGTTAGGTTAGGTTAGGTTAGGTTAGGTTAGGTTAGGTTAGGTTAGGTTAGGTTAGGTTAGGTTAGGTTAGGTTAGGTTAGGTTAGGTTAGGTTAGGTTAGGTTAGGTTAGGTTAGGTTAGGTTAGGTTAGGTTAGGTTAGGTTAGGTTAGGTTAGGTTAGGTTAGGTTAGGTTAGGTTAGGTTAGGTTAGGTTAGGTTAGGTTAGGTTAGGTTAGGTTAGGTTAGGTTAGGTTAGGTTAGGTTAGGTTAGGTTAGGTTAGGTTAGGTTAGGTTAGGTTAGGTTAGGTTAGGTTAGGTTAGGTTAGGTTAGGTTAGGTTAGGTTAGGTTAGGTTAGGTTAGGTTAGGTTAGGTTAGGTTAGGTTAGGTTAGGTTAGGTTAGGTTAGGTTAGGTTAGGTTAGGTTAGGTTAGGTTAGGTTAGGTTAGGTTAGGTTAGGTTAGGTTAGGTTAGGTTAGGTTAGGTTAGGTTAGGTTAGGTTAGGTTAGGTTAGGTTAGGTTAGGTTAGGTTAGGTTAGGTTAGGTTAGGTTAGGTTAGGTTAGGTTAGGTTAGGTTAGGTTAGGTTAGGTTAGGTTAGGTTAGGTTAGGTTAGGTTAGGTTAGGTTAGGTTAGGT
>NW_028141160.1:0-12500 GCF_030444845.1 Prenolepis imparis
AGAATTTACAAATTTATTTACAAAGAAAAATACTATAATATTTTTTAATTTATGATTTTTAAGACGAAATTAGGTAAAAGTCATACGACGCTGAGTTACATCCTGTATGAAAATAAAAGATTTTTAAGAGTATGACAATTCCTCATAGTGTATAATATGTATAAAAATATTAAGGTGTACAAAAATTAAAAATAAAATAATTTAATGCAAGAAAACTTTGCACTGCAATCCCAATAAAAAATAATGTTTCTAAAACAATGTTATAATATTTGCATTAAATTTTACAGTTTTTACGTTTAACGATGTTTTCATATAGCTACATTAGATTTTGTATTGTAATATCTTTGTTCAGAGTATATATAGAAAAACAATATAGATAATTCTACTTATATAATATATGTAAATTCAAGATTGATTAAATCTATTATAAACACGAGTTTAAGCGTTATTGCAATGAGATAATCTATAATTATAAGATACACAAATGTTTTACACAAAAGTGTATACGGTGTGTTTTTGTATGTATTTTTATTATTGTATATACTTTTTTAAAAATATAAATTAAGAAATATTTTTATCGGCTCTCGGTATTTAATAACAAATGTGATTCTTAAATTCGGCCAATAGAGCCAAGCACGAAAATCAAATTTTTAATTTCTCGGAACTGTATCTCTTGATTTGAGATTACTAAGTTCGATCAATTAATAATCCTCGAACTTACAACGGGAGAATAGGCGAGAAAAATATTGGTCCGTTTTTTTAAAATCTTATAGTATCATGTCTTATATGTTCCCTTTTTACGTACATTTACTTTATATTGCTGCAACTTTGATTAAAAATAAGATAAATCTTCATGCATGTTGTTTAACAAAAATAAAAAATGAAGTTGCAAATTGTCTCTACAATAATAAAATTGCAATGTAAATTTATTTATAATATAGGTGTATTGTTTATATTATAATATATATTTCTACATTATTTATATTATAAATAAATTTGTATTGCAATTTTATTATTGTACACACAAATTAAATGCGCGCGCGTGTGTGTGTGTGTATGTGTTGTGTGTGTAACATTAAAGCCTTTTCATTTTATATGAAAATTTTTTTATTTTATGTTCATATTACATTAATAATAAAAATTATTTAATTAAATAAGATGGCCATAAAACAATTTATTGAATGCAATTACAGTCGAACTTCGCTAATTCGAAATTGAAAGGAAGAGAAAAATTCTTCGAATTGTAGAGGTTCCGACATAGAAAGTTTTTCGAATTATCGAGGTGTATAAAAATAAAATTCGAATTATAGAAGTTTAGCTATTTTGTTTATTTAGCTACAACATAAAACTAATCTATGAAAATAATCGCAAATGTACATTAAAAGTATATTAAATTTAAGGATTTTTTTTACAGTGTACATAATGTCAGATAAATTCAAACAAACATTTAACATGGTAATGTTAGAGTATTAACAGTTTGTTTTGAATTACAGAGGCTTTGTCTTTGAAAATTCAAATTACAGAGTCTTTGTTTCTAAAGATTCGAATTACGGAGGCTTCGTTTTCAAAAATTTGAATTACAGAGGTCAAACGCCGCTTCAAAAATTTCGAATTAATCTAGTATTTTTTTTCGACTTACAGATATTTCCTTAAGGGAAACGAACATTGTTTCGATTTGTAAAGGTTTTCGAATTAGCGAGGTTCGAATTAGCTAGATTCGACTGTATTTATGTTGTGCAGGGATATCATCGAATTACTACGTCGGTTTTTAATCATATTTTAAACATTATACCTAGGATCAAAAATTTACTTCGACAAAATGGATACAGATAATTTGAGGGTAAGTGCAAAAACAATCGCGCAAATATTATGAATATTTTTTATATAATTTTTTTTATATAATATTTAAATAAAAAGTCATCGTTAATATAACATAATACATATATAGATTAAAGACACAAATACAAGTTTACTACGACTTGCAAAAATATTGTAATTATTTAAAGTAACAAACTCATTTAATAATTTTAGGGTTTTACCGTGCAAAATAATATTTACAAAGGAAAAGTATCGCCTTATGTAACTAACTATAAAAGCCTTGCAGAGTTAATATGGATTAAAATGAAAAGCAATGGAGATAAAATTGCACAAGTAAGTCAATCTTCACGTGACGTCAATGTAGAATATTTATCAATAAAAGAGAACTTTCAAAGTACTCAAACAAGTTATAAAAAAGTCATAAAACAAAAAAAATATGAAAGTTGTGTAATACTTGTTAAAAAATATATAAGTAATGATGAAAATATTAATATCTATTTATATTATTATCGCTCTTCTATCAATGTGTTTATAAGAACAATAACATAGATCCATTCTAGTAAGACAAGTGTTCTTATGAATACAATTAATAATGAGAAAAATCAATACATAAACTAAATTTTGCTTAAAATTTAATTGCAAATTTTTATAAAATTTTCATTACTTTTTTTATTATTCTTTATTCTATAATGTTGGTAATAAGTATAGAATGTATCCATATACAATTTTGTAATATTCGTTATACAAACAGGTACGTAATAAAATAGTTAAATAATATTAGTTTCCAATCATACAATTTAATTTTAATATTATTAAACTTAACTTATATAATCTCATATTGAATAAATAATTAAATAATTTACAATAAAACGCACATCTAGTGATTTTAAGACACCATGTATACTAGCAATAATTTCATAGGTGGATGCATGCACTGAGAAAGTAGTTACGTATACGGAGCTACAAGACAAAGTCGTGAGATGCGCATTATGGCTACAAAAACAAGGAATCAAACCCGGCGATATTGTTAGTGTGTGCACACATAATCATCTCAATTCCATTGTGCCCTGCTTGGCAGCGGTTTATGTCAACGCTATTTTTAATCCGTGGAACGAGAACATGGACTTGAGTAAGTTTTACTACAATGACATAAAAACATTGCTATGTTATATTAGATTAATAATCAAAAATAATGAAATTTCAACGTTGGCGCATGTGCGAATTTGATCTATTTTATATTAATTAGATTTTATCTTTTTTATTTATTTTATTTAATTACATAGTAATATGTATAAGTGTAGCATTTATGTTATTAAGAAATTTCTTATACATATTGTTGCGTCCCTGGGTGTCACCCCTTTGAGCGTTTCCGGGATATCTTCGTCAAGGGGGGTTGTGGATAAACAACCGACGTGTGGTTGTTTGACAACGGGATATCGGTCTGGATTGACAGCTGTCGAATTGTACGGTCGTGCGGTCTTTCATTGCATTTATTAACGTGCTCTTGTAATTCTGAGATTAGTAAAGCTTCCGAGTTCTCTTATTAAATACGCCTTGTTCATTTCCCGGCGCGAGTGTGTGTGCGAGTGTTGCGTTGCGTTGCGCGTCTTCGAGATATCGCGAGGTCGTCGCGCGGACGTAACAATATTATTGTTTCTTTTAATGAATATAATAAATTTAATAAATATTAATAATAAATATATATTATAATTAATAAATATAAATATATGTAATTACTAATACTTATATACTATAAAGCAATGAATGGCTGCCTCCTGATAAAAGACTCGCGAACCTATAAATTCTAATTTTGATGAGCATTGAATATGTTGTATAGATCAAAATAAGAGACACATATTTTTTTATATTGGCCCAAATTGCCGTTAAAATGGTGAAATACTCTTGCAAAAAAATTGATTTTCATATTTCTGAGCAAATACCATTAAAACAGTAAAAACATAAAAACATATTTTAAATAAAAGTTTTTAATTATGATTTTTAATGTATTTTGTAACAGTGTGTATTAGATTTTTTTTCGAAATTCCCCACTTCTCTAATTTTTGAAAATATTGAGTTTTATCTTACAACTAAAGTTAAAGCATATTTAACGTCAAATTCAACCATATATATGATAAAGTTGTATTTCAAAACGCATTTTTTTTAGAAATAAACTAAAAATTATTCTATGTGCGCCTTATCTGTTTTTACATTATATGGTTTTACATATTCGCTATTCAAGGAGACAATTTTTTTCTTTGTAATGTCACGTAGACAATTATCAATTATAAATAAATAATTTAAATATTTAAATTTACGTATTTATATTTAATATTTTTAAACAAGGTTTAAGATTTTATTGACCAACACTGACTAAGACTAATTCTTATATTATAAGACTTTATTTGGGAATAATCTCAATTCGAGATTTAGTTCCCGACTCCCCTCTAACCCCCCTATAAAATTATAGGCGAGAAAAATATAGATCCGAAAGTCGCTGAATCGGGAATCGAACCCGAGATATAATCTTAAACCTTGTTTAAAAATTCGACTGGCAAATCACATCTTACATATTGTTATTTACACACCTGGACCTAATAATGGTGTTGATTGAAATTGTTTATCAAGGCAGAGAAAAGTATAGAATCGAAGGGTCTGAATAGCTCAGTTGGTGAGAGCAGTCGCCCGGCAAGCGAAAGGTCTCGGGTTCGATTCCCGATTCAGCGACTTTCGGATCTATATTTTTCTCGCCTATAATTTTATAGGGGGGTTAGAGGGGAGTCGGGAACTAAATCTCGAATTGAGATTATTCCCAAATAAAGTCTTATAATATAAGAATTAGTCTTAGTCAGTGTTGGTCAATAAAATCTTAAACCTTGTTTAAAAATTCGACTGGCAAATCACATCTTACATATTGTTAATATTTTTAATTTATAATAATCTATTTTTTTGTACTTATATAATAATTTATAATAAATAATTTATAATAATTAAAATTATGCTATTGCTTAAATGTCATCTTTTCGATATTTTTCATCACATAAGCATATTTGTTTATATATTGCATCGTATTATTATAGCTATTTATTAATCTATTCATATCTTATCAAAGAAATTTTTTCTTGTTTGGTTAGTTCTATTCTTACAAAGAACATATTATTTTTTTCATATGTGTAAATTATTTTTTGCCATCATAATTGTTATAATATATAAATATATATATATATATATATATAAATTATATTAAATTAAATTATTTATTATAAATTATAATATATAAGTAAACATAAATTATTATAAATTTAATTATTAAATATAATTTATTAAATAAATATATTATAAATTATATATTATATATTATAAATAAATTATTACATTTAAATTATTTATTAATAGATTATAATTATCTATGTGAGGTTACGACAAAAAATTGTCGCTATGAGTAGCAAACGCCATAAGGCTCTACAGATAGAGCGTGTGTAAAGGTATTTCTAGATTATTTCTTGAAAAAAAATGCGAAATATTTTATCATGTACATACATATATAGTTAATTTTGGCGTTAAATTTGCTTTAACTTTTGTTGTAAGACAAATTTAAAAATATTCAAAAATTAGGGAGGTAGGAATGAAAATTTTAAAAAATCTCATACATTCTTACAAAATATATTAAAAATAAATTAATAACTTTTATTTGAGATATTTTTTCATATATTTATATTGTTTCGATTAGATTTGCTTACTATTAGAAATATAAACATCGATTTATTTTCAAAGGTATTTCATTTTTTAACGACAATTTTGGCCATATATAAAAAAATATGTATCTCTTTGTTGATCCAGATTACATCATTTCCAAAACTTACGAAAATCAGAATTTATAAGTGCACGAGGTTTTTTAGTGAGAAGTTCTAGAATTGACAAGAGACATTTGTTATTTAGCACCAACAAAAAATTGTTTCGTTATTAGAACATACTATTCTATAATTATGCAGTTTTAGATTTTTTGAATTTTTGCATTGCTAAATGTCCATTGTGAGTCTCGGTAAAGGCAAATATTTTTCGTCTGCTATAATATTTATGATACTTATGTGCTGTTTGTCATTAGAAACCGCGATGCATGTCATGCAACTGACTACTCCAAAAGTAATTTTCTGCAGCAAGAAACCCATGAATGTTATATTAAGCGCGATGAAAGATAGCAATTGCAACTCTACTATTGTGGGTTTCGGTGATCATTCCGACGCCATCTCTTTTTCCGACATTTTGAGCATGTACAACAATACCGAAGTGGCGAATTTCCGGCTTGTCAAACATGACGACATCAAGAAAACAGTGTGCATTTTGTACTCATCAGGCACCACTGGAATGCTGAAAGGCGTCGAAATATCCAATTATTGTCTATTATTCCTCAGCGAGGATACAAATATAAATTTGACCAATACGGTGTCAATTTGGTTCTCATCACTTTCTTGGTTGAGCGGAGTAATGATGAATCTAAAATCGATCGTGCAGAGAGCCAAAGTGATCATTTATCCGGAATTCAATGAAGAGATGATGTGTACACTAATCGAGAAATACAAGGTGCGAATCGTAAGCTAACGAAAAAAATTGAGATAATATACACATATATGTAGTATCCTAGGATAGGCACGGGAGCCGCAGAGGATTTATTTAAATAACTTTATCGTCTCTTTATGAAATTTATATATATTCACACAACGCCTCGGATACTTATAATGTCGGAGCAATATTGCTTCACAAATATCGGCTATTACACAAAGATTTAACTGTAATTAACGTTCGTAATATTTCTAAGTATGGAGACAGTCCTTCGCTCACATACGTCTCTCGAGCTAGGCGGTCCTTTGCTAACTGTCCCCTCTTTGCGCGCCTTACTCCTAAAATCCGGCAATCGGGTATATTATAAATACTTCACGCTAGATGGAAGATCGATGCGGATTTTCGATATGAGCTTACGGTTCGCGCTTACATATATGTATACATAGGTATACACAGGGTGTTCCGTAAAGACCGGATCAACGCTTAAGAGTTGATTCCTGGAATCATTTGGAGACGATTTTTCCTCAGCGAAAATGTTGAGAATGGCCATCATTTTTTGCATATTCCCTATTATTGCCATCACGTATCTTTGTAATTAAACCTTAAATTAAAATTCTGTTACAGTAAACTTTACTTGAAATTAATTGAAGAATGTGTTTTTTAAATATTTTATTTACACAAAGCTTAGTTTGCAAAAAACCCTTTATTTTCAATTTTCAATCGCTTACAATTAAAAAATTATTGATGCTTTGACATTTTTGCTGAGGAAAAATTGCTTCTAAATGATCCCAGGAATCTACCCTTAAGCGTTTATTCGGTCTTTACGGGATACCTCCTATATATATATACAATATAGTATATATTATATATATATATATATATACATGGTGTCCCGAAATTAAATATCAAAACTTTGGGAGCGTGTAGGGGATTGATAAACTAAAAAAATAGTTATTAGAGATTTGCTCGTTTTTGCTTTGTTTTGAGGAAAATCGCAAAAGAAACAAACAAAAAGATTTTCACCAAAAACATACTTGAATTTATGTTTACATTCCTGCCTTTCTCCTATGATTTAGTCTGTTACTCATTAGAAACGTTCAAGTGAATTGCACTTGTGACAATATACCGCGTACATATTTTAACATTGAATCTGCCGACATGGTTTTCGTGTACGGTTTCTGCGACGGTAATGCATCAAAGGCGGTGCGAGAATATGCGCGCCGATTTCCAAACAAAAGAACCGACGCTGAACTGACAAGTCTTTACATTGACTTTTAATAAGTTGCGAGAGACTGGTTTATTTTTATTTTGTTAAGAAGGCGACCAATTCCAGACAGCATTGAGAACAGATTTGCGGACAAAAAATCGTATCTTACACTATTTTGATGACAATTCTAAGACCAGCATTCGGAGAGCATCAGCTGCATTATCATCGCAGAAACCGAAAACCATCGGTATTTAACATTAGATTATGTTCACGGCATATTGTCACAGGTGTGTGTAGAGTTTGTATTATAATGGGCAGCACGAAAAACGATAACTGTAAGCGCGCGGGGCATGACAATAAAGACAGATTTAACGCTATACTTGTTGAATGCCTTATTCCCGTTTGTCGAGCTAGAAATTAGAAACAATAAGCGAATCTACAGTGTGTAATTCACTTGAAGGTTTCTGATAAGTAACCGACTAAATTATATGAAAAAGGCAGGAATGTAAACATAAACAAACCCAAGTATGGTTTTAATGAAAACCTTTTTGTTTGCTTTTTTTGCGATTTTCTCCAAAACAAAGCAAAAACGAGCAAGTTTCTAAATAACTTTTTTTCTTAGTTTATTAATTCCCTACACGCTTCCAAAGTTTTGACATTTAATTTCGGAACACCCTATATATATGTATATGTATTCATATAAAATAATATATATCTTGTTTCAATATTTATCATTTATTTCATTTATAACAGATTTATAACAGATTTTATTTCTCTGAAATCATAAGAGCAAATATTTTTAAATCTCTGTCCTTTTTGTGATTTAAAAAACAATTATATAACTAATTGTAAGATACATATGTATGTCAGAATTATATGACTTATTGCTAGATATCTTTTTATCTATAAAGCAGTAAATATTAATGTTGCTCTTACGAACTTACTCTGTAATAAAATTAATTATTTCTTTCAAGCAAAATTTAATGTTTTCAACGTTGTATTTATATAAATTTATTATTCTTAGAAGAATGCTATTATATATTTATATAAATTTATTATTCTTAGAAAAATGCTATTATATATTTATATAAATTTATTATTCTTAGAAGAATGCTATTAATTTGCTGAAAGAGTCTATTTATGTACTATCCGGAGATTTTCGATTGTTAATAAAAAATGTCTACCATTATAATAATAAATCATATGTTAATATAATAATTTTATAGCTGACATAAATTTAAGTAAATTTACATACATAAAAGTTTTTTTTGGAAAATGTTAAAAATATTATCTTACATATTGTTATAATGCATATTTACAAAGTATGCATAAAAGTAAATTACAAAACATGGGTTTTACAGTTTCACGTATGTAATTGGCGTATTGTAATACTAAAATATGAATCATTTTTTCTTATTTTACTATTCAGGTAACGGTGATTTTTCTAAGCCCGAGTATGATCAATCGATTTCTTAAAACGGGTTATGCTAAAAAATATTCATTATCATCTTTAGAAGCCATAATCTTTGGCGGTGCGGTAATTAAGTCAAAAGTACAGGAAGAAATGAGACGTACCTTACCTAATGTTCAGATGATACAAGGTTTTGGTAAGCATATTCTAGGGTAGTAAAATGTTATAAATACAATATTAATATATAAAAAATAAGATAATATACATATAATAAGTAATAATTAAATAAGAAAGATTTATCTTGGAAATTTGATTAATTATTTTGTATTTCTAGGAATGACAGAGCTCTGTGGAGTCGGCACATTGCAGCTTCCGCACCACAAGGCTGGGTCTTCTGGGACTGTAGTCGCAAATGTGGAAATGAAAATCATAGACCGAAAAAATGGAAAGGTTCTTGGCCCGAATAATCCGGGAGAATTGTGGATAAAGACAGCAATGATAATGAATGGCTACTACAAAAATCCTGAAGCGACTAATAATATTATTGATGAGGAAGGTAAAAAATCTTCTTTTCTTTTGCGCGTACGCGCAACGTTAATGATAATATAATTAAATTAATTTAATTACTTATGTACAAATATTTATTTATACACATGTATTTGTACGCAAACCAGCCAGTTCAAAGTATCTTACAATAAGAATAAAAGTTTATGCTAATTTATTTTTCTTATTTCTTTAAATAGAAATTTTTCAATTAAAAAAAAACTTAAAGAATTTTTTTTATTATTCACAAATACAATATACAGGATGTTCTAAAAAGGTGCGGCCAAACTTTAGGCAGATATTTCTCACACCTAAAAGATGAAAAAATGTTATATGAACATAGGTGCGGAAACGCTTATTTTAGAAGTTAGAGCTTTTTTTCGGAATATGCGACGTTACGGCTAATGAGGTAGTGACCTTATCTACCAGGTAAAAATAAGAAAAATATTGACCTTTAATGTTATTAAAGGTTCATTTTTAATGTTATTAAAGGTCAATATTTGTTATTCAAAGTCAATATTTGTTGTTCTGCCAACTTCAAGAGATGCGCATCTCTTGAAGTTGGCAGAACATTGTGATCACATTTTAATTCAGTTCTGTACTGTAGATTATCCGTGAAACAACCCATACAGCATCAAAACAAAAACATGTCTAAAATCGGAACATAAGACATCTTTAAAACGTTTTTAATACGTCTTTAAGACATTTTATGACATAATGTCTAAAAGACATTTTAAAGACGTCTTATGTCCCGATTTTAGACATATTTTGGTTTTGATGCTGTATAGGAAGGTTTATTGTAATTGTACAAAATCACAGCCATGGTTATGTATGTACACAAATGCGGAACTTGCAGCATGCATTTCATTTATGGCTTGGCAGATGGTAATGGCCGGAACGCGCAGCGTTTATACCAGCGTGTATTCAGGCGAATGGTGGACATTTTCAACATTTGTTGTAACCGTACTCAAGGTCACTTAAAAAAATATAAATAAACCTACTGATTAAACGATTGTCGTCCACAATGATTAATCCTAAATTGTTTCTTGTAAGTAATACAGTCAATAGTATTTTCAACATAACTCCTGAAATAAGCGGCGTTTCCGCACTCATGTTTATATAACATTTTTTCATCCTTTAAGTGTGAGGAATATCTCCCTAAAGTTTCGCCGCACCTTTTTAGAATATCCTGTATATAAAGAATCTGTTGTACAAATAATTGTTTTAATTTCCTACAAAAATAATAATATTATAATTAAAAATTTATCAAAAAAAATAAAAAATGAGAATTAGCACAAAAAAGAAATAAAAGTAAAAAAAACTTTAATTAAAAAAAAATTGGCGCTCTAAATTTCACTAGTATATTATTCAGATTGATAGCATTAAGTTTTTAAAAATTTTTTAACACTGCACAGATTAAAATAATACTATTTTGTAAAACAATTATTTCTAGTTAATATAGTTTTTCACAATTGGCGCCTATATTTATTAACGCCGTATATTTAGCAATTTTTTCAAAAAGATAAGTTTTTAGGGAATAAATATACCATAATAAAATAAGTTTGCATTTTTTTTTCAGGATGGTTGCATTCGGGTGATATGGGTTATTTTGACGAAGACGGGGAACTTTTTATTATCGATAGGATAGGAGCATTTATAAAGTACAGAGGATATCAAATTTCACCTGGAGATATTGAAGGTGTCTTAGTGACACACCCAGCAGTGATGGAAGTTGCAGTACTAGGAGTGCCTCATCCAATAGATGATGAACATCTTGTTGCTTTTGTTACTAAAGTGCCTGGTGCAGAGGTATAATCTTGTTGCAATTATAATGAAATCACAGAGCGAAATTCTATAAAACGGTAAAATAATGATAGCAAATTGAAAAGTTTTGGACATTGTTTGAATCATTTCTTTAAAAATTTTTATAACAAATAAACTTATTCTCATATTTCCATTTTTTACTCTTTTAACTCTTTAAACAATTTAGAAATAGTACGTAAATTTCTTAATTTTTTAATGTAATAATTATGTCTCAGATAATTGTATGATAAATATTAATTATACATGTACAGAGTATATGAGAACAAGTGGTACAAGTAAAATGGAGGTGATTTATTATGCAAATGTAAATTAAAAATATAAAGTTTTTTTACACAAGTTTTTGAAAAAAATTGACTTCAAAAATATTTTACGATCATGCACAAGTTTCAATATAATTCATTTATTTTATTAAATCATAAATTGCTGAAAAAGTCACTCTTCTCGTCACACATAATGTGAATTAAATAAGCTTGACCTCATAGTAATGTGTTCTGAATCTTTATTGCGAATGTTTATATACGAGGCGCATTTTTAAAGTAACGTCCGTTTTGAGAAAAAGATCTTAACATATAAAAATAATTTATTTTAGCCAAAAAACTTTTACAAGCTTACTTTATTTTTCCACATAATCACTATTGACTTCCAATTGTTGTAAAAGTCCGCCGTCTGTGTCTTGAACCAGTTAGTAATGCTGTTCTTTAGTTTGCTTTTCTTTTCGTTTTTTAGTTCGCTTTAGGAAATTGTATAGACAATTCTGAAACCGTAAACCATTGATTTTCAATAATTTTTGTATGCACTTCTTTTTCATTAAACCTTCTATCATCATTGTTGGGCGACCGCTACGCTCTTTGTCATGAACATTTGTTTATCCTTCTCTAAACAAACGACACCATTGCCTAACTTTATTGTCACTCATAACATTTTTTGTCTAAAAACCTCACAAAGTTGTCTATTCAATTGTTTAATGACAAACTAAAGAACGGCGTTATTAACTGGTTCAAGACACAGGCGGCAGACTTTTAAGACAATGGAATTAGAGAGAGAGGAAGCTGTTGACACACAATATCAAAAATGTGTGGAAGTCAATGATGATTATGTGGAAAAATAAAGTAAGCTTATAGAAGTTGTTTGGCTATAATA